>NC_068398.1:35655292-36022792 GCF_023724105.1 Carassius gibelio | reverse complement strand
AACCTCACTGTTACTGAACTGTAAAGTGAAAATATTGTGTGATTTATTTTGCATTCAGTTTTCAGTTAAATATATTTCACAATATCAAAGTTATTGTGAAACATTGTGGACATACCTAAACAAACTGGTTAAATCTTATGTTCCCTCCAGAAGTTTGCCCTCTGCAAGTGTACGACGCCTTGTGGTGCCATCCCAAAGAGCTTCAAAATCACTCTCACGGACCTTTTCCTGGACTGTGCCCAGCTGGTGGAATGACCTCCCAATCTCAATCCGAACTGCTTAGTCTTTCTCATTTTCAAGAAACATCTTAAGACTCATCTTTTTCACCGGAACTTAACCAACTAATGCTAGCACTTTTCCTTCTTTTCTTGTCTTTCATATTTAAAAAAAAAAAAAAAACCTGGCTATGCGTTCTGTACTAGACTAACTGAGACTTGTCATGGCACTTGTATACTGTTGTTGTTCGCTTGTACACCTGACTGCTTCTGTTCTTCTCATTTGTAAGTCGCTTTGGATAAAAGTGTCTGTTAAATGATTAAATGTAAATGTTTATACAGGACGGTACAGAAAGTGCACAAGTGGGAGAGAGTGGAGGGGACGGCGTCAGAATGGACCTAGCGCTGGGACACTTTCAAGGATCACCCGAAGCACAACCACACTGTATACACTAAGGCTGCAGGTTCTCACATTTTAGAGTGCCCTGCGGTAGAAATCTCATTCTGCATTCCCCACGGTAAAGAAGACACAGTCCGGGGGGGTTCCCATTAGAAATCAACTGGTTGAAGGTTCCCTGCTCGTACTGTGCAACACATTTTCACTGCACAAATGTACACAACTTGAAATGAGACACATTACTAAAACATGTTTTTGACAGAAACTGTAGTATTCCACCAAAATAAAAGATCCACTGGTTTCAGTCATAAAGGTACAAGGGTTTGTCTTGTAAGTGCTGCAAAAAAATATGCATTTATGTGCCAAATTATTTTACAAAAACCTTTAAATATTATTGTATTTGGATTGTTCTACTACATGTTTTTAGCATTACCTCCATGCATACTCTGCATAATAAAGTGTGGGATTATTTTCATCTGTTTTATTCAGTATGTTTCCAAAATTTAACTGCTGTTTGACAATTTTGAGCATGTGGTAGTTTATTGAAGTTGTTTGTAAAGCCATTGCTGTCAGTCATTAGATTTTTAGCCTTGCATGTACATTGTTGATGTAAATGCCAACTAGGATCTAGGTGTATTTATATACGAGGTACGACGGGGAAACAACGTCGTGTTATCAACGCTGATTAACTTTTCAAAATCAACACCTCATTCAGCTTTCATCCCAGGTCTGCAGCACGACCCTAATTCACCCATAATGCAGGTAAGACGGTGAAACAGCGTCGCGATTTCAACGGTGAATCCACGTCGTGATTTCAACGTTGATCCAATTTGCAAAATCGAAAGGTTATTCAACGTTGATTCAACGTCGGGATTTCAACAGTGAATCAGCGTTGTGATTTCAACCGTACATCAACGTCACGATTTCAACGGTGAATCAACGTCGTGATTTCAACGTTGATCCAATTTGCAAAATCGAAAGGTTTTTCAACGTTGATTCAACCATGGTACCTGACGTTGTTTCAACGTTGAATCAACGTTGAAATGCCGGCTGGGTTGTGAATGTGTGTGAGATTTTTTGTTAAAAGCATTCAATTTTGTTTTATTGATTTCGTTTTGTATTTATTTTGTTAAAATTGTATTTTCAAAGTTCTCTGTTTATTTATGTAATGGTACAGATCCTTGTTAATCGTTTGGTGCATGTATGCAGTAGGCTTTGCCTGCGTTTAAAAACCGAGGTGCCGTTAGTTTCGGTTTTGTTTTAACGGTTAAAGTTTTATAACGCTAATAAATAAAAAATACCCAATGTTTTTGCCGTGTGGTGCTTTGGTTTAGCATCGGTTACTTCATATTATTTAAATGCAATCATGTTTAAAATCTCTTATTCTGGATGTTAACTTGAACGAATATTTAGTCTGAGTAACTGTTTACATTTTTCATGAGCTCTGAGATAAAATCCGCGGGAGCGAACACAAACATCGCGGGAGCGGGCGGACCTAGCGAGAGTGTCCCGCGAAGGGGTCTAACGTTACATGTGGGTACTAGGGTACTCTTTGCTGTGTGTGGATGACCATGTCGGTCAGCCACCACCGAAGACCAAATTTGACCCAGGAAAAACCCTGTCATTAAAAATGAATGAAGAATAAACACCAACCTCCTTGTTCCTCGTGTTTTATTCTGCAGGTTTCTGGTTCCTCGTGTTTTATTCTGCAGGTTTCTGGTTCCTCGTGTTTTATTCTGCAGGTTTCTGGTTCCTCGTGTTTTATTCTCCATGTTTCTGGTTCCTCGTGTTTTATTTCTGGTTCCTCGAGTTTTATTCTCCAGGTTTCTGGTTCCTCGTGTTTAATTGTGCTGGTGTCTGGTTCACTCGTGTTCTCTTCTCTCTCTTCTTTCACAAACTGCATCTTCACAGCAGCAGATCTCAGTTCAGATGATAAACTCCTCCAGATATTCTTGCTCTCTTCAAAACTCAGTCACGATTGTTAGGATGAGAATATTACAGGTATTTTACTGAACTGATTCAAAAACAAAATTTTTCTCTAAGAAACGTGTCTAACCGTTTGTATTAAGGGAGCACACCGACATAACAACAACAGAGAGCGTGGCGAAACTGAACTTCTTCCTCTGAGGTTTAATGGTGTTTGTCAAACAAACGAATGTGTTTAGCGCCTCCCGCTGGACTGGAGGGAAGCGACCAGGGTTGCGCTTCCCAAAACCATAGTTGCTAACCTGTTAGGAACTTTGTTGGTTGGCAATGGGAAATTGCATTGCAACCAACATGTTAGTTAACTTAGTTAGCAACTATGGTTTTGGGAAACGCACCCCAGACTAGTGATGTGTCGTTCTGAACGATTCGTTCATTTTGCGTTCATTTGATAAAGCAGCCTAAATCGCAGCCTACTTTTCCAAAATTTTTAATTGAAATTGATGCATGTCTGAAGTCTCTAAGGTTAATTAAAAACAAGAAAAGGTACAGATTCCGGAAATATTATGACGATATTTTTGGTATTACCACTGATGCATAATGTTTCTTCTATGTATGCCTTTTATTATTATTATATATATATATATATATATATATATATATATATATATATATATATATATATATATATATATATACATATATATATATATATATATATATTAGGGGTGGGCGGAATGACCAAAAATTTATTTCACGGAATAAGTTATTTTATTTCACGGTATGCGGCATATATCACGGAATAATAATTTTTCAGGTAAATCAACAAAAGGGACGTGCTTAATATATTAAATACCACTTTAAAAATAAAGAATAGGCTCTCATCTTATTTTATTATTTTTTCTTTTATTTAGAGCATTAGTAGTGAATGAGTGAACTTTTAGATCAACCTCACCATGACATTAAATAGGCCACATGTGTGTAGTTTAAAGAGAACATACTTTTTATTAATATCAGAACAGATTATTAATACTTTCTCAGAGCATTGAAATAAATAAAACTTCAGTAACATAAAACAAATTTTGCAGAAAGTATAAAAATGTAAACATTTGGGGAAAATGTCAGAATCTAAACGCTTGTTCTAAAAAAAAAAAATAATAATAAAAAATAAAAAAAACACTGTAAAAACACTTCCTGAGCAAGAGTAATTTAAACTCTTTTTGAAACTTTTTTTTTTAAATATCAAATAAATATAAACACTTCAAAAATTTTAATAATAAATAAAAAATTCTGTAAAACAAAAAAATTACAAATTGTGTGCAAGAAAAACAAGCTGGTCAACTCTCTCAGGTTTTAGTGCTGATCTGCGGCATGTGACAATATTCCCACTTGTGCTGAAAGCACGCTCAGATGGAGCACTTGTGGCAGGGATGCACAGATATTTTTTTGCCAGGCTGGCCACATGTGGAAAATTAGCCTCGTGCTGCCTCCACCATTCCAGGGGGTTGGTCTCACCATCCACTTCAACTGCCTGTAAATAGCTGTTAAGTTCCATTTCAATGGACTCCCTTTCTGACTGGGGGACAGCTTGCCGTTGGCGTGAAGCAATTTTGAAGAAGCTTCCCAAACATTTCTTCTGTTTTTTAGTAGGACATTCTGAATTTTCTCCAGCATCTTCAGCTAGTGGCACTGAGACTCCCTCGACAGGCCTTTTTGGATCAGCTGCAAGACTCTCCATCTCTGCTGCAGCTCTGGTCTTCATGTAGTCCACTCGTTCTGCATTTATGTATGTGGTTTTGAAGCGAGGGTCGAGAAGGGAAGCCATGTCAAGCAGCTCCTGGGTGGATTCATCTGCATATTTTTCATTCAAATAGTCAAGAATGTTCACCTTAATGTCCCTGGTGAGCTGCGTGTCATCATCCTGTGGCTTAAGAACCTGTTCATTAAAAAGATAAAGCACGGGTTTCAAGTATGAAACGCTTACATACTGTTCCCCAGACAGGGCATCTGTAAACTCTACGAGTGGGCATAATGCCTTATTTACAGATTCAAGAACGTCCATGTCCTGCCATGTCAGAGCCAAATGTCTGGTCTTTTTGTCAGCTTGCAGGACTTGTGTTAGGGCTTTTTCCTGCTCAATGACCCTTTCGATCATTTGTTGCCTGGATCCCCATCTTGTTGGACTCTCAGTGATAAGCTTGTGAGCAGGCAAGCCTAGCTGCACCTGAGCTATGGCCAGTTCACGCTGTCTTTTCCAAGTGTTTGAGAAGGCACTCACAATTTTCTTGCACACCCCAATTGCGCGGTCAACTTGGGGCACTTTTACACCTCTCTCTGTATAAATAGATTAAAAGGGTAGAGGGCAATGTGTAAACAAAATGTAGCAATAGTTGACAAATTACACAAGACAAGTAGCATGCATTTAAAACTGTTTAAAACGTTTATCTCTATAATTAAGATTTATTAATAAGATTAACAACATAGGTACTTCCTAATAACAAGATGTATAAATAATAAAATAAAAACAAAAATAAAAGTCAAAGTCAAAGAATTATAAAACTATTAATGCTATTCATTTCTATTAGACACTTACCAATGGCTAAATGAAGACGATGAGCAAAACACTGTAACCGCGTCCAGTCATTTAGTTGCAGTGCTTTGATGTTGTTCGTTGCATTATCAGTTGTGACACAGACTTGATGATCCTCTCGTAATTCCCATGACTGAAGCGCTTCCTTTAAGCTTTGAGCTATCATCTCTCCCGTGTGATCCTCAGGAAAATAGGAAGTCTGCAGACATCTACTGCACAATGTCCAGTCTTTGATGAAGTGGATTGTTAAGCTCATATATGGCTGTGTAGTTCGACTTGTCCACAAATCAGTTGTTGTTGAGAAGTATAAAGCATCGCGAAGCTCCGCTTCAATTTTCCGTCGGCATTCTCCATACAACCGCGGCAACTCTACTTCACTAAAGTGCTTGCGGCTCGGCATTACATATCTCGGATCAAGCGTTTTGATTAGATCACGAAATCCCTTCTTTTCCACTGTGTAAACTGGTGACATGTCTTTACAGATATGTATTGTAATGGCTTGCGTTATTTCTTTCTATCTGCGTGAGGTTTTATCATATGGAGTGCCTCTGGTAAATGATTCGGCCAAACTAGTTTGAGATTGTTTTTTGCTTTTAGCACCAGAGGTTGACGGAACACCTGATGTGGAGCGCATCTGTTGGCTTTCATTGTATGCTTTGACATGCTTCACCTTTAGATGATAAAACAAGTTACTGGTGCTACCGTGGCTAACGGTTACATTCACGTGACACAGTTTGCAAATCACATTTTTCTGCTCTTTGTCAGCCTTTGTAAACCCGAACCACGTCCATACCACTGATGTCACGCCTCGTTTCACAACAAGTTCCTCCTCCTGCTGCTCGGGATTGGTTTGTGGGATTTCTTTATCAGCATGCTTATCTTTCTCCATGTTTTTCTTCTTATATACGCTTGTGTGCAGCTTCTCAATCGTTCTCACGTCCCGGCGCGCTACACGTGAGGTTAACCACGCCCACTAATTTAAACTTCACGGTATAAACGGAATAGAAAAATCTGTAACGGTAGACATTTTATTCCGTCGTCACGGAATATACCGTCATACCGCCCAGCCCTAATATATATATATATATATATATATATATATATATATTATTAGATTTGGTTTATATATGTGAAGCTTTACATATACTTGATAAAATTTGATTCCTGTAGATGTTCCATTTGTTCTGTTCTTTATATGTCCTTGTTGCCTAATGCATATTCGGTAAAAAAAAAATATATATATGTGTCACAAACACAGCCTCTGTGGCTCTCTCCGATCACCACCAGAGGGAACCGTCACCTGAGTATTAACCTCCTTCAAACTACATTTCCCATACACCCCGTACCTGGGGCTGATTACCTGCAATGGTGTCGCTCATCTTCATCCCCTATTTAAGGAACTCACCCTGTTCTCTCAAACGCGAAGTCTTGTTTTGCCCATGCAGACATTACCGAGCGTTTTCCCACTGTTGGATCTTCCGTGTATGACCTGGACTGATTATTGGACTCTGATTCTCTGCCGCCTGCCTTATCGACCTCTGCCTTGTTCTCTCGCCTCTGCCTGCCAGCCGCCAGCCCTGATTCTACGCTCTGTCAAGGTTTATGATTCTGATTTGTCTACGTGGTATCTAACGCCCCTGATTGACCTGTTTCTGTTTACTCTGTGGATTATTGAAATAAAGCTGCTTATGGATCACAACGTCTCTGACTCAGCGTTACAGAAGACTTCGCCAGATATTGATCCAGCGGCTTTCTTCCAGATCACGGCAGAAGTATCCGCTCAAGCCGCGGCGCTGACAGCACATCAGCAGCAGCTGAATCGACTCACCTCTCTCACCGAAGAGATGATCCGAACCCTCCAATCACTCCGCCTGCAAACCCCGGAGGGAAACATTCCAGCCGCACTTCAACCTCAGCAAATGGCCGCCGCCGTGGTCACACCTCCCGCTTCAGTAAGCCCGCACTTGGCGTTCCCAGAGAAGTTTGATGGATCACCAGCCAGATGCAAGGGGTTCCTATTACAATGTTCTATGTTCATTAACCAGCAGCCCTCGTTATATCCCACAGAGGACAGCCGAATTTCGTTTGTGTGTTCTTTGCTCACGGGGAGAGCACTAGAGTGGGCCACAGCTATCTGGAACGGTGATCGATCACTTTTCACCACCTTTTCAGCATTTCTACTCCGATTCAGAGAAGTTTTCGAACACCCCGCGGGAGACAAGGAGGTTGGTGAACAGCTTATCGCACTCCGTCAAGGAGGAAGATCGGCCGCAGATTATGCCCTCTCATTCCGCACCCTAGCTGCACAAACTGGCTGGCCAGACGACCCTTTACGCCTGCACTTCAGGAGGGGACTGGATGCTGAGCTGCAGACCGAACTAGCCTGCCGAGACGAAGGCAAAACCCTCGAACAACTCATCGATCTGACCATCAAGGTAGACAATCTGATTCGGGCACGTCGGCCACGTTACCGCACTTCATCATTCACCCCGGTCAACAACTCAAGCCCGGATCCAGAACCCATGCAAATCGGAGTTACCCGATTAAGCGAGGAGGAAAAGTCACGCAGGCGACAGCACAACCTGTGTTTATACTGTGGCTTGGCTGGACATCTACGGACTTCATGCCCCACTCGACCGCCGCGACATTCAGCTGCGGTGAGTTATCCCTCTAAATCTCCTTCTATGTTAGAGATACCAGTCAGGGTATATGTTCAAGGAGTTAACATCGAGGTGAGGGCATTGATTGATTCTGGAGCTGCGGGAAATTTTATTGATACCACTTTCATGGAGACTCATAACATCCCTTGTATCCCGTGTACCTCTCACTTGGCAGTGGCAGCCCTAGATGGACGACCGCTGGGCTCCGGCCGCATCCAAACCATCACTGAGGAGTTAGAACTCACCGTCGGGGTCCTCCATTCTGAAAGGATCCACCTCTACAGCTTCCAATCTCCTCATAACCCCATCATCTTGGGACTGCCCTGGCTGGAAAAACACAATCCAATCATCACCTGGTCCATAAAACAGATATCACAATGGTCAGATTATTGCAAAGAACATTGTCTCCAATCCTGCACCCGACCCACGATCACTCATACTTCCCCATCGGCCTCTCCACTGCCTCCAGAGTATGACGATCTCAAGGAGGCTTTCAGTAAAACCAAGGCTGCGCAGCTACCTCCTCATCGACCAGGCGATTGCGCCATTGAACTGATACCAGGCGCTCAACCACCCAAGGGCCGAGTATTTCCGTTATCTCAACCCGAAGCCACAGCCATGAAGGAATATATCGAGGAGGAATTAGCCAAGGGATTCATCCGACCTTCCACTTCACCAGCTTCTGCAGGATTCTTCTTCGTGAAGAAGAAGGACGGAGGCCTCCGCCCTTGTATAGATTACCGTGGCCTCAACGACGTTACGGTGAAGTACCGATATCCCTTGCCACTCGTCCCAGCGGCTCTAGAGCAACTACGCCGAGCAAAGTACTTCACTAAGTTGGACCTCCGAAGCGCCTACAACCTGATCCGAATTCGAGAAGGGGATGAGTGGAAGACGGCCTTTTCAACCACCACTGGGCACTACGAATACCGGGTCATGCCGTTCGGCCTTTCCAACAGTCCTTCCGTGTTTCAAGCCTTTGTGAACGACATATTCAGGGATATGTTGAATCGTTGGGTCATAGTCTACATAGACGATATCCTCATCTACTCCGAAACGTATACGGAACATGTGAAACAGGTCAAAGCCGTCCTCCAACGCCTAATCCAGCACCAACTGTATGCTAAACTGGAGAAATGTGAGTTCCACAAGCAGACTATCTCCTTCCTGGGTTATGTAATCAGCGCTGGAGGAGTAGCCATGGAGGAGGGGAAGGTTCGCGCTGTAGTCGAATGGCCCCTACCCCAGACTCTCAAGGAACTACAACGCTTCCTGGGTTTCGCTAACTTCTATAGAAGGTTCATCCGCGACTTCAGCTCCATCGCAGCACCAATGACTTCTATGGTTAAGAAGGGCTCTCAACGTCTCCACTGGTCCTCCGCCGCCCTCAACGCCTTCCAGGCCCTCAAGGATAGATTCACCACAGCACCCATCTTACATCATCCTGATCCAGAGCAGGAATTCATTGTGGAAGTCAACGCTTCAAGTTCAGGTCTCGGGGCTGTACTCTCACAACGTCAGGGAGATCCACCGAAATTATACCCATGTGCCTTTTATTCTCGAAAACTAAACGCAGCCGAGAGGAATTATGATGTTGGAGATCGCGAGCTCCTGGCTATGAAAGCAGCTTTCGAGGAATGGAGGCACTGGCTAGAGGGGGCTAAGCACACATTCACAGTCCTTACGGATCACCGCAACCTAGAATACCTCCGGTCTGCCAAACGCCTGAATCACCGACAAGCCAGGTGGTCACTCTTCTTCACAAGATTTAATTTTCAAGTCACTTATCGTCCGGGTTCCCAGAACACCAAAGCAGATGCACTCTCTCGTCTCTACGAATCCAACAACCAAACTCCAGACCACGAACCCATCATTCCTTCCACGATCATTCTTGGACCCATCCAATGGGACATTATGACTGAGATCATTGAGGCCCAACGCATTGAACCTCCACCTCCTGAGACTCCCCAGAACCGCACATTCGTCCCTCAAACACTGAGACAACGAGTACTACATCAGGTCCACTCTACCCCAAGCTCAGGACACCCCGGTATAACCGCCACCATCCAGCTCCTATCTAACCGCTTCTGGTGGTCCTCAATGCAAACTGACACCATCAATTTCATTAGAAACTGTATCACTTGCAACACTAACAAATCCTCCCATCAATTACCCGCTGGTCTTCTTCAACCGTTACCCGTTCCTCAACGTCCTTGGTCCCACATAGCCATCGACTTTGTGACTGATCTGCCTCTCTCACAGGGCAAAACCACAATCCTATCCGTGATCGACCGCTTCTCCAAAGCCTGCCGCTTCGTCCCATTACCCAAACTCCCAACTGCCTTCGAAACAGCAGAGGCACTTTGTGAGAATGTGTTCCGGTTCTATGGCCTCCCGGAGGACATTGTCTCCGATAGGGGTCCCCAATTTACCTCCAGGGTATGGTCGGCATTCTGCCAACAGTTGGGCATCAATGTTAGTCTCACATCAGGTTACCACCCACAATCCAACGGACAGGTCGAACGCCTGAACCAAGAACTCTCCCGTTTCCTCCGTTCCTACTGCAATCAGAATCAAAATGATTGGAGCCGCTTCCTGCTCTGGGCCGAGTACGCACAAAATTCCCTTCAAAAACCTTCCACTGGCATGACTCCCTTCCAGTGCATCCTAGGATTCCAACCTCCTCTCTTCCCATGGTCTGGCGAACCATCCGAATTACCTGCAGTGGATGCTTGGCTGAGACGCTGTGAGGAGACCTGGAACAGCGCTCATGTTCACCTTCTCCGAGCAGTTCGTCGGACCAGAACTCAGGCCAACCGACACCGCAGAGCTCATCCAGATTACCAGCCCGGACAATGGGTTTGGCTGTCCACACGGGATCTTCGCCTAAGACTACCATCCAAGAAACTTAGTCCCAGGTACGTGGGCCCTTTCAAAATCCTCCGTCAAATCACCCCAGTATCATTTAGACTATCTCTCCCATCTCATTACCGTATCTCACCCACTTTTCATGTCTCCTTGCTCAAGCCCGCTGGTGGACCGAGAGGATCGGGGAACCTAGAGGAGGCTGGTGACCAGAGAGCGCCTCCCCTCATCATCGATGGCCAGGAGGCCTATCAGGTACACGAAATCCTGAATTCACGTCGCCGGGGCCGAGTCCTACAGTATCTGGTCGATTGGGAGGGGTATGGTCCGGAGGAAAGGTCCTGGGTCAATGCTGATGACATACTGGATCCCACTCTTATCACGGACTTCCATCGAGATCACCCAGACAGACCCGCTCCTAGACCCCGAGGAAGACCCCGGCGACGATCACCTCATCGCGTCAGGAGCCGCTCGCAGGGGGAGGGCTCTGTCACAAACACAGCCTCTGTGGCTCTCTCCGATCACCACCAGAGGGAACCGTCACCTGAGTATTAACCTCCTTCAAACTACATTTCCCATACACCCCGTACCTGGGGCTGATTACCTGCACAGGTGTCGCTCATCTTCATCCCCTATTTAACCCTCTGGGGACGGATTAGGCGGTACCGCCCAAAATGGCATACTTTTACAAATGTGTAGTTATCTCAAAAACTATTAATGCTAGAGAGATGCGGGTTTTTTTGCCGTCTTCCTCAGATTCCGCTGAAAACAGCGGTGTCCAGTTTGTATATTAAACACTTCCCTTATTGCGCAATACCACTGCGTAAACAGGCCAATGAAAACGATTGTGCTAGGCAGATTCAACACGCAACAGCCAATGGAAAAATTGCCGCTGGGAGGAGTCTTTTTCTAACCCAATCAGAGGAAGGTATTTCTTCTAGCGATTCAGAGGACTCTGTAGCTCTGCTGTAGCCTTGTAAAAGCTGGCTGGACTAAAGTAAAAGACATGTAATCAATAAGCGTTCAGAGAATCAGCATCAGGGTGGAGAAAGCAGAACGCGATCGGAGTATTAGCGAGCACAAAGAGCTAAATTCGAGCGATCGGAGAATCAGCATCACGTGGAGAAAGCAGAAATTGATCGGAGTGTTAGCGAGCACAAAGAGATAAATTCGAGAGAGATACAGCTTTATTACAGAATTGTTTTATCAAAATGGCAAGCAGTAAAAGATTTACGGCAGAACAAGCTCTGGAACAATTACTGGAAAGGCCTGGAGAGGCCTTGCTTTGCTCACTGGCATGCCTAGGACTGTTTTTAAAAAAAGTTAATTATTTAATTGTTCTTTACACATTTGATTAAACAATAACACATTTCTGTCAAGCAAAGAGTTTGAAAAAATATATTTTCTTTGTTCAAAAACTGTTCTATATTGTGTGTTTTTCAGTAATAAATGACAAAAATCTAATTTTCGTTTTTGAAATTCTCTAGTTTATTGTAAAATTTTTCACTCATACTTCCTTTATATAAACATATTGCATGCATGCTTATGGTAGCTTAGGGTCTTCTGAATCCATAGATACCAAACACAGGGTGTTTCATCTCCTTTACATATGATTTATAAGCCCAAATATAAAAATAGAGAAAACAGACCAAAAAGGGCTTAGTCCCAAAAATAAAAAAAAACGCCTAGGACTGTTTGTAAATAAAGTTAATTATTTAATTGATCTTTACACATTTGATTGAACATTAACCCATTTCTGTCAAGCAAAGAGTTTGAAAAATATATTTTTGGGTCAAAAACTTTTAACTATTGTTGTGTGAGGTAGGATTTTCAGTAATAAATGACAAAAATCTCATTTTCGTCTTTGAAATTCTCTAGTTTATTGTACAATTTTTCACTCATACTTCCTTTATAGACATATTGCATGCATGCTTATGGTAGCTTAGGGTCTTCTGAATCCATTGATGCCAAATACATGGTGGTCCATCCTCATTACATATGGTTTATAAGCCGAAATGTAAAAATAGAGAAAACGGACCAAAAAGGGCTTAGTCCCCTAAGGGTTAAGGAACTCACCCTGTTCTCTCAAACGCGAAGTCTTGTTTTGCCCATGCAGACATTACCGAGCGTTTTCCCACTGTTGGATCTTCCGTGTATGACCTGGACTGATTATTGGACTCTGATTCTCTGCCGCCTGCCTTATCGACCTCTGCCTTGTTCTCTCGCCTCTGCCTGCCAGCCGCCAGCCCTGATTCTACGCTCTGTCAAGGTTTATGATTCTGATTTGTCTACGTGGTATCTAACGCCCCTGATTGACCTGTTTCTGTTTACTCTGTGGAATATTGAAATAAAGCTGCTTATGGATCACAACGTCTCTGACTCAGCGTTACAGACTGTAACTCCTAATAATTTACAGAACTCTTTCCAAAATTTGGACACAAATTGGGACCCCCTGTCAGAGCCCACATCTATCGGGAGGCCATATAAACGAAAGACGTGGTCTACAACAGTCACCGCAGTCTTCTTGGCTGAAGGTAATTTGGGCAAAGGAATAAAATATGCAGCCTTTTAGAACCGGTCCAAAATTGTTAAAACAACCGTCATGCCATTAGAGGGTGGTGACAAAATCTAGCGCAATGTGGGACCAGGGTCTCGAAGGGACAGGCAGCGGATTAAGTAATCCATAAGGATGTCGGTTAGATGTCTTACCAGTGGCACAAACTGAGCAAGCCAAAACAAAACTGTGTATGTTGCGAAACATTAATGGCCACCAGAATCATTGCTTAACTAACCAGCTACTCCGATTTATTCCTGGATGACAAGCAATGTTGGAGCATTGTCCCCATCGAATGACTTTGAACCGTAACTCTTCCGGTACAAACAATCGACTCCACCGGGTGGAGGCATTACCCCTTCCAAGACCAACTTGACCTTCGATTCGTCCTCCCATGTGAGTGTGGAGATAACTATCTTGTCGGGCAAAATACACTCAGGAGTAACAGGGCATTCGGATGGATCAAGTGCGAGATTAAGTATCGGGTTTGATGTTCTTGGACCCGGTGGGTAAGAGAGAGAAAAGTCAAAACGTCCGATAAAAAGGGCCTATCCTGCCTGGAGTTGAGTCTTTTGGCAGATCTAATATATTCAAGGTTCTTATGATCGGTCCAAACGATAATAGGTACCCCCGACCTTTCTAACCAATGACGCCACTCCTCCACTGCTAACTTGATGGCCAACAACAATGCGCAAGTGTGCATCTTGTCGTCTGAGGACGAATGTTGGGATAGAACTGCACCTACCCCCACCTCTGATGCGTTGACCTCCACCATGAACTGACGTGAGGGATCAGGGAAGACTAAGATGGGAGCCAAGACGAAACGGCTTATGAGGTTGATGAATACAGCATTACAAAGCAACTTTACAGAAAATTATGTTTCTACAATATTTAGTAGTAGCTTAAGGTGTTGACTGTCAGTTTGTGCACGTTTGACAGGATTTTTAAGACGTAGTCAGCTAGACGATGAACATTATTAACATTATTAATAATGTTATTATTATCACTGTTATGCTGATGATACTCAGCTCTATATTTCCTCGCAGCCCGGTGAAAAACACCAATTTGAAAAACTAATGGAATGCATAGTCGATATAAAAAATTGGATGACGAGTAATTTCTTACTGCTAAATTCAGAAAAAACAGAGGTGTTAATTATAGGGCCTAAGAACTCTGCTTGTAATAACCTAGAACACTGTCTAAGACTTGATGGTTGCTCTGTCAATTCTTCGTCATCAGTTAGGAACCTAGGTGTGCTACTTGATCACAATCTTTCCTTAGAAAGCCACGTTTCTAGCATTTGTAAAACTTCATTTTTCAATCTCAAAAATATATCTAAATTACGGCCTATGCTCTCAATGTCAAATGCAGAAATGTTAATCCATGCATTTATGACTTCAAGGTTAGACTATTGTAATGCTTTATTGGGTGGTTGTTCTGCACGCTTGGTAAACAAAGTATAGCTAGTCCAAAATGCAGCAGCAAGAGTTCTTACTAGAACCAGGAAGTATGACCATATTAGCCCGGTCCTGTCATCGCTGCACTGGCTCCCTATCAAACATCGTATAGATTTTAAAATATTGCTTATTACTTATAAAGCCCTGAATGATTTAGCACCTCAGTATTTGAAAGAGCTCCTTTTACATTATACTCCTCTACGTCCGCTACGTTCTCAAAACTCAGGCAATTTGATAAAACCTAGAATATCAAAATCAACTGCGGGCGGCAGATCCTTTTCCTATTTGGCGCCTAAACTCTGGAATAACCTACCTAACATTGTTCGGGAGGCAGACACACTCTTGCAGTTTAAATCTAGATTAAAGACCCATCTAGATTTGTTTAAAGCACTATATAAATAAAGGTGATTGATTGATTGATTGATTAATTAATAATTGTTATGCAGTCACACTTGTAGCAATATTTGTTAGGTAGGAAGGCAATTCCAGAGTTTGGGATCCAAATGTGAAAAAGCTCTACCTCCTTTAGTGGACTTTGCTCTCCTAGGAACTACCAAAAGTCCAGCGTTTTGTGACCTTAGGGAGCGTGATGGATTGTAACGTGGTATAAGGCTTGTTAGGTACGCGGGAGCTAAACCATTTAGGGCCTTATAGGGAAGTAATGATAATTTGTAACTGATACGGAACTTAATAGGTAAGCCAGTGCAGAGACTGTAAAATTGGGGTAATATGATCAGATTTTCTTGACCTGGTAAGGTCTTGTTTATTGAAGAAGCAACAACCTAGAAGTGCATTACAATAGCCCAGTCTAGAGGTCATGAATGCATGAAATAGCTTTTCTGCATCAGAAACAGATAACATGTTTCATAGCTTGGCAATGTTTCTAAGATGGAAGAATGCCGTTTTTGTAACATGGGAAATATGATTTTCAAAAGACAAGTTGCTGTCTAATATAACACCCAGATTTTTGACTGTAGAGGAAGTAACAGTACATCCATCTAGTTTCAAATTGTAATCTACAAGATTCTGTGTACTGTTTTTTGGTCAAATAATTAATATCTCTTGTCTTATCCGAATTTAATAGGAGAAACTTATTGGTCATCCAGTCTTTTACATTTTTAACACTCTGTTAGTTTAGATAATTTAGAAGTTGAATCTGCTCTTGTTGAGATATATAGCTGAGTGTCATCAGCATAACAGTGGAAGCTAATTCAGTTTTTTTGCTAATAAAATTACCAAGGGACAACATGTATATTGAAAATAGAAGGTGACCTAGGATGAATCCTTGTGGCACTCCATATTTTACTTGTGATAAATGAGATGACTCCCCATTTAAATAAACAAAATGGTAGCGTTTGGACATGTAGGATCCAAACCATCTTAGAGCCTGCCCTAGAATACCTGTATAGTTTTGTAATCGATCTATGAATATGTCATGATCAATGGTGTCGAACGCAGCACTAAGATCAAGTAAAACTAGCAATAGATACAGTCGGCATCTAGTCATAGCTGGGGGCGTGGCGAGGGCGGAGTCGGCGTGGGGGAAAACACTGCGAGCATCGTGTGTATTTGAATGACAAAATGCACATATTGAGCACTCATTCCCAGAGACACGTAGAACAATTGTAGTCTCTTTTAACTTTAATATTCATATACACTAGTCCATATCGACATTACCATTCATTTTACAGCTCCTAATTTAGATGTATTCATTCAAAAATAGCCAATTCCCGTGATGTTCTGCTTTATACAGCAAGCTCTATTTTTGACTGGATTCCGCACGATTCAATTGTTTCGCAAACACAGACGGGGTGAATTTATGAATGAAAGTGTAAAAGTTCTGACACAAAACTAAGTTGTTACGTGTCCACATGCTTTTTTAAGTGGGTTTATGTTCGACACTAGGCTAACGTTACATAGTTTTGCTTCAGGTAGAATAAGGCTTATTATATATGCATGCCACTATCTGAAACAACCTTACACAGTTTTGATAACGTTAATAATGATCACGATGTTAATATAGCCTGCCTGTGATGAATGCCGACTGCACACACACACATGCTTAGTCTTGGGATTCCATCACTTCCCTTGATCATCCTCACAATTTATTGCTTGTAGCCATTTTTTAATCCTTTCCGGCTCTGTGTGTTTATTAGGAAGGATGTATAACTTAAATTCATAAATTGTTAGTTTATTGGAGGTACAGAAAACGACATAGCAACTCTTCGGCGTGATTCTCCCGTTTATTTCAATTGTCGCCAAGGCAATGTTTTCCCCCACGGGCTTAATTCACATCACGTGACGGGGCGTTCCCAGACCAACCATCTGTATCTATGAGAGATGCAGCCTTGATCTGACGCAAAAAGCAGGTCATTTGTAATTTTAAAAAGTGCAGTTTCTGTGCTATTGTGAGGCCTGAAACCTGACTGAAATTCTTCATACAGATAATTTTGCAGTAAGGAGCTCAATTGAGCAGACACAACTTTTTCAAAAATCTTAGACATAAATGGAAGATTTGAAATTGGCTGATCATTTGCCAGTTCACTAGGATCTAGTTTTGGTTTCTTAATAAGAGGCTTAATAACCGCCAGCTTGAATGGTTTTGGGACGTGAGCTAAAGATAACGACGAGTTAATGATATTGAGAAGTGGTTCTTCAGCTACAGGTAACAACTCTTTTTGTAATTTAGTGGGTACAGGATCTAATAAACATGTTGTTGGTTTAGATACAGTGATAGGTTTATTTAGCTCTTCCTGTCCTATAGTTGTGAAGCACTGCAGTTTATCTTTGGGTGCGATGGATGAAACTGAAGTATTTCTAATGTTATCTATTTTATCAGTGAAGAATTTCATCAACTCATTACTATTAACCGTTGATGGAATATTTGAATCAGGTGGCGTCTGGTAATTTGTAAATTTAGCCACTGTGCTAAATAAAATCCTTGGATTGTTTTGATTATTTTCTATGAGTTTGTGGATATGCTCTGCCCTAGCAGTTTTTAGAGCCTGTCTGCAAACAAAAATCCGGAAGTTGACAGCAGTGATAATCCGAGAAATGCTGACAACGTGAAGGCGGACATGCAGGACATGACCAAACAACGATCTTACAAGAGACCAGGATCAGAAATCAGACTCCACCACAAACAGGCAAGAGAGAGATGCGAATTCATGAACCGTGACAGATGGAAGAGAGGGACAGAGCTCATTATCATTAAAGGAGAATTCCACAGACCAGTGTGTTTTGAAAAGAGCTATTGACTGGGTTTTTTTACACTACCATTGAGAAATTTTAAACAAACTATGTTACAGTCTTTTGATTAACCCTTGTGGAATGTTCAAATTCACTGCTGCAAAAATTTATTAGATTCATATTTTTTATTTTAATTTTTTTAAATTAAAACTACCAAATGTTTTAAAAGAAATCCAAGATTTTAACTCTTTAATTGCTAATTGCTAATTAATTTACAAGTTCATAAATGATGTCACTGATTTGGGGGAAAAAACACACAAAATGACTTATTTTCAATATAAAAGTAATTGTGGCTGGATTTTTTCCCTACTTTTAATAACAGTCTTGGGCGTGTTAAAGATTAGTAGCAACATTGGCTTTGATGCATTTTTAGTTTTTGTGCAGCATTAGATTACATTTTTTTCTCCCTAATTTGTTGTTGGTGGCTGTTTTTGCCCCATTGACTTCCATTATAACAACATTTTTTGATTGGAAAGCCATGACACCATATAATCATGCATTCTTGATTGTTTGTGGTTTTCCCTTTTGGCAAGAGGTAAAAAAAAATATATTTTTTTACAGTTGATCACTAGGTGGGACCATTACCTGTCTCCTGGTTCCTCATTATCCTTCTGTGCATTTATACCCGGTCTGTCTGAGTCTGTGTCACGGAGTCCTTGTTGTATGTGTGATACCTTCCTGAGTCTACTTTTGCCGTGTGTTCTTGTTTTTGTTGTTATGATTATTGGATATTCTGGTTTTGACCCTGTCTGGACTGTTTACCCTTTTGAATTTGCCCTTTAATAAAATCTCACACCTGCATTTGGAACTCTCTGTGTTTCCTGTATCACCAAACGTGACAGAAGGATGCCTAGATCCAACGATGTGGGATTTCGAATCTGTTCCCCAGCCACCATGGAGGATCGGAGGGGGAGATTCCGGAACTTAAACACCCTTCGTCAAAGGGGGAGTGAGGTGGGTGGCCTGGCGCTATTGTTTTGGACAATGGCAGTCGGGTTAGGTTATAATGACGCAGCACTGAAAGACTTGTTTAATGATTGCCTGGATGACCCTTTGCCTCAATGGAAGATGAAGGGGTTGGAGATCTTGGACTTTTGGGGGTTTACCCATTACCTGCTCCATCGTGCTCAGTGGGATGCAGCAACCACACCTGAGTCTCCAGACAAGACTGCCGCCAGCCCAGCGCCACAGCACCAGATGGCCGCCAGCCCAGCGCCACAGCACCAGATGGCCGCCAGCCCAGCACCACAGCACAAGATGGCCGCCAACCCAGCACCACAGCACAAGATGGCCGCCAGCCCAGCACCATTGCACAGGACGGCCGAATCTACACCTGTGTTGCCAGACAAGATGGCTGAGTCTCAATGCCTGAGTCTTCCGTCAAGGTGCCACCAACTCGCCATCATAGAGGGCGGAGGAGGAAGAGACAGGCGTCTACCATTCCTCAAAGCCCGGAGGACGTTCCCGAGTGGGCCGCTGCCGTCCAGGAGGACATTCCCGAGTGGGCCGCTGCCGTCCAGGAGGACGTTCCCGAGTGGGCCGCTGCCGTCCAGGAGGACGTTTCCGAGTGGGCCGCTGCCGTCCAGGAGGACGTTTCCCGAGCGGGCCGCCGCCGTCCCCGAGGCGGTGACCGATGCTGTTCCGGAGGCCGAGGTGGTGCCCGATGCTGTTCCGGAGGCCGAGACGTTGCCCGAGCAGGCAGCTGCCATCGCCGAGGCAGTGTCCAATGCTGTTCCGGAGGCCGAGGCGGTGCCCGATGCTGTTCCGGAGGCCGAGGCGGTGCCCGAGACCGCTCCCATTGCCATGACCGAGGCGGTGCCCGAGGCTGTTCCAGAGGCGGTGCCCGAAGCGGAGGCACCTCACGTCTCCACAGGCAGTCCAGAGTCGAGTCAGGTTCCAGTTGACCCTCCAGAGTCGAGTCAGGTTCCAGTTGACCCTCCAGAGTCGAGTCAGGTAACAGTGAACTCTCCAGAGTCGAGTCAGGTGTTCGTGGACCCTTCAGAGTCAGAGCTAATCACCGATGATCTTCCAGAGTCAGGGCTAGTCACCACTGACCCTCCAGAGTCAGGGCTAGTCACCGATGACCTTCCAGACTCAGGGCTAGGTACCATGGACTTTCCAGAGACAAGGCAGGTCACCATTGACCTTTCAGAGTCAAGTCAAGTCACCGGTAATGGTCAAGGACTGAGTCAAGTCTCCGGTGATGGTCAAGGACTGAGTAAAGTCACCGGTGATCTTCATGAACAAGTGCCAGTCACCAATGATCTTCGCGAAAGGAGTCAGGCCAATACCGATCTTCTGGAGTCCAGTAAGAACACCAGAGGATTACCAAAGCTTCGTTGTTCCGTTGGTCCGGCTGCACAGAGGTCTGATCCGCCCTGGAGGGCTTCCACCTTGACCGCACAGCAGTGGTGGTCTTCCGCTCCGCCCTGGGGGACTCTGGCATTGCCATGGTGGTCTTCTGCTCCGCCCTGGGAGGCTTCCGCCTGGACCACACGGTTGTGGTGGTCTTCTGATCCGCCCTGGGGGACTCTGGCATCGACCATGAGGACGTGGTGGTCTTCTGCTCCGCCCTGGGGGACTCTGGCATCGACCATGAGGACGTGGTGGTCTTCTGCTCCGCCCTGGGGGGGCTTCATGTTATTGTTTGTTTTTTGTTTTGTGTGTTCACTCCTGTCCCTGTTCCCCTCTGTTAGTCTGTCCCCTCCGTCCCTCCCCCTGAACCTCCTCCGGTCCTCCTCCCTCCTGGTCTCCCTGTGTTGTGTTTTCATTCTGGTACCTGTTCCCCATGTTTTTCTTTTCTGGCCCTCCGTCCCTCCCCCTAAGCCTCCACCTGTGTTTATCGTGGAGCATCTGGGAGCCGCTCCGTGGAGGGGTGGGGGGATACTGTCACAGTGTCTGGGTTGTGTTCTTCCTTTTCCCACGGTGTCTGTCACCTTATCACTTCCTCTTCCCTTATTTGGTCACCTTACTCCTTGTTTGAGTGATTGTTCCTCACTTGTCTCCTGTTCCCTCATTATCCTTCTGTGCATTTATACCTGGTCTGTCTGAGTCTGTGTCACGGAGTCCTTGTCGTATGTGTGATACCTTCCTGAGTCGGCTCTTGCCATGTGTTCTTGTTTTTGTTATGTTTATTGGATATTCTGGTTTTTTGACCCTGCCTGGACTGTTTAGCCTTTTGGATTTGCCCTTTAATAAAATCTCACACCTGCATTTGGATCTCCCTGTGTTTCCTGTATCACCAAACGTGACAATTTCAGAAAATCACAATGTACACCTCAGCTCTTAGAACTCCACTGAGTAAGCAAAAGTGTATTTATGCACCTGCTGCCTTTTAATGGTGGTGAAAGTATTCGGTTGTTAAGTGATGACATAAGAATCGCTGTTTCCGGGTCCAGGCCTCAACTCGCAAGAATATGACCTCAGAAGCCGTTTATGAGCACTGTTTATTCATATTGATAATTTAAGTTAAACTCTTTCAAACTTACGATATACACTACAGTCTCCGTGCTCACAGTGTCCCAAACACAAATAATTTTTATATATATTTTTTTATATTCATATTTTCATTGTCTGGCTATCTGGTACAGTTAAAAGTTAATATTATAACTTTTTCGCTAGCATTCTATAACATTGTGAGTTTATATTAGCACCTTTTGTTGTTTTCTCATGGTAAATGATAGAGCATTTGGACACGGAAGCGCTGCTACGTGACGTCAGACTTAACAAGCGAATAGATTAAACAAAAGCAAAGTACATGGATTTAAACACTTGCATGCCATCGTGCTGGATATTTAATGCTGAGAAGAGCAGCAAGCAACACGAGAAAGGGCTTGACTTGTACCAAAGTTTTAGAAATTATTATGTAGCGTGACCCCTCCAGCGAGCTGCAGCTTATTTGAAGTTGGTATTGCATTTTAGTTCATAATACATTATGTTCATAAATTTGATGCGAAGTAGATTTTTTTTACAGAATTTTAAGCTTTTAAACTGGCTTTACCATCAAGAAAAGAGGAGCATTTCACATATAGGCCATCTGTACTTTTCACCATCAAGAGGCAGCAGGTGTATAAACACACTTCTTTTTTTATTGTTTACACCATGTAGTTCTGAGAGCATGATGTGCATATTTTGTTTTTTTCAGATACTCTACATCAAGGTGCACACCCCCTCTTTCTCTCTCTCTCTCTCTCTATAACACACACACACACACACACACACACACACACACACACACACACACACTATAATTTGCTATTATACTCCATATAACTCCATACAAGCCAGAAACTAAGCCTTTTTTTGCACAGGCCTCTAAAGGGTTAATGGTCCCACCTAGTGATCAACTGTAAAAAAGTTTTTTTTTTACCTCTTGCCAAAAGGGAAAACCACAAACAATCAAGAATGCATGATTATATGGTGTCATGGCTTTCCAATCAAAAAATGTTGTTATAATGGAAGTCAATGGGGCAAAAACAGCCACCAACAACAAATTAAGGAGAAAAATTTTTAATCTAATGCTGCACAAAAACTAACAATGCATCAAAGCCAATGTTGTTACTAATCTTTGACATGCCCAAGACTGTGATAAAAAGGTAAAAAAAATATCCAGTCCACAATCACTTTTTATATTGGAAATATGTAATTTTGTGGGGGGGGGGGGGGGGGGGGGGGTTCTTCCCAAATCAGTGACATCATTTATGAACTTGGTAATTAAAAAGTTAAAATCTTGGAATTTTTGGAAAAAAAAAAGGATAGTTTTGATCAGGACTGAGGTTGATGAATAGATTTATGCAAAAAAAAAAATTGAAGAAAATATTTATCTGATACATTTTTACAGCAGTTTAATTTGGTGGATGTTTTCATCCACAAAAATCCCAAAAGGGTAGTGAATTTGCCCACAGTGTACCGTTGAGTTTTTGAAAAAAATAACATTTTTCAATTTTCCCAAAATATGGGTCAAAATAAGATTTGTCACCAAAAACCATTCCATTAGCTCAAACCCAGAGAAAGTTGTGGCCAAAATAAAACTCAACTTTACCCTCTAGTGGACGAAAACGTCCCCAACAACACACAAGGGTTAAGACCCTAAAGAATCATTTAAACTTGGGGAAAATGAGCATTATATGACCCCTTTAACAACCACAAAGCACTATTTAGATTTTTATCTTTTAGCACTGAACCATCTCCGCTCGTTAGAGTGAGATATATTGATTTACATATATACTGTAATTAATAAAATACGTTATTGAGATCTCTGCAGATTTCAGCACGTTTAGTCTACAGACAAAAACATGGATTTAACCACAGTTGTACTTGATCAAGATTTCGCAATTCTCCCATAACATAACATTCAGACACTCTGTCTGAGCACTGCCTTCCAAAGTTCACTAGTTCTAGTAAATTAACTGGCAAGAGAACATTAATTAACTAGGTTAATGTCTCAAACCGGGGAGATAACTTACATAGAAGAATTTGATGTGGAACACGCACAAACAAATTGAACTATGAAGGCCTTTATCTTAAAAGAGAGGAAAATTAAGTTCAATTAAGTGCTTTACTGTAGAACTCGAGTCATTCATTCAAACACTGGAATGCCATAAAAAAGTGCCTATGGCACAACAAACTATTTCTCTGTCTATTCTTCCGGATAAACTAGAACAAATACAACACAAAATGTTTTGGTAATATGTTTTTTTAGGTCAAATTTGCCTGCCTGCATTCTCCTCCACATGTAAGGAAATATTAGCTCATTCATTTTGAGAAGAATCAAATCTAAAGATTCAGACTGCTTTTATTGAACTGATTCCAAATTTAATTAGTTTATATTTCTTCAACTTAAAATCAGTGCATCTTAATAATTCTGTTTATATTACTGTATCGATATTGAGAATACAAACAGAATGAAAATTTATACGTTACAAGCTAGGAAGCTCAGGATCTGGGCAAAGTTTTATCTTAAAATAAACACACACAGTTACTAGAGAAAATGATAACGGATTTGAATGAAGTCCCAGGAGTAAGTTATTCATTAGATTACACCAAGAAAATCACAAAAGCAGATATGTGTCTTATTTTTTACTGCATACTTATTGTACAGTTTGCACTTAGTTCGGCAAGAAATTAGGTTTGATGGTTTTACTTGCATTTCCGCTGAAAAGCAAAGTTGGAGATGCGCTTGTTGCCTCATCTCAGGGAATCCCCATGCCTCGGATTGGATGCAGAGCTGTCATTTGGATGACGTCTTTTGGGAAAACCCTCCTGGTGATGGGTTGGTTGCCCAGTTACGTAGAACTTCTGAGACTCTTCAGATAGTTTTGCTGTTTGCAAAAGTCAAGTCAAGTCACCTTTATTTATATAGCGCTTTATATAAAATACATTGTGTCAAAGCAACTGAACAAAATTCATTAGGAAAACAGTGTGTCAATAATGCAAAATGACAATTCATCATTGAATTCAGTGATGTCATCTCTGTTCATTTTAAATAGTGTCTGTGCATTTATTTGCAATCAAGTCAACAATATCGCTGTAGATGAAGTGTCCCCAACTAAGCAAGCCAGAGGGACAGCGGCAAGGAACTGAAACTCCATCGGTGACAGAATGGAGAAAAAAACTTTGGGAGACACCAGGCTCAGTTGGGGGACCAGCTCTCCTATGACCAAACAAAACCAGCAGTTCAATTCCAGGCTGCAGCAAAGTCAGATTGTGCAGAAGAATCATCTGTTTCTTGTGGTCTTGTCCTGGTGGTCATCTGAGACAAGGTCTTTACAGGGGATCTGTATCCGGGCTCTAGTTGTCCTGGTCTCCGCTGTCTTTCAGATTAGATTAGATTAGATTAGATTCAACTTTATTGTCACTGCACATGTAGGTACAAGGCAACGAAATGCAGTTAGCATCTAACCAGAAGTGCAATAAGCAGTAAGTACAGAATATACCATGTCTATAATATGTACAATAGCAATACAGATAAGTATTATAGACATAATTTACAGATATTAAATACTATTAGCATGATATACAGATAGGTGTACTATGAACATACTATAAAGATGGATTATGTAAAAGTGTATGTACACTATAATTTACAGTATTGCAATGCACAGTAAAGTGCACCGAAAATATTTCAGTGTGCAAATGGATTGTACAGTGTTCCTGGATGAACAGACAGTAGTGCAAGTAATAACAAGTTACTGTTTTTTGCTTGTTGTGAATAAATAAATAAATTAGTCTGAGTGTTGAAGAGGGGGAGGAGTCTATGTGTATGGTGTGGGGGGTGTTGAGGGGTGTCAGAGGGCAGAGTTCAACAAGGAGACAGCTTTAAGGAAAAAGCTGTTCCTGAATCTTGTGGTCCTTGTCCGGAGGCTCCTGAAGCGCCCCCCGGAGGGCAGGAGGTTTAACAGTCCATGGTCAGGGTGAGAGGAGTCCTTGAGAATGCTGCGAGCTCGGCGTAGACAGCGTTTCCTCTGGATGTCCTCAAGAGCAGGAAGTGGTGTCCCTGTGATGCGTTGGGCAGTTTTCACCACCCTCTGCAGTGCCTTGCGGTCAGCCACTGAACAGTTCCCATACCAGACTGTGATGCAACTGGTCAGGATGCTCTCGATCGCACACCGGTAGAAGTTCACCAGGATGGATGAAGACAGCTAGTTCTTCTTCAGTGTCCTAAGGAAGAAAAGGTGCTGGTGAGCCTTCTTGACCAGGCTGGAGGTGTTTGTGGCCCAGGACAGTTCCTCCGAGATTGTGGTTCCCAGGAACTTGAAGCAGGAGACACGTTCAACAACCATCCCGTTAATGTGGATGGGGTCATGAGTGCTTCCTTTCTTCTTCCTGAAGTCCACAATGAGCTCCTTGGTCTTATTGGTGTTAAGAAGAAGGTTATTGTCAGCGCACCATGTGGCCAGGTGCGGTACCTCTTCCCTGTAGGCAGTCTCATCGTTGTCTGTGATGAGGCCAATCACCGTGGTGTCATCTGCAAACTTAATGATGGAGTTGGATCCATGCACAGGCTTGCAGTCGTGGGTGTAAAGGGAGTAAAGGAATGGGCTTAGCACACAGCCCTGTGGTACGCCAGTGTTAAGTGTGATTGTGGAAGAGTGGGTGTGGCCTGACCGAACATGATGAGGCCTGTTGGTCAGAAAGTCCATAATCCAGTTGCAGAGGGTGGTATTAATGTCCAGGTCCAAATTGGTGTGGGTCCAGTGTGGGTGGGAGGCAGTCTTTGAGGTGTGCTAGGACCAGTCGCTCGAAGCACTTCATAATGATGTGTGTGAGTGCTATGGGGCGATAGTCATTGAGGCACGTTGGGGAGGAGTGTTTTGGTACTGGCATAATGGATGTGGACTTAAAACATGTGGCACAGTTGCTTGGATGAGGGACAGGTTGAAAATGTCTGTGACGACCCCTGCAAGCTGCTCTGCACATGCCCTAAGCACACGTCCAGGAATGCCATCAGGGCCAGCAGCCTTGCGTGCGTTGATCCGGCTCAGTGCAGTGTGGACATCTGTGGAGGTGAGTTTGAGAGGTTGGTGGTCTTCTGAGGTTGAGATTTTGGTGGCCGTCTCCTTGCTGTCGCTGTTGAAGCGAGCATAAAAGTCATTTAGCTCGTTAAGGAAGGAGACGTCCGTGACCGTTGGAGTGAAATTGCTTGACTTGTAGTCACTGATGATCTGGATGCCCTGCCACATGCGTCGGGGGTCAGAGTTGGAAAAGTGTTCCTCTACCTTCAGCTTGTAGCAGTACTTGGCCTTTTTGATGCCCCTTTTCAGGTTAGCCCTGAATTTACTGTAAGCCTGAGCGTCATCTGACCTGAAGGCAGTGTTGTGGGCTTTCAGCAGAAGTCGCACCTCCTTGTTCATCCATGGCTTCTGATTAGGGTATGTTGTTATCTGTTTTTCTGTTGTTACACTGTCAATGGTGGAGTTGATGTGATCCAGTACAGAGGAGGTGTAGATATCAATGTCCGTCTGAAAGCCACAGGCAGCCAGAGAAGCAAACATACTCCAGTCAGTGTGTTGAAACCTGTCTTGAAGAAAAGAGTCTGCTCCAGTTGGCCACACTTTGATGGTCCTCACTGATGGCTTCACACGGTTGATGAGGGGTGAATACTTAGGGGTGAGTAACAAAGAAAGGTGATCAGACTGTCCGAGGTGGGGGAGGGGGGGTCACGATGTAAGCTCCATTAATGTTTGTATAAACATGATCCAAAGTTTTGTCTCCTCTGGTGTGTCAGGAAACATGCTGGTGAAATTTGGGGAGTACCTTTTTTAATTTGCAGTGATTAAAATCACCTGCGATAATAAAAGCAGCCTCCGGGTGAGCAGTCTGTTGTTTACTAATGGCTGCATGAAGTTCGTTTAAAGTAAGCTTGGCATTAGCATCCGGTGGAATATAGACTGCGGTTATTATGGTGGAAGTGAACTCCCGGAGTCATCTGCCGTTCTATCTGCCCGGAACGTGTAGTGTCCGGCTAGCTCAATAGCATTGTTGGATACGTCGCTGTGTAGCCATGTTTCTTTGAAAACCATGACATTGCAGTCCAGAAGTCTCTTACTGTGGGTGATGCAGAGTCGTAACTCATCCATTTTGTTCACCAGTGACCGCACATTAACGAGGAAAATGCTGGGTAAAGAGAGCCGGAGTGGTGTTAGCTTTAGCTTGACTCTTAGACCTCCAAGCGTCCCCCGCCTTTGTTTATGATCTTGATGCTGCCTGCGAGCACTTCTGCCCGACCGGGTAGAGTGCGTAGCCTCGGGTGTTCTAGCGATCTCAGGGATGAGTCGAAGATTGGTGATAAAACTGCTGGTAAAGTCCTCACCGATATCCAAAGTCAGTATGAACAGACCCGAGATGAGCAGGAATAATACTGCAAAATTGCAAAAACTGGAGAGACACTGAGCCTCGCGATCTGTTGGCTCCGCCATCTTGGTCTATAATTCAGGGCTGTAGAGGTCCTTTCTAGGTGCTGACTCACCATCTGGTCTGGATACGTACTGGATCCGGGACTGCAGTGACCCTCTGATCTGGATACAGACTAGATCTGGTGGCTACGGTGACCTCAGAATAAGAGAGAAACAGACTAATATTAGCGTAGATGCCATTCTTCTAATGATGTAGCAAGTACATCGGGTGTTATGGGAAGTGTTCCCGGTTCCAGTTTACCTAATTAATGCAGCCTAAAAATCCTTTAACGGATTTGGATATTAAAAGCACATTAGTATGTTATGTGTAAGCCAGGTTAAAGAGATGGGTCTTTAATCTAGATTTAAACCTCAAGCATTTTTAAATCTATACATTGTTTGATAGGGAGCCAGTCCAGTGTTGACAGGACCGGGCTGATATGGTCATACTTCCTGGTTCTAGTAAGAACTCTTGCTGCTGCATTTTGGACTAACTTTAGTTTGTTTAATAAGCGTGCAGAACAACCACCCAATAAAGCATTACAATAATCTAACCTTGAGGTCATAAATGCATGGATTAACATTTCTGCATTTGACATTGAGAGCATAGGCCGCAATTTAGATGTATTTTTGAGATGGAAAAATGCAGTTTTACAAATGCTAGAAATGTGGCTTTCTTAGGAAAGATTGCTATCAAATGGCACACCTAGGTTCCTAACTGATGACGAAGAATTGACTGAACAGCCATCAAGTCTTATATAGTGTTCTAGGTTAAAGTCTGCACACATGTAAATTCACAAAAATAAACAGAAAGAAAATGAGTCAGTACTGATCATTTGAATTTTAGGATGTAGCCTTCTGTTTCAGAAGAATAATTCACCAAAGTCATAATTACAACAGTTGTGAGATAAAAGATTCTTTTAAATGTTTTATATGTGTATATATATATATATATATATATATATATATATATATATATATATATATATATATATATATATATATATATATATATATATAAACGATTCAGAGA
Source organism: Carassius gibelio (assembly GCF_023724105.1). Classification (NCBI taxonomy): domain Eukaryota; kingdom Metazoa; phylum Chordata; class Actinopteri; order Cypriniformes; family Cyprinidae; genus Carassius; species Carassius gibelio. The sequence goes on along the minus strand of NC_068398.1, from coordinate 35,993,956 downwards.
TAATTTTACAGTAGAACTGGCTTGTCCACAATTTTGAGCGCTGCATGACAGAATAGATCATTGAGGGTCTTGAACTTATTACCATCTAAAATACATTTCTATCAGCCAATGATAATTATAAAAGAACACATCACGAGCATAGATCAGTGGTCGAGAGCGCATATTGACAGATAAACTATGAGCTCTATCAGTCATTAAATTTCATGGATAAAGCTGACAAAATTAAAATGTTCATGTCATTTTTATGTTTAATTTATTTATTGTATTTTTTACAAACTAAGCTTCATATTATAGGAAGGATACATTATACGACCTATCCTGCAGTCATCATGCGGAAATTAGGTTCCTTTAATCAAAAAAAAAAAAAAAAAAAAATATATAGAATTGGAAAAGAATCGAAAACAACAGTGAGGGGACACATTACCCATCAAATCCGGGACCAGGAATTGGAATTGGAAGCGATTCCAAAGATTGTGCAATAGAACAGCCCTAAGTGCTGCTCATCAATGTCTACAGCAGTTTCCCAATTAGAAGAACTCGGAGGTGGAGGAAGTTTTGCAAGCTTCCATTTACAGTAGCAAGTTGGCAAACGGTTTCATTTGCCTGAAACATGTTGGAGAAGGCATTCTATGCTGCGTTTTAAGAAGAAAAAAAAAAACTTCCTGAGGTTGTAATTATTATTAACAAGGACGATAATAATAAAAATGTTATACTTTAAGAATGAACATGCATCTTTTATTGTGGCTTATTTGTTTGTGGGCTGCAAGGTCTCATCAAATACATTGCTCTGCATTCTTCGCATCTTGCATTATCAGATATTAATACACATTCATCATAGCCTTTATAAATTAGAAAATCTTTACCATGAAAATAATTATTCTCTTCTTGTTTTTCAGTGTTGATTTCCATCTGATTGTTGTAAGTGAAAACAGTAGCAACCTGCATCTCTGATAACATACGAATTCATCAATAATCACTGAAAAAAACAGAAAATATTTTCATTTGTACAGACATATCTCACTCCTAATTGTTCCTCGTTCTTCTTCTTTTGACTCTTGCTTGTCTTTTAAGAGCCACATCAGAGAGCATCTTTGACTTTGTAATTATATATTTTGATTGACTATAATATAACTCTCAGTATTTGGGATAAGATCAATTAAAGCAACATCATGCAGCATGCAGTAATGTCTTAATAAAGTAATTAAATGGGTATTTCTTAAAGTAATAAAAAAATCTCTGATCTGCCAGTTTTTATAGTAAAATATTAATATTTTTTTCTTTGACTATTCTGTTCATCAATACAGACCCATGTATTATTTAATAGTGAAATGTTCAGTCATTTCTTCTTGATTCACTTTTGCTGCAAACAAAAGTGGATAAAATGTCTGAGAACGTATAACCGGCATCTTTTGCAATAAGATGTTTTTTAACTGCTAGGCACATTATTAAGAGTTTTACTTTAAATTAATCTTTGACATTTATGTTTGAATAATAAGTCTGAGTCATCTGTGTCTTAAAGACAAAAGTGTTGATCTTTTAAAATGTTGTACTCTGCATTTATGATTGGCCATGCTCATTTTAGTGAACAATGACTGCTGAAAATTGCATATATATTTTAATTCATACAGATGTTTGCAAAATGTCACTCATAACCAGTAAGGTTTCCTACTTTTCTTTCTTCTGCTTGTGTGTCAGTGGCACCTACATACAACACAAAGGCTCTTTTCAGAGCCACATCGCCCAGCGTCCTCGACTTTGTCAGTACATGTTTCTACTGACTGCCAGACAGCTGTTAATTAATTCCCGGGCGCCGCAGCATAAATGGCTGCCCACTGCTCTGGGTGTCTGTTCAGTGTGTGTGTGTGTGTGTGTTCACTGCTGTGTGTGTGCACTTTGGATGGGTTAAATGCAGAGCACAAATTCTGAGTATGGGTCACAACACTTGGCTGAATGTCATGTCATGTCAAATTAAATCACATGTTGTAACACATCATCAGACAGGGAATCCATTTTGCAGGCTTTATTGAAAGACTCGAGGTCGTACAGGCAGGGATCAGGACCAGCAAACACAACAGTAGAGATAACCAGAATCGTCGTCAAACACAGGCAGAAGTTCAGAGGTAACAGGCAAGATTCAGAGTCCAATAAACAATCCAAGGTCAAGTGGCAGGCAGCAAAGGTTCAAGAGACGGTAAACAAACAGAACTGGTAACAGGAAATCAAATACAGGAAATAACGCTTGGAAATGTCAGCTGGAGCAAAACAAGACTTCGCGTTTGACTGATGTGATTGTGCAGCTTATATAGCCGTACTAATGAGCTGCACCTGTGTGGTGATCAGAGTCCAATGCACGGGGTAGATGGGAAGTGTAGTTGAGAGAGAGTGCATAAGAGTCAATATTCCGGAGATGGAGCCCTCTGCTGGCCAGTAGGGGGAATCACGGGGTTCGTCTCCGTGACAGAGCCCCCTCCCTGCGAGCGACTCCTGGCGCGAGATGGTAGACGACGTCGGGGTCTGCCGCATGGTCGAGGGGCCGGTCTCTCCGGATGTAACCGATGAAACTCTGTGATTAGGTTGGGGTCTAGTATGTCATCAGCATTGACCCAGGATTGTTCCTCCGGACCGTACCCCTCCCAGTCGACCAGATACTGCAGAATGCGTCCACGACGTCTGGAGTTAAGAAGTTCTCGCACCTGGTAAGTTTCCTCAGTCTCTATCTGGACGGGCTGGGGACTCTGCTCACGGGACCTCCCCTCTCCCTCTTCTCCAGCGGCAACAGCGGGCTTGAGCAGAGATACATGAAACGTAGGAGAGATGCGATAGGTGTCAGGTAATGCAAGACGGAATGACACAGGAGTGATCTGATGTGTAATTTTGAATGGACCCACGTACCTCGGACTCAATTTCTTGCAGGGTAGTCGAAGACGGAGATCTCGGGTAGAGAGCCACACCCATTGACCTGGTTGGTATACCGGCCCAGGACGCCGACGGTGGTCAGCCTGTTCCTTTTGACGACGGATGGCTCGTTGAAGGTGTACATGGGCTTGGTTCCAAGTCTCCTCACTGCGTTGCAGCCAGTCCGTGACGGCGGGTACGTCGGTGGGTTCCCCAGACCAGGGAAACATGGGAGGCTGATAGCCTAGGATGCATCTAAAGGGGGTGATACCAGTAGCTGGCTTGACCAGAGAGTTCTGTGCGTACTCAGCCCAAAGGAGGTACTGGGCCCAATCCTCTTGGTTGGAACTACAATAAGATCTCAGGAACCGGGTGAGTTCCTGATTGAGTCTTTCGACCTGACCGTTGGATTGAGGGTGGTAACCGGAGGTCAGACTCACGTTTACATTGAGGGCTTGGAAGAAGGCTTTCCAGAGACGAGACGTGAACTGAGGACCTCTATCGGAGACGATATCTTCAGGTAGTCCGTAGAGACGGAAGACCCAGTTACATAGTAGTTCAGCAGTTTGCAGAGCAGTAGGCAGTTTGGGCAGGGGAATAAGGCGGCAGGCTTTGGAGAATCGATCAATCACAGTAAGGATGACAGTGTTACCTTGAGAGACAGGTAGATCAGTGATAAAGTCTATTGCAATGTGGGACCAAGGTCGTTGTGGAATGGGGAGTGGTTGGAGTAATCCGGCTGGCAATTGGCGTGGAGTTTTGTGCGCATTACAGGTTTGGCATTGCTGGATGAAGGCAATGGTGTCTTTGGGCAATGATTCCCACCAGAACCGGTTCTGCAGCAGATGAATGGTGGCCGTGATACCTGGGTGGCCAGATGAGGGCAGACAGTGTGTGTGGTTGAGTATTTGATCGCGTAGAGTGGGTGGTACGTAAACCTTATCAGGAGGGCAAGTTGTTGGAGGTGCATGTTGAGAGTTGTGTTGCTGGATAAGCGTCATGATGTCCCATTGTACGGGTGCAATGATTACCTTGAAAGGGAGTATGGATTCAGGTTCGGATGAGATCTGTTCATCTTCGTGGATACGGGAAAGCGCATCTGCCTTAGTGTTCTTGGAGCCTGGACGGTAGGTAACTGAGAAGTCAAATCGGGAGAAGAACAGTGACCATCTGGCCTGCCGTGGATTGAGGCGCTTGGCTGAGCGCAAATACTCAAGATTCTTATGATCGGTTAGTACGGAGAAAGGAAAGTTGGCCCCCTCCAGCCAGTGTCTCCACTCCTCGAAGGCCGCTTTCATAGCGAGAAGTTCACGGTCTCCAACGTCGTAGTTACGTTCAGCAGCATTGAGTTTGCGGGAGTAAAAGGCACATGGATGGAGTTTAGCAGTAGAACTCTGGCGTTGGGAGAGAATAGCCCCGATACCAGTGTTGGAGGCATCCACCTCGACGAGAAACTGAAGAGATGGGTCAGGATGATGGAGTATGGGGGCGGTCACAAACCTTCTCTTTAGTTCCTGGAAAGCTTGAAGAGCAGCTTCAGCCCAGTGTAGCCGATGGGTTCCTTTCTTGACCATAGACGTGAGGGGACTAACCACAGAGCTGAAGTTCCTGATGAAACGGCGATAGAAATTAGCAAACCCCAGAAAGCGTTGGAGCTCCTTTAGTGTCCTTGGTACTGACCACTTGAGAACGGCATTGACTTTGCTCTCATCCATGGCGACCCCCTCTGGGCTGATGACGTACCCCAGGAAGGTGGTAGAGGTGGTATGGAATTCACACTTCTCCGCCTTAGCATAGAGTTGGTGTTCAATGAGTCTTTGCAGCACAGCTCTCACATGTTGGACATGTTCCTCCAGGGTATCTGAATAGATTAAGATATCGTCAATGTATATGATAACCGTTCTATTTAGCATGTCTCTGAAGATGTCATTGACAAAGGATTGGAAAACCGAAGGACTATTGACCAGTCCAAACGGCATCACCCGGTATTCGTAGTGCCCATTGGTGGTTGAGAAAGCTGTCTTCCACTCGTCCCCCTCCCTAATGCGGATGAGGTTGTATGCGCAGCGCAAATCCAATTTGGTGTAGTACTGTGCAGTACGTAGCTGTTCCAATGCAGAGGGCACCAGTGGTAGAGGATAGCGAAACTTTACTGTTATTTCATTGAGTCCACGATAATCGATGCAAGGGCGCAGACCTCCATCCTTCTTGCGGACAAAGAAGAAGCCAGCTGAAGCAGGAGAGGTGGATGGACGTATGAACCCCTTCTCCAGCTCCTCCTTGATGTACTTGGCCATAGCTTCTGACTCGGGTAATGATAATGGGAATATTCGACCCCGGGATGGTGATGAGCCTGGAATGAGATCAATGGCACAATCATGGCTGCGGTGTGGTGGTAATGTGTTTGCTTGTACCTTGCTGAAGGCGGTGACGAGATCGTGATACTCCTTGGGCAGATTGGGAATGCTGATGGACTCCGGGTCTAATGTGACAACTTGTACATTCATGGGAGAGATGGTCGAGAGGCATGATTTCTGACACTGGGAGCTCCATCTAAGAATTTGTCCCTCTCTCCACGACACCTGAGGATCATGCAGTCTGAGCCAGGGCAATCCCAAAATAACAGGGGTGTTAGATACAGGGAGCACGTAGAATTGAATGGTTTCTTGGTGTAGCAGACCGGTTAACATTTGCAGCTCTTGGGTGCGGTGAGTGATCAGTCCAGACCCTAGAGGGCGTCCATCTATTGTGGCTACAGACAGAGAATTAGTGCATGCAATTAAAGAGATGTTATTCTTTCTGGCAAATTCCTCAGAGATAAAGTTCCCAGCTGCTCCTGAGTCCAGTAGAGCAGTGGTGGCTACTCGAACCTTGTCGGTCTTGATTACCAGAGGAACTGACACACAGTTAAAAGGTACACTCACCGATTTCAGAGTGTGAGAAGAGCGACGAGAGGGGCAAGTGATTCGTAGATGTCCCGAAGCGCCACAGTAGAGACAGAGTCGGTTAACCCTGCGGCGGTGACGTTCCTCATCAGTCAGATGATAGGAGTTGATCTGCATAGGTTCTGTAGTTTCTGCGGGTCGCGTTACCGCAGCGGGGAAGAGGCGTTGAGTACTGACACGGCAAGAGCGTTGCAGATTATCAATGGTTATAGTCAGTGAGATAAGATCACTCAGAGTCCTCCCTTCATCACGGCAAGCGAGTTCGGTTTGCAGCTCGTGATTAAGCCCCTTGCGAAACAATACCTTCAGCGTGTCACTCACCCATGACGTCTGAGCAGCCAAAGTACGAAAGTTCAAGGCATATTCCGCTGCTGTTAATCCTCCCTGCGACAGTTCAAGCAAACGCTCACCCGCTCCTTTCCCCTCTCGGGGGTGATCAAACACCTCACGGAATCGTATCAGAAAATCAGTGAAAGTGGTGAACGCCGTTCCATCCTCGTGCCATACAGCCGTTATCCATTCCAAAGCTCTTCCCGTTAATAATGAACACACGAAGGCGATCCTACCAGCATCAGTGGTGTAAAGGGTGGGTTGTTGTTCAACGAACAGCGAGCACTGTAGTAGGAAGCCCTTACACTTGGTAGAGTCCCCGTCAAATTTCTCCGGGTAAGCCAGTCGTGGATTAACGTGAGTTGGCGTTTCTGCCGTGTGGGAAGCGGTGACCGCTGCAGGTGGGGGTGACGTCACGGCAGTGCTGTGGAGGTTTTGAACAGCCTTTACCAGTTCTTCCGCGGTTGAAGTGAGACGATTCAATTGATGCTGGTTAGCAGCGATTTGACTTGCCTGGGCTACCATAGTAGCACACAGATGATCGTAAGCCGCTGGATTCGGTTTTGGCGAAGTCTTCTGTAACACATCATCAGACAGGGAATCCATTTTGCAGGCTTTATTGAAAGACTCGAGGTCGTACAGGCAGGGATCAGGACCAGCAAACACAACAGTAGAGATAACCAGAATCGTCGTCAAACACAGGCAGAAGTTCAGAGGTAACAGGCAAGATTCAGAGTCCAATAAACAATCCAAGGTCAAGTGGCAGGCAGCAAAGGTTCAAGAGACGGTAAACAAACAGAACTGGTAACAGGAAATCAAATACAGGAAATAACGCTTGGAAATGTCAGCCGGAGCAAAACAAGACTTCGCGTTTGACTGATGTGATTGTGCAGCTTATATAGCCGTACTAATGAGCTGCACCTGTGTGGTGATCAGAGTCCAATGCACGGGGTAGATGGGAAGTGTAGTTGAGAGAGAGTGCATAAGAGTCAATATTCCGGAGATGGAGCCCTCTGCTGGCCAGTAGGGGGAATCACGGGGTTCGTCTCCGTGACACATGTATATGACTGTTAAATATTATTTACGATGTTACTAATCTTTAGGCAATGTGTAAGGGTGGTTTGCCTACAGAGGTTCAGGCTGTAGGATTGCGAAAGGACTAAAGAAACGTTATCAGCACGATGTTATAAAACTGTACATTTCTACTCTATTACCACCCACTGCCACTTATACCAAGTTAATATTGAGTCAAGACTAGTTAGCACATAATTAATAATTGAAATGATTTAATAACGATAGTCGATAGATTACACTTGAATTGGTTACAAAATAGATGAAGGATGGTAAAACATATAGTTAATTGTACCCAATATGTATGTAAAATATTACCTGAGAAGGAAAGAGAGAGGGAGAAATAGAGGGAGAGAGGGCAAGGCAAAGAAGAGAGCTCCAGCAAAGGAGTCAGCAAAGAAAAGCCAGAAGAGAGAAAAAAGCCTAGAGCAACATTCACTGTCTTCTTTTATCCCTTCCTTGACCTTGTGACTGAAACCCAAATGTGAGACATTCAACCTGACCAATCAGCAGACGACAGCTTCACCCATTGTGCAAAAGGTGTCACAATTAGCAGACCCCCGATGTAAACACATGCTGGCCTACAGGCCTTGATTGACTTCATCACTTCAATGCCATCAGGAGTGCCAAATGGGCTTTTTGTTACTCAAGATAGTTTGAGACAGGAAAAACTGATGTATTTCATCATTTTTGACTTACAAATTCCCCCCTTGGCACTGTTCGGCAACACATTGTTGCAGTTGGCTCAGCAATGCAACTCCAGGGATGTTGATAAGCACATTGATATACAGGGTGTGCTACAATGCTGAAATTTAGCATAATTAGTTGTCAGTGTGCAGGGCTCTATGATGAAAGTTTTTAAATAGGCAAACTTACCCTTATTATATAATATATATAATTATTAAGTTGGCTTGATAAAGCCAACTTACTGAAATCCTATTTAAACATTAAATGGCTGTTGCCATTTAGCCTCCTCGTTAGTGCGTCCACCTCCCATGCCGGAGACCCGGGTCCGAGCACGGCTCGGAGCGAGTGCGAGGAGCGTCAGAGAGGACCCGGGTGAGAGGGGTTACACTATATCTTTTCAGACTGGTTTGAGTTACGGTTTTCTTAAAAATGAATATTAAAAATCATAAAAATGCCCATAGACTTTCATTGAAATGATGTTCAGATGACCCAAGCTCCAAATCCCATTAGACTCAATCAAGCTTTGATGCTAATCAATTTCAACTCATTCAAACTCATCTAATCTATCTATCTATCTATCTGACTATTTCTATCTATCTATCTATCTATCTATCTGTCTGTCTGTCTGTCTGTCTGTCTGTCTATCTATCTATCTATCTATCTGTCTGTCTATCTATCAGACTATTTCTATCTATGTATCTATCTATCTGACTATTTATATCTATCTATCTATCTATCTATCTATCTGACTATTTATATCTATCTATCTGATTATTTCTATCTATCTATCTATCTATCTATCTATCTGACTATTTCTATCTATCTATCTATCTATCTATCTATCTATCTATCTACCTATCCTAATAATATGCTAATAATGCTAAAATCATGCTAGCAACATTCTAGTCTAATGCTAGTCATGCTAGAAACATGCTAACAACATGCTAATCATGTTAGAAACATGCTAGCAAACATGCTAGTCGCATGCTAGTCATGCTAGAAACATGCTAGCAACATGCTAATCATGTTAGAAACATCTCATCTAATCTATCTATCTATCTGACTATTTCTATCTATCTATCTGACTATTTATATCTATCTGACTATATCTATCTATCTATCTATCTATCTATCTGACTATTTCTATCTATCTATCTATCTATCTATCTATCTATCTGACTATATCTATCTATCTATCTATCCTAATAATATGCTAATAATGCTAAAATCATGCTAGCAACATTCTAGTCTAATGCTAGTCATGCTAGAAAAATGCTAACAACATGCTAATCATGTTAGAAACATGCTAGCAAACATGCTAGTCGCATGCTAGTCATGCTAGAAACATGCTAGCAACATTCTAATCATGTTAAAAACATGCTAGCAACATGCTAATCATGCTAGAAAAATGCTAGCAACATGCTAATCATATTCAAATCATGCTAGCAAACATGCTAGTCGCATGTTAGTCATGCTAGAAACATGGTAACAACATGTTAATCATGCTTGCAACATGTTAATCATACTACAATCATGCTAGCAAAATGGTAGGGACATGCTAATCATGGTAAAATCATGCTAGCAACATGCTAGTAACATGCTAATCATGCTAACAACATGCTAGTCGCATGCTAGTCATGGTAGAAACATGATAGTCACATGCTAATCATGCTAGAAACATACTACCAAAATGCTAATCATGCTAAAATAATGCTAGCAAAATGATAGTCAAATGCTAGTAATGCTACAAACATGATAACAACATGCTTATCATGCTAGCAACATGCTAGTCGCATGCTAGTCATGTTAGGAAAATGCTAGCAACATGCTAATCATGTTAGATACATGCTGGCGACATGCTAGCAAACATTCTAATCGGATGCTAGTCATGCTAGAAACATGCTATCAACATGCTAATCATGCTAGAAACATGCTAGTCGCATGCTAGTCATGCTAGAAACATGTTAGCAACATGCTAATAATGCTAAAATCATGCTAGTAACATGTTAGTCGCATGCTAATCATGCTCGAAACATGCTAGCGACATGCTAATCATGATATAATCATGCTAGCAACATGCTATTCGAATGCTAGTCATGCTAGAAACATGTTAACAACATGTTAATCATGCTGAAATCATGCTACCAACATGCTAATAATGCTAAAATCATGCTAGCAACATGCTAGTCGCATGCTAATCATGCTAGAAACATGCTAGCCAACATGCTAATCATGCTAGAAACATGCTAGCAACATGCTAGTCGCATGCTAATCATGTTAGAAACATCCTAGCAACATGCTAATCATGTTAGCAACATGCTAGTCGCATGCTAGTCATGGTAGAAACATGCTAATCATGCTAGAAACAATGCTAGCGACATGCTAGTTGCATGGTAATCATACTAGCAACATACTAGCAACATGCTAGAAACATGCTAGTCATGCTAGAAACATGCTAACAACATGTTAACGACATGCTAATCATGCTAGAAACATGCTAGCAACATGCTGATCATGCTAGAAACATGCTGGGAACATGCTAATCATGCTAGAGACATGCTAGCGACATGCTAATCATGCTATAAACATGATAGAAACATGGAAGCAACATGCTAGTCATGCTGACAACATGCTATTCGCATGCTAATCATGCTAGAAACATGCTAGTCATGCTAGTAACATGGCAGCAACATGCTAGTCATGCTAACAACATGCTAGTAACTTGCTAATCATGCTAGAAACATGTTAGTCGCATGCATTCTTTCTGTCAAACTAATCTATCTATCCTTTCTTTTGAACTAATCTATATCATTCTTTCTAACTAATCTATCTGTCATTCTTTCTAACTAATATACAGTATTGTTCAAAATAATAGCAGTACAATGTGACTAACCAGAATAATCAAGGTTTTTAGTATATTTTTTATTGCTACGTGGCAAACAAGTTACCAGTAGGTTCAGTAGATTGTCAGAAAACAAATGAGACCCAGCATTCATGATATGCACGCTCTTAAGGCTGTGCAATTGGGCAATTAGTTGAAAGGGGTGTGTTCAAAAAAATAGCAGTGTCTACCTTTGACTGTACAAACTCAAAACTATTTTGTACAAACATTTTTTTTTTTCTGGGATTTAGCAATCCTGTGAATCACTAAACTAATATTTAGTTGTATGACCACAGTTTTTTAAAACTGCTTGACATCTGTGTGGCATGGAGTCAACCAACTTGTGGCACCTCTCAGCTGTTATTCCACTCCATGATTCTTTAACAACATTCCACAATTCATTCACATTTCTTGGTTTTGCTTCAGAAACAGCATTTTTGATATCACCCCACAAGTTCTCAATTGGATTAAGGTCTGGAGATTGGGCTGGCCACTCCATAACATTAATTTTGTTGGTTTGGAACCAAGACTTTGCCCGTTTACTAGTGTGTTTTGGGTCATTGTCTTGTTGAAACAACCATTTCAAGGGCATGTCCTCTTCAGCATAGGGCAACATGACCTCTTCAAGTATTTTAACATATGCAAACTGATCCATGATCCCTGGTATGCGATAAATAGGCCCAACACCATAGTAGGAGAAACATGCCCATGTCATGATGCTTGCACCTCCATGCTTCACTGTCTTCACTGTGTACTGTGGCTTGAATTCAGAGTTTGGGGGTCGTCTCACAAACTGCCTGTGGCCCTTGGACCCAAAAAGAACAATTTTACTCTCATCAGTCCACAAAATGTTCCTCCATTTCTCTTTAGGCCAGTTGATGTGTTCTTTGGCAAATTGTAACCTCTTCTGCACATGCCTTTTTTTTAACAGAGGGACTTTGCGGGGGATTCTTGAAAATAGATTAGCTTCACACAGACGTCTTCTAACTGTCACAGTACTTACAGGTAACTCCAGACTGTCTTTGATCATCCTGGAGGTGATCATTGGCTGAGCCTTTGCCATTCTGGTTATTCTTCTATCCATTTTGATGGTTGTCTTCCGTTTTCTTCCACGTCTCTCTGGTTTTGCTCTCCATTTTAAGGCATTGGAGATCATTTTAGCTGAACAGCCTATCATTTTTTGCACCTCTTTATAGGTTTTCCCCTCTCTAATCAACTTTTTAATCAAAGTACGCTGTTCTTCTGAACAATGTCTTGAACGACCCATTTTCCTCAGCTTTCAAATGCATGTTCAACAAGTGTTGGCTTCATCCTTAAATAGGGGCCACCTGATTCACACCTGTTTCTTCACAAAATTGATGACCTCAGTGATTGAATGCCACACTGCTATTTTTTTGAACACACCCCTTTTAACTAATTCAACTAATTGCCCAATTGCACAGCCTTAAGAGCGTGCATATCATGAATGCTGGGTCTCATTTGTTTTCTGAGAATCTACTGAACCTACTGGTAACTTGTTTGCCACGTAGCAATAAAAAAATATACGAAAAACCTTGATTATTCTGGTTAGTCACATTGTACTGCTATTATTTTGAACAATACTGTATATTTCTTTCTTTCAACTAATCTATCAATCTAACTTTAAACTATAAACTTCTATCTTCTTTAAACTTCTTCAAACTTTCTGGTCAGGCTTTCTCAAGCCAACTTAAAGTTTGTCTCAACAAACTTTTTTTTATAGTTATTGAAATAAAAGCCAATTACACCACGTTGTTGCTCAGAGCGCCTTATAATACGCAGAAAGGTTTGCACTAGAGTTGCTTTAAGGTCAGGTGCATCTCTGACACACGCAAAGGGTGGATGTTGAAATGGAAAGTAGGTTTGAAAGCCAAAGGCTGATAAAGTAGGCTATACTACAGGTTATTAAAACAAATGCTAATTTGCTGTCCCTGAAAGCGTCAGATATCACGCACTTGAATTGGCTTCCAAAGTCCAACTGCATCCTGTTAAACGCCTGTGGGTTGCATTTATGTTTGAAAGTCATGATCGTCTTTCACATACGATAAAGGGATGATGGAACCTATATTGTCATGTTTTTAGTTAGGATTCCTAGCACACATTCACGTTTAAATTGAGTAGGCTACAGGCTAATTTAAAACCAAACGAAATTGTAGCCTATGCCAGACCTGGCCAAACATATTGTAACGCTGAGTCAGAGACGTTGTGATCCATAAGCAGCTTTATTTCAATAATCCACAGAGTAAACAGAAACAGGTCAATCAGGGGCGTTAGATACCACGTAGACAAATCAGAATCATAAACCTTGACAGAGCGTAGAATCAGGGCTGGCGGCTGGCAGGCAGAGGCGAGAGAACAAGGCAGAGGTCGATAAGGCAGGCGGCAGAGAATCAGAGTCCAATAATCAGTCCAGGTCATACACGGAAGATCCAACAGTGGGAAAATGCTCGGTAATGTCTGCATGGGCAAAACAAGACTTCGCGTTTGAGAGAACAGGGTGAGTTCCTTAAATAGGGGATGAAGATGAGCGACACCTGTGCAGGTAATCAGCCCCAGGTACGGGGTGTATGGGAAATGTAGTTTGAAGGAGGTTAATACTCAGGTGACGGTTCCCTCTGGTGGTGATCGGAGAGAGCCACAGAGGCTGTGTTTGTGACAGAGCCCTCCCCCTGCGAGCGGCTCCTGACGCGATGAGGTGATCATCGCCGGGGTCTTCCTCGGGGTCTAGGAGCGGGTCTGTCTGGGTGATCTCGATGGAAGTCCGTGATAAGAGTGGGATCCAGTATGTCATCAGCATTGACCCAGGACCTTTCCTCCGGACCGTACCCCTCCCAATCGACCAGATACTGTAGGACTCGGCCCCGGCGACGTGAATTCAGGATTTCGTGTACCTGATAGGCCTCCTGGCCATCGATGATGAGGGGAGGCGCTCTCTGGTCACCAGCCTTCTCTAGGTTCTCCGATCCTCTCGGTCCACCAGCGGGCTTGAGCAAGGAGACATGAAAAGTGGGTGAGATACGGTAATGAGATGGGAGAGATAATCTGGATGAGCTCTGCGGTGTCGGTTGGCCTGAGTTCTGGTCCGACGAACTGCTCGGAGAAGGTGAACATGAGCGCTGTTCCAGGTCTCCTCACAGCGTCTCAGCCAAGCATCCACTGCAGGTAATTCGGATGGTTCGCCAGACCATGGGAAGAGAGGAGGTTGGAATCCTAGGATGCACTGGAAGGGAGTTATGCCAGTGGAAGGTTTTTGAAGGGAATTTTGTGCGTACTCGGCCCAGAGCAGGAAGCGGCTCCAATCATTTTGATTCTGATTGCAGTAGGAACGGAGGAAACGGGAGAGTTCTTGGTTCAGGCATTCGACCTGTCCGTTGGATTGTGGGTGGTAACCTGATGTGAGACTGACATTGATGCCCAACTGTTGGCAGAATGCCGACCATACCCTGGAGGTAAATTGGGGACCCCTATCGGAGACAATGTCCTCCGGGAGGCCATAGAACCGGAACACATTCTCACAAAGTGCCTCTGCTGTTTCGAAGGCAGTTGGGAGTTTGGGTAATGGGACGAAGCGGCAGGCTTTGGAGAAGCGGTCGATCACGGATAGGATTGTGGTTTTGCCCTGTGAGAGAGGCAGATCAGTCACAAAGTCGATGGCTATGTGGGACCAAGGACGTTGAGGAACGGGTAACGGCTGAAGGAGACCAGCGGGTAATTGATGGGAGGATTTGTTAGTGTTGCAAGTGATACAGTTTCTAATGAAATTGATGGTGTCAGTTTGCATTGAGGACCACCAGAAGCGGTTAGATAGGAGCTGGATGGTGGCGGTTATACCGGGGTGTCCTGAGCTTGGGGTAGAGTGGACCTGATGTAGTACTCGTTGTCTCAGTGCTTGAGGGACGAATGTGCGGTTCTGGGGAGTCTCAGGAGGTGGAGGTTCGATGCGTTGGGCCTCAATGATCTCAGTCATAATGTCCCATTGGATGGGTCCAAGAATGATCGTGGAAGGAATGATGGGTTCGTGGTCTGGAGTTTGGTTGTTGGATTCGTAGAGACGAGAGAGTGCATCTGCTTTGGTGTTCTGGGAACCCGGACGATAAGTGACTTGAAAATTAAACCTTGTGAAGAAGAGTGACCACCTGGCTTGTCGGTGATTCAAGCGTTTGGCAGACCGGAGGTATTCTAGGTTGGGGTGATCCGTAAGGACTGTGAATGTGTGTTTAGCCCCCTCTAGCCAGTGCCTCCATTCCTCGAAAGCTGCTTTCATAGCCAGGAGCTCGCGATCTCCAACATCATAATTCCTCTCGGCTGCGTTTAGTTTTCGAGAATAAAAGGCACATGGGTATAATTTCGGTGGATCTCCCTGACGTTGTGAGAGTACAGCCCCGAGACCTGAACTTGAAGCGTCGACTTCCACAATGAATTCCAGCTCTGGATCAGGATGATGTAAGATGGGCGCTGTGGTGAATCTATCCTTGAGGGCCTGGAAGGCGTTGAGGGCGGCGGAGGACCAGTGGAGACGTTGAGAGCCCTTCTTAACCATAGAAGTCATTGGTGCTGCGATGGAGCTGAAGTCGCGGATGAACCTTCTATAGAAGTTAGCGAAACCCAGGAAGCGTTGTAGTTCCTTGAGAGTCTGGGGTAGGGGCCAGTCGACTACAGCGCGAACGATCCCTCCTCCATGGCTACTCCTCCAGCGCTGATTACATAACCCAGGAAGGAGATAGTCTGCTTGTGGAACTCACATTTCTCCAGTTTAGCATACAGTTGGTGCTGGATTAGGCGTTGGAGGACGGCTTTGACCTGTTTCACATGTTCCGTATACGTTTCGGAGTAGATGAGGATATCGTCTATGTAGACTATGACCCAACGATTCAACATATCCCTGAATATGTCGTTCACAAAGGCTTGAAACACGGAAGGACTGTTGGAAAGGCCGAACGGCATGACCCGGTATTCGTAGTGCCCAGTGGTGGTTGAAAAGGCCGTCTTCCACTCATCCCCTTCTCGAATTCGGATCAGGTTGTAGGCGCTTCGGAGGTCCAACTTCGTGAAGTACTTTGCTCGGCGTAGTTGCTCTAGAGCCGCTGGGACGAGTGGCAAGGGATATCGGTACTTCACTGTAACGTCGTTGAGGCCACGGTAATCTATACAAGGGCGGAGGCCTCCGTCCTTCTTTTTCACGAAGAAGAATCCTGCAGAAGCTGGTTAAGTGGAAGGTTGGATGAATCCCTTGGCTAATTCCTCCTCGATATATTCCTTCATGGTTGTGGCTTCGGGTTGAGATAACGGAAATACTCGGCCCTTGGGTGGTTGAGCGCCTGGTATCAGTTCAATGGTGCAATCGCCTGGTCGATGAGGAGGTAGCTGCGCAGCCTTGGTTTTACTGAAAGCCTCCTTGAGATCGTCATACTCTGGAGGCAGTGGAGAGGCCGATGGGGAAGTATGAGTGATCGTGGGTCGGGTGCAGGATTGGAGACAATGTTCTTTGCAATAATCTGACCATTGTGATATCTGTTTCGTGGACCAGGTGATGATTGGATTGTGTTTTTCCAGCCAGGGCAGTCCCAAGATGATGGGGTTATGAGGAGATTGGAAGCTGTAGAGGTGGATCTTTTCAGAATGGAGGACCCCGACGGTGAGTTCTAACTCCTCAGTGATGGTTTGGATGCGGCCGGAGCCCAGCGGTCGTCCATCTAGGGCTGCCACTGCCAAGTGAGAGGTACACGGGATACAAGGGATGTTATGAGTCTCCATGAAAGTGGTATCAATAAAATTTCCCGCAGCTCCAGAATCAATCAATGCCCTCACCTCGATGTTAACTCCTTTAACATATACCCTGACTGGTATCTCTAACATAGAAGGAGATTTAGAGGGATAACTCACCGCAGCTGAATGTCGCGGCGGTCGAGTGGGGCATGAAGTCCGTAGATGTCCAGCCAAGCCACAGTATAAACACAGGTTGTGCTGTCGCCTGCGTGACTTTTCCTCCTCGCTTAATCGGATAACTCCGATTTGCATGGGTTCTGGATCCGGGCTTGAGTTGTTGACCGGGGTGAATGATGAAGTGCGGTAACGTGGCCGACGTGCCCGAATCAGATTGTCTACCTTGATGGACAGATCGATGAGTTGTTCGAGGGTTTTGCCTTCGTCTCGGCAGGCTAGTTCGGTCTGCAGCTCAGCATCCAGTCCCCTCCTGAAGTGCAGGCGTAAAGGGTCATCTGGCCAGCCAGTTTGTGCAGCTAGGGTGCGGAATGAGAGGGCATAATCTGCGGCCGATCTTCCTCCTTGACGGAGTGCGATAAGCTGTTCACCAACCTCCTTTCCTCCCGCGGGGTGTTCGAAAACTTCTCTGAATCGGAGTAGAAATGCTGAAAAGGTGGTGAAAAGTGATCGATCACCGTTCCAGATAGCTGTGGCCCACTCTAGTGCTCTCCCCGTGAGCAAAGAACACACAAACGAAATTCGGCTGTCCTCTGTGGGATATAACGAGGGCTGCTGGTTAACGAACATAGAACATTGTAATAGGAACCCCTTGCATCTGGCTGGTGATCCATCAAACTTCTCTGGGAACGCCAAGCGCGGGCTTACTGAAGCGGGAGGTGTGACCACGGCGGCGGCCATTTGCTGAGGTTGAAGTGCGGCTG
Source organism: Carassius gibelio (assembly GCF_023724105.1). Lineage (NCBI taxonomy): Eukaryota > Metazoa > Chordata > Actinopteri > Cypriniformes > Cyprinidae > Carassius > Carassius gibelio. Next base: position 35,976,485 of record NC_068398.1, on the reverse strand, counting down.
GAATGTTTCCCTCCGGGGTTTGCAGGCGGAGTGATTGGAGGGTTCGGATCATCTCTTCGGTGAGAGAGGTGAGTCGATTCAGCTGCTGCTGATGTGCTGTCAGCGCCGCGGCTTGAGCGGATACTTCTGCCGTGATCTGGAAGAAAGCTGCTGGATCAATATCTGGCGAAGTCTTCTGTAACGCTGAGTCAGAGACGTTGTGATCCATAAGCAGCTTTATTTCAATAATCCACAGAGTAAACAGAAACAGGTCAATCAGGGGCGTTAGATACCACGTAGACAAATCAGAATCATAAACCTTGACAGAGCGTAGAATCAGGGCTGGCGGCTGGCAGGCAGAGGCGAAAGAACAAGGCAGAGGTCGATAAGGCAGGCGGCAGAGAATCAGAGTCCAATAATCAGTCCAGGTCATACACGGAAGATCCAACAGTGGGAAAACGCTTGGTAATGTCTGCATGGGCAAAACAAGACTTCGCGTTTGAGAGAACAGGGTGAGTTCCTTAAATAGGGGATGAAGATAAGCGACACCTGTGCAGGTAATCAGCCCCAGGTACGGGGTGTATGGGAAATGTAGTTTGAAGGAGGTTAATACTCAGGTGACGGTTCCCTCTGGTGGTGATCGGAGAGAGCCACAGAGGCTGTGTTTGTGACACAGTCAGTCTGTCTTGGGGTTACCATCTCCAGAGCAATGGTCAAACAGAGTGAGCCGAACAAGATTCCCCTCCGCTCACGCCTTCATCCAGAGGTGTCACTGCCCAAGAGACTCTGCTCCAGGGGGTGCGCAGTACATTTACATTTATTCATTTAGCTGACGCTTTTATCCAAAGCGACTTACAATTGCTATATATGTCAGAAGTTGCACGCCTCTGGAGCAACTAGGGGTTAAGTCTCTTGCTCAGGGACACATTGGTGTCTCACAGTGGAACCCAGGTTTCTCACACCAAAGACATGTCTTATCCACTGCCCCAACACCACACCAAGTAAGGCCAATCGCCACCGGTCAAAACCTCCCGTATACATCTTGGGTCAAAAACTTTGGCTTTCTACCAAAAATATTCTGCTCTGCTCCATGTCTAATAAGTTAGCTGGCAAATTTATTGGCCAGTTTACTGTCAGCAAGATCATTATCCCGGTGACAGTCCTCCTCAAACTTCCTCCAGCGTACAGGAGAATTCACCCCGCCTTTCATGTCTCTAAATTGAAACCTGTTTTCATTCCTCACCTTAATCCGCCGGCCCCGGTTCCCTCACCGCTGCGACTCGTAGACAGGGAACCTACTTATTCTATTAATCGTATTCTGGACTCGAGACTCTGGGCTGATCAGCACCTCAATCATGACTGATCAGCACGCCAGCTGCAGAGGATCCGAGCTGACTATTTAGACTCTGTTTTCACCTTGTATCTTGTAAGATCGTTGTTTCGATGTTCCGGCCTGTTTCCCGCCTGTCCAGTTTCTTCGCTGCCTGTTTGATTGTCCTGCACGTCCGTCTTCACATCATCAGCATCTCTCGGATTTTCACCGCCTTCTACTTCCGGATCTTTGTTCTTCTTCACTCACCTCACGGGATTGTCACGTTTGGACTGTGCTGTACTACCGCGTCCCAGTGTCACTGAGTGTTTGCTTCCTTTGACATTGTTTTCGAATCATCATCATCCCTGTTCCACATTTACTAATAAACTCACTTCTACTTGCTATCGAATCCACCTTATCATTTCATCACATCTGCTCTCTGAGAGACTGTTTACTTTAGCCACATTCATAGTGAAACTTGCTAATAAGCACATTATGAGGAAAGGCGAATTTGGTGTTATGGAATAACTCGGCATGGTTTTGCAGCGTACAGTGTTATAAACAGAATGATATAATCCACCGGAAAAAAGTGAAAGATAGTCGAAAGATAGTATATTTGAATTCTGGTGCTCTCTCGTGACAGCACATGACACATTATGACACACCTGTCAGCTAATTGAGGCGGAACTTAAAGCGATCTCTTTCTTTTTATTTTTTCAATGGTTTTTATATACAGTATTGTTCAAAATAATAGCAGTACAATGTGACTAACCAGAATAATCAAGGTTTTTCGTATATTTTTTATTGCTACGTGGCAAACAAGTTACCAGTAGGTTCAGTAGATTCTCAGAAAACAAATGAGACCCAGCATTCATGATATGCACGCTCTTAAGGCTGTGCAATTGGGCAATTAGTTGAATTAGTTGAAAGGGGTGTGTTCAAAAAAATAGCAGTGTGGCATTCAATCACTGAGGTCATCAATTTTGTGAAGAAACAGGTGTGAATCGGGTGGCCCCTATTTAAGGATGAAGCCAACACTTGTTGAACATGCATTTGAAAGCTGAGGAAAATGGGTCGTTCAAGACATTGTTCAGACGAACAGCGTACTTTGATTAAAAAGTTGATTAGAGAGGGGAAAACCTATAAAGAGGTGCAAAAAATGATAGGCTGTTCAGCTAAAATGATCTCCAATGCCTTAAAATGGAGAGCAAAACCAGAGAGACGTGGAAGAAAACGGAAGACAACCATCAAAATGGATAGAAGAATAACCAGAATGGCAAAGGCTCAGCCAATGATCACCTCCAGGATGATCAAAGACAGTCTGGAGTTACCTGTAAGTACTGTGACAGTTAGAAGACGTCTGTGTGAAGCTAATCTATTTTCAAGAATCCCCCGCAAAGTCCCTCTGTTAAAAAAAAGGCATGTGCAGAAGAGGTTACAATTTGCCAAAGAACACATCAACTGGCCTAAAGAGAAATGGAGGAACATTTTGTGGACTGATGAGAGTAAAATTGTTCTTTTTGGGTCCAAGGGCCACAGGCAGTTTGTGAGACGACCCCCAAACTCTGAATTCAAGCCACAGTACACAGTGAAGACAGTGAAGCATGGAGGTGCAAGCATCATGATATGGTCATGTTTCTCCTACTATGGTGTTGGGCCTATTTATCGCATACCAGGGATCATGGATCAGTTTGCATAGGTTAAAATACTTGAAGAGGTCATGTTGCCCTATGCTGAAGAGGACATGCCCTTGAAATGGTTGTTTCAACAAGACAATGACCCAAAACACACTAGTAAACGGGCAAAGTCTTGGTTCCAAACCAACAAAATTAATGTTATGGAGTGGCCAGCCCAATCTCCAGACCTTAATCCAATTGAGAACTTGTGGGGTGATATCACAAATGCTGTTTCTGAAGCAAAACCAAGAAATGTGAATGAATTGTGGAATGTTGTTAAAGAATCATGGAGTGGAATAACAGCTGAGAGGTGCCACAAGTTGGTTGACTCCATGCCACACAGATGTCAAGCAGTTTTAAAAAACTGTGGTCATACAACTAAATATTAGTTTAGTGATTCACAGGATTGCTAAATCCCAGAAAAAAAAAAATGTTTGTACAAAATAGTTTTGAGTTTGTACAGTCAAAGGTAGACACTGCTATTTTTTTGAACACACCCCTTTCAACTAATTGCCCAATTGCACAGCCTTAAGAGCGTGCATATCATGAATGCTGGGTCTTGTTTGTTTTCTGACAATCTACTGAACCTACTGGTAACTTGTTTGCCATGTAGCAATAAAAAATATACTAAAAACCTTGATTATTCTGGTTAGTCACATTGTACTGCTATTATTTTGAACAATACTGTATGTGAGAGTGTGTTTGAATGTATTTACATGATTACCATCTGTTTGAGTGCAAATCAGCTCGCTATTACTGTATGATCACGGCTATCAACGTGAACATGCCTATATGAATAGAGAGAGTGGATTATTTACTTTATGGTGCATTTGTGTTATTACCATATGTATAAGTGGCCATCAGCACATCAGCACTTATTTGCATTGTAATTCATTATGAATGCTGCATTTCTAGCAATCTCAGGAATTTCTGTAATTGGAATACAAAGTTAAATCTTTTTTATTAATAATATTATTTTCCTTATATTTGTCACAGCCACACCTTCTACACTCCCGGAATCGGACACTTACGCCACACCCACTCGTCCCCAATCACCCGAATTCTGAACTCCTGTGCATCATCACCAGAACCACATATAAAGCCATCAGTCACCATCACTCATCGTCTGGTCTTGCACCGATCTCCTCACTTGCCTGAACGCCATTACTAAACCTACCTGAACTCTTGAACCCTCTTCATCCTCGTCAGTCTTCCTGTCCCCAACAACAAACTCCCCCTTCTTCACCGGCTGTCAACAACTCAAACACCGCTACAACTCCGGTCACTTCTTCAGTTGCCCCTGCGAGTCCCATGGCCAAACCAGCGACATACAGCGGCACGGCGGAGGATTGCAGCGGGTTCCTGCTACAGTGTTCCCTCTATATGGAATCCAACTCTCATTTATTCACCTCCGAACGCAGTCGAGTAGCCTTCATCATCAACCTACTCTCAGGTAAGGCCCTCCAATGGGCTGAATCTCTCTGGGACTCGAACTCACCTGCCCTTGGATCCGTCACTAACTTCTGTTCCCAGTTAAAATCCGTCTTTGGCCATCAAACTTCTGCATTGTCTGTCCATGACCAATTATTTACTATTCACCAACAGAGAGATGAATCTGTGATTGAGTATGCCATACGCTTCCGTACTCTCGCTTACATAAGCGGCTGGAATGAAACTGCCTTAATTACAGCATATCGCCACGGATTGAATGACAAGATACAAAGTTTGATAGTTGTGTACGAAGAATCACTAGGACTAGAGAATCTCATTCAGAAATCCATTCGAGTTGCCCAGAGACTCACTGCCTGTCATCCGCTCACTCCCGCTGTACTTCCTCCGTCCGCTATACCATCTGTCGCTCCTCCAGCACCTGAACCCATGCAAGTGGACTCTCACCATCTGTCCGCAGCGGAACGTCAGCGGAGGATCAACGCCGGGCTATGTCTCTATTGTGGGGGAGATGGACACCTCTTACCATCCTGTCCAGTTCGACCTCCACGCCCAGCGGTGAGTACCATCCATATACCTCCTCAAACTGCTCATCTAACTAAGACCTGGGTTACTCTAAGACACCTTTGCTCTTCTGTTTCAGTACAAGCCCTCATCGACTCCGGTTCGGCGGGGAACTTCATCAACCAGCAAACCTTAACTCGTCTCAACGCCAAACATCACCGAAGCCCTGTCGAACTCAAAGTTACCACCATACAGGGAAAGCCGCTGGGCAAGGGTCGTGTCCACTATTTCTCCCCCACAATCATCCTCCGCGTGGGACTCCTGCACGAAGAAGACATCACGTTCATGGTGCTGGAGGAATCCACCGCAGACATCATCCTGGGACGCCCCTGGCTTAACCTCCACCAACCTCACATCCATTGGCCCACTGGCGAGATCCTGAAATGGGGAATGTCCTGCCATCATACCTGCATCACTCCTCCAGCTAAAATCCCCAAGGTCAGTCCTCCCTTAAGGAAGTCTTCCCTACCGGTCCAGTCCACATCAGTGGAGAGCCCCGACACGAAGATGGATCATATCATCCCTCCTGAATATCGGGCGTTCCAGGATGTGTTCAGTAAGCGGTTGGCAACGAAGCTACCACCTCATAGGCCATGGGACTGCGCCATTGACCTCCTGCCTGGAGCAACCCTTCCTAAAGGACGAATCTATCCCCTGTCCATCCCGGAGCAGAAGGCCATGGAGGAGTATATACAGGAAGCCCTCGCTCAGGAGTTCATCCGACCATCTACTTCCCCTGCCGCGTCCAGCTTCTTCTTCGTGGCCAAGAAGGACGGAGGCTTGAGGCCGTGCATCGATTATCGCCACCTCAATTCACAAACCGTCAAATTAAGTTATCCTCTTCCCCTGGTCCCAGCGGCATTGGAACAACTACGCGGAGCCAGGATCTTCACGAAACTGAACTTGAGGAGCGCCTACAACCTAATCCGCATCCGGAAGGGGGACGAATGGAAGACCGCTTTCATCACTCCTTCCGGGCACTATGAATACCGGGTCATGCCGTATGGGTTATCCAACAGTCCATCCGTCTTCCAAAACTACATGAAGTCTTCAGAGATTACCTTAACAAGTTCGTAATTGTCTACATCGACGACATCCTCATCTACTCCACATCCAAGCAAGAACATATCCATCATGTCATCCTCGTACTCCGAAAACTCCGGGAACACCACCTTTACCTCAAATCCGAAAAATGTGAGTTCCATACGCCCTCAGTCCAGTTCCTAGGTTACATCATCGACCCATGTGGCGTGAAGATGGACCAGGGGAAGGTGGACGCCATCACACACTGGCCTCAACCCGGCTCCATAAAAGAACTTCAACGCTTCCTGGGCTTTGCCAACTTTTATCGAAGATTCATCAAGGACTACAGTTTACTCAGCTCCCCTCTAACTTCTCTCCTCCGGAACCGGCCCAAGTCTCTGTCCTGGAACCCCGAGGCCACTGAAGCTTTCCACCTGCTCAAACAAGCCTTCAAGACCGCTCCAATCCTCATCCACCCTGATCCCAGCCACCAGTGCATCGTGGAAGTGGACGCCTCATCCACCGGGGTCGGAGCAGTCCTCTCCCAGCGGCAGGGGAATCCACCACGACTCCATCCATGTGCCTTCTTCTCGAAGAAGCTATCCCCGGCGGAGCAGAATTATGACATCGGTAACCGTGAACTACTAGCCATTAAGCTGGCTCTGTAACAATGGCGTCACTGGCTGGAGGGAGCCCAGTTCCCTTTCGAGGTGGTAACCGACCACCGGAACCTGGAATACCTCCGTGAAGCCAAAAGACTGAATCATCGCCAAGCTAGATGGGCCTTGTTCTTCACGAGATTCAACTTCAAGGTCACCTATTGCCCTGGCTCCCAGAACAATAGAGCCGACGCCCTCTCCCGTCTTCATCAAGCAGATCCCGAACCCGAATCTCCAGAACCAATCCTCCCTCCAGCCATGATAGTTAGTCCTATCCAGTGGAGTATTGATCATCTGATTGCACAGGAAAACCTTCAACACCCTGCTCCGCCGGGAGGTCCAGAAGGGAAACTCTTCGTCCCCCCTCAACATCGGATTACCCTCCTGGACTTAGCTCACACCTCTCCGGGCTCTGGACACCCAGGCAGGAGGCGGACCCTCTCGCTCCTACAACAGCGTTACTGGTGGCCATCGATGGCTCTGGATACGGTCCGCTACCTCAAAGGATGCTCCGTCTGCGCCATAGCAGACACCCCTAGAAGACTCCCGGAAGGTAAACTGGTGCCTCTGCCCATTCCTGAACGTCCATGGACCCATATCGGCATTGATTTCATGACTGACCTCCCTCTCTCTCAAGGCTACACCTGTGTACTGGTAGTGGTCGACAGGTTTTCAAAATCATGTAAACTCATCCCTCTCAAAGGACTCCCCACTGCGTTCGAAGCGGCAGAGGCACTATTCCACAACGTCTTCCGTCACTTTGGCATCCCAGAAGATATCGTCTCCGACAGAGGCCCCCAATTCATCTCTAGAGTCTGGTCAGCTTTCTTTCATCTTCTAGGGGTGTCCGTCAGTCTCTCCTCGGGATACCATCCTCAGACCAACGGCCAGACGGAGCGTAAGATTCAGGAGCTGGGGAGGTTCCTGAGGATTTACTGCCACCGTAACCAGGACTGTTGGAGCCAGTACCTACCCTGGGCCGAATACGCTCAGAACTCCCTCCAGCAATCTACAACCGGGCTCACCCCCTTCCAATGTGTCCTTGGATACCAACCTCCGCTCTTCCCATTGTCAGGTGAGCCCTCGCAGGTCCCAGCGGTAGATCACTGGTTCCGACAGAGCGAGAGGGTCTGGGACTCGGCTCACGTGCATCTCCAGCGGGCAGTGCGGAGGCATAAGGAGCAAGCGTACGCTCGAGGGACATCCGCCTCCGACTGCCCTGCCATAAGCTGAGTCCCCGATACATCGGACCATTCACTATTGAACGGCAACTGAACGAAGTGACCTATAGACTCCAACTCCCTGCACAGTACCGTATCTCACCTTCATTCCATGTCTCACTCCTCAAACCCTTCACTGAACCTTTGTCTCCTCCATCCACAGAACCTGGTGATGATGCCGTACCTCCTCCTCCGGCCATCGAAGACGACAACGACATCTTCCAGGTGAGAGCTAGCCTCGACTCTCGACGACGGGGTCCTCAACTGGAGTACCTTGTGGACTGGGAAAACTACGGCCCGGAGGAGCGTTACTGGGTTAATCGTAACGACATCCTGGACCCCAGCCTTCTCACTGACTTTCATCAAGACCATCCAGACCGCCCCGCTCCCCGTGGCCGAGGTAGACCCCGTCGTCGCACAAGATCCCAGCCGTCAGGAGCCGCCCGTGGAGGAGGGGGTACTGTCACAGCCACACCTTCTACACTCCCGGAATCGGACACTTACGCCACACCCACTCGTCCCCAATCACCCGAATTCTGAACTCCTGTGCATCATCACCAGAACCACATATAAAGCCATCAGTCACCATCACTCATCGTCTGGTCTTGCACCGATCTCCTCACTTGCCTGAACGCCATTATTAAACCTACCTGAACTCTTGAACCCTCTTCATCCTCGTCAGTCTTCCTGTCCCCATCGTCTTCATCTGAGCACCATCTGGATCACCGTTCACCATAAGGGAAGTTGTGTTGTCACCGTTCTATCCACGTGTCAAGATTCACCTGTGTCTGAAACCTCTGATTCACATTAAACTACCTTATCACTGAATCCTCTGTGTCCTCGTCTGTGTCTGACAATATTATTCTTATTGTATTTTTCTAGTGCTCAATTAAATCACTTATATGATGTCTAAGTGTCTATCTAGGGTTTTATAATTGAAAAATAAAAACCACGCAGTGGTGTGTTTAATGACTAAATAATTTGTAGAAGCCTTATGGACATAGTCTCATAAAAATATTTGCAGGAGCCACATTTTTCATGATATCTTATCCAGATTTGAAATAGAAACTCATGAGACATGTGACTTTCAATCCATTACTTTTCTAAGATTGCTCCAGGACTGATTTAATGTAATTTTATATCAAATAAAACAATATTTAAGTGTGGTAAAAAAAATTCAAGGCACTTCAGTGCCTATAACTTTTAATTTTTTTGAGCATAATCAAATCTGGTTGATGCAAAGTAAAGCCCAAGGGTCTTCTTTTCAAAGACACCAAAATTATGTCTGTAACACACTGAAGTAGGAAACTGTTACAATTATAGGTTAGGTAGAGCACTTTCAGTCAGGTCAAGTCAAGTCACCTTTATTTATATAGCGCTTTAAACAAAATACATTGCGTCAAAGCAACTGAACAACATTCATTAGGAAAACAGTGTGTCAATAATGCAAAATGATAGTTAAAGGCAGCTCATCATTGAATTCAGTGATGTCATCTCTGTTCAATTAAATAGTGTCTGTGCATTTATTTGCAATCAAGTCAACGATATCGCTGTAGATGAAGTGACCCCAACTAAGCAAGCCAGAGGCAACAGCGGCAAGGAACCGAAACTCCATCGGTAATAGAACGGAGAAAAAAACCTTGGGAGAAACCAGGCTCAGTTGGGGAGGACAGTTCTCCTTTGACCAGACGTAACCAGCAGTTCATTTCCAGGCTGCAGCAAAGTCAGATTGTGCAGAAGAATCATCTGTTTCTTGTGGTCTTGGCCTGGTGGTCCTCTGAGACAAGGTCTTTACAGGGGATCTGTATCTGGGGCTCTAGTTGTCCTGGTCTCCGCTGTCTTTCAGGGCAGTAGAGGTCCTTTCTAGGTGCTGATTCACCATCTGGTCTGGATACGTACTGGATCCGGGTGACTGCATTGACCCTCTGATCTGGATACAGACTGGATCTGGTGGCAACGGTGACCTCGGAACAAGAGAGGAACAGACAAATATTAGTGTAGATGCCATTCTTCTAATGATGTAGCAAGTACTTAGGGTGTTATGGGAACTGTTCCCAGTTCCGATTTACCTAATTAATGCAGTCTAAAAATCCTTTAACAGATTTGGATATTAAAAGCATATTAGTATGTTATGTGCAAGCCAGGTTAAAGAGATGTGACTTTAATCTAGATTTAAACTGCAAGAGTGTGTCTGCCTCCCGAACAATGTTAGGTAGGTTATTCCAGAGTTTAGGCGCCAAATAGGAAAAGGATCTGCCGCCTGCAGTTGATTTTGATATTGAGTCTTGAGAACGTAGCGGACGTAGAGGATTATAATGTAAAAGGAGCTCATTCAAATACTGAGTGTTCAAGTCTATGCAAAAGAATGTTGTGGTCAATTGTGTCAAACGCAACACTAAGATCCAATAAAACTAATAGAGAGATACACCCACGATCAGATGATAAGAGCAGATCATTTGTAACTCTAAGGAGAGCAGTCTCAGTACTATGATACGGTCTAAATCCTGACTGGAAATCCTCACATATACCATTTCTCTCGAAGAAGGAATATTATTGTAAGGATACCACCTTTTCTAGTATCTTGGACAGAAAAGGGGGATTCGAGATTGGTCTATAATTAACAAGTTCTTTGGGGTCAAGTTGTGGTTTTTGTATGAGATGCTTAAAAACAGCCAGTTTGAAGGTTTTGGGGACATATCCTTATGGCAATGAGGAATTATTAATAGTCAGAAGAGGATCTATGACTTTTGGAAGCACCTCTTTTAGGAGCTTAGATGGTATAGGGTCTAACATACATGTTGTTGGTTTAGATGATTTAACAAGTTTATACAATTCTTCCTCTCCTATAGTAGAGAATGAGTGGAACTGTTCCTCAGCGGGTCTATAGTGCACTGTCTGATGTGATACTGTAGCTGATGGCTGAATGGTTGCAATTTTATCTCTAATAGTATCCATTTTAGAAGTAGTTCATAAAGTCATTACTGTTGTGGTATTGGGAAATGTCAACACTTGTTGAGGCTTTATTTTTCGTTAATTTAGCCACTGTATTGAATAAATACCTGGGGTTATGTTTGTTTTCTTCTAAAAGAGAAGAAAAGTAATTGAATCTAGCAGTTTTTAATGCTTTTCTGTAGGATAGGTTACTTTCCCGCCAAGCAATACGAAATACCTCTAGTTTTGTTTTCCTCCAGCTGCGCTCCATTTTTCAGGCTGCTCTCTTTAGGGTGCGAGTATGCTCATTATACCATGGTGTCAAACTGTTTTCCTTCCTTAAGTGTAAAGGAGCAACTGTAATTAAAGAGGTTTTGGATATGCTAAGGAATTTGGATACATCAGGAAGATAACTTAAAAAGCAGTCTTTTGTGGTAGAAGTGATGGTTCTTCCTAGCCTGACTACGTCAGACTTCCTACTTCCACTCAATTTCATTTTGCTTCTGTACTCAGTCTGATACAGCGTCAGAGCTTTCTGTTTGCCACCGGTCTGGAAACAGCCGGGTCAATCAACGAACAGAGGGCAGGCTGAGAGCCGTGACGTAGATGCTAAGCGCCGAGTTTTACATTGTAGGTTAGAGAAATCGAAAACCGAAACGACCGCGGAAATGGGAAACGAGACACGGGATGCAATTCGCTCTGTTATGGAGAACTGCACTTGTCAGAAGGAGGGACTCTCTTCTCGGTCGAGCTCGAACTGGCTAATGTTACCTTTTGACAGGCCAGTGTCTCCTTTCTTTTCCAGTCCTTAAATATTTCCATGTCATGATGTAATCTAGAATTTACGTTGAAGCATTTCCGACAAACTCGTGTGGAACAAAGAGCTGTGTTTAAAAGATCTAATCCTAAATTTGAGAGTTGGCTACAAACATATTCTTGTTTCACTCTGTCAAAAATAAGTTTAGAGGCTGTGATTGTACTGTGTATGCATAGATTAACTTCGCATAATCTGCAAAAGTCATTTACAGCCATATTCACTCCGGTATTTCGTTCGCATCATCATGTGTTTACAACAGGTTTACAGTGGAAGTTCAATCATAGATTTGAGTTCGATGCATGATGTCTGTCCTTCGATGCGGCTGTACAGGCGCATAACATATGTCATAACTAAACGTATCTGATTGGCTTACGGGTAACCAATGATTTTAAACTTAAGACAAGCGCCCCCTAGCGAGAGAGAAAACACTTCTCTATTATGCCATTCCAGACTCTGTCTACTAAGCAAAGTGAAGTAGCAGAGTCTGGTATTACCAGGCTAGGTTCTTCCATACTTGTAACAAGAAATAGAATTTACAATTGTGGCTATGTGAAGTTTGCACAAAACTAAATAATGATCTGAGATATCATCACTTGGCTGCATAATTTCAACACTACCAACATCAATTCCATGTGACAGAATTAAATCTAGAGTATGATTTCGACAATGAGTAGGTCCTGAAACATGTTGTCTAACCCCAATAGAGTTCAGAATGTCAATAAATGCTGATCCCAATGCATCTTTTTCATTATCAACATGGATATTAAAATCACCAACTATTAAAACTTTATCTGCAGCCAGAACTAACTCGGATGTAAAATCACCAAACTCTTTAATAAAGTCTGTATGGTGGCCTGTATACAGTAACCAGTACAAACATAACGGGATTTATCATTAACATTTGTTTCTCTGGATAATGTTATATGAAGCACCATTACTTCAAACGAGTAATACTTGAAGCCTGCCCTCTGAGAAATCCTGAAAACTTTGTCATAAATTGAAGAAACAACTCCCCCTTTGCCTTTTAGATGTGGCTCATGTTTATAACAGTAATCTTGGGGGGTGGACTCAATTAAAATAATGTAATCATCAGGTTTTATCCAGGTTTCTGTCAAACAGAGCACATCTATATTATGATCAGTGATCATATTATTTACAAAAAGTGTTTTCGTAGAAAGGGATCTGATATTCAATAAGCCAAGCTTTATCATTTGTTTATCCATATTGCATGTGTTTTTTATTTGTTGAACCTCAATTAAATTGTTAATCTTAACTTGGTTTGGAAGTTTTTTGTATTTTCTAGTTCGGGGAGCAGACAGTCTCTATAATGTGATATCTAGGTGAAAGAGTCTCTATGTGCTGAGAATTAGCTGACCTCTGTGGCGTGAGGCAGCTAGCAGACGGTCGGTTTAGCCAGTCTGTCTGCTTCTTGATCTGCGCCCCAGTTAGTCAAGTATAAACACTAAGACTATTTGCCATATTTCTAGAGAGAAGAGTGGCGCTACCCCAGGAGGGATGAAGACCATCTCTTTTCAACAGGTCAGGTCTGCCCCAAAAGCTCATCCAATTGTCTATGAAACCTATGTTATTCTGTGGGCACCACTTAGACATCCAGCCATTGAATGATTACAATCTTCTATGCATCTCGTCACCACGGTAAACAGAGAGGGGACCAGAGCATATTACAATGTCTGACATTGTGCTTGCAAGTGGTGATCTCAGACTGGCGAAGTCAAACATCATTAGTGCCGGCATGAATAACAATCTTCCTGTATTTACGTTTAGCATTAGCAAGAACTTTTAAATTTGCCAAGATGTCAGGTGCTCTGGCTCCCAGTAAACATTTGACTATGGTGGCTGGTGTCTCTATATTCACGTTCCGTACAATAAAATCACCAATAACTAGAGCACTTTCATCAGGTTTCTCAGTGGGTGCATCACTGAGTGGAGAGAACCTGTTTAATGTTTTGATTGGAACAGAAGAGCGGTGTTTTCACCCACGACTACGCTACCTCACTGTCACCCAGTTGCCCTGCTGCAGGGGCTCTGTTGCCGGAACCGAACAATGTACAGGAATCCCTGAACTAGATGTATCCAAAGCTGTATCTAGAGCCCTAACATTCTTACTGTCCTTAATTAAAGTTTGGATGCGTGTCTCTAATTCTGAAATCTTTCCTGTCAGCCTTACTATTTCCCTGCATTTATCACATGTGAATCCCTCATCTGCGACAGAGATAGATAAACTGTACAAATAACAATAGCAGGAGAAGCCATTACTCACTGTGCTTGATGAAAAATTTACTTACTGCGGTTGTTTGATGAACTTGTGAAAAACTGGTGCGAGAGAGAGGAGAAAAGAAAACCGCGATAGGTTCCAATGAAAACGCTAATGACAAGCTAACGAGTGCTAATGCTTTGCAGGTGTACTGCATTCATGGATATAAAAGTGAATGATCAAAATGAATCTGATAAGATTGATCGATAATATCAGAAATATGGTGTGAATTAAGTTATATTTTATCACTTTAAAAAACAGAGAGTGATAGTAAGATAAAGATTCTAGATAAAAAAAATAAAAGCTACACGGAGCTACGATTAGCTACAGAAGGCCAACAGGAATTATAGAAAACACTGTCCAACAGTGACACCCGCAGTTCAGCTGTGAGTCCCATAATGGGGGGTGTTGGCTAAAAGGATAACTCAAAATTTTCATAGGTTTTCCCTTTTGGCTTCAGCCTGTTAGTGGCAAAACCCGAAAAGAAGGGTTTTACTCAATACTTAGGTTAGCAGCACCAACCCCTAGGTGTATCAACTCATTAGCGCCACCACCCTGTAATTTTACCTAACATTGGGACCAAAACTTCTCTCTCTTAGCCGTCCACTTCTGATTTGACTACTGTTGCCATTTTGGTGTTGTACCTCTAAGAATAATAAAAGCAGAGAACTTCAGAATCATTTAGCCAAATTTGGTGATGCTTGAACACTTCGTTTCAAAATTGTCTGACTCTCATCCTACCTTCCCTTCTAACCCTGGGATCCTACCTAATTAATGCTAAAGTAGGTTAACAAGAGAACCGATAGGCATTCGCCAAATATTGAACACGCAGCTAGAAACGCTCTGATTTATGTTTGGTTGTGAATCCTACCAGCTTTGAAACCAATACTGTCATTGCTATTATTATTGTTATTTTTCCGCAACAGAGGAATTTTAATAACAATTACAGAAATCCACATTTCCAATGCCCTGTTCAGAAGCATCCTTCTAAATCAATCTTAACAAACAAATTTATTTAATTGTCGTCATTCTTGAACCAGAAGAGGGCAATTTTCCCCAAAGAGACTAGAAATTAGAATCACACCCACTAGAGAACTACTTCGCTGAGAAATACTCACCTGAGCATTACACTCAACATCAACCCACACTTGACACTGCATACTTACACCACTGTTTTGCCCTATTTTGGTTTTGTTTTGTTTTCTCCTCTTCAATGTCTGTGTCAGTCTAGGTTCAAGATCCCCCTGAAAGCGGCAAAACATGTCTCGCACAACAGACCCTGTTGGCCACTGGGAGGACCTCGAGAGTTGGTTAAGTGTCACAATAGACAGCCTCCTACCGAAGACTGCTGAAACACTAAAGCATCAGAGACAGGACTAGCTGGATGATAACAAGCCTCATGAGACCAGATGCAAGTCAGAGCAACAGTCAAAAAGAACTAGCCAAGATCACCAGCTCCTTAAGCCACACACTCATCACCACCCACAAGCTGAGTGACAGGCATGCCACCCATCTCCAATATGAGTGAACACGCGCACAACGATGCGTCACGCAGCTAGAACTGGAGGCTCAGGAACGATGGGAAGAGCCCGATGAAGTGAAACAAGGTGCCGAGGAGATCACCAGGCTAAAAGAAACACTAGTAGCTACTACACAAGAAAGTGATCAAGTCGAGGCAGACTATGCTGATCTCTCCAACAAGCTCCAGTATGTGGAACACCATCTTGGCGTCCTTGCATGTCCACGCACAATGGACCTGCCTAAGACCTGCCACACCTCTCATGGAAGTGTCATCTCATGCTGTGTATGTGTTGATCAACAACTGTACAGCCAAAGACATCAACATTCCCAAAGCCAGTCACCTGGGATGTCTCGTCAACCAAGCATTCCATGACTTTGAGCTAACAGTACCTGTCATTGGCCCTGTACCAGCCGAACTAATGTCAGATGAATGCGATGACACTGTAACTTTCACAAAGCCCTGTGAAGTCATTGCCATCACTTCTATTCTGCCATTGTCCAAAGAAAGCGTCTGTCAGTCATAACTAACAGACGACACTCACTTCGCTGTCTATGCTGTCTCAACACAGACTGTGACAGAATCACCTGCACAGGTGACCACTAAGGCCCAGAGTACCTTTAATGATTCAACAGAGGAACCCTACACCGGGTTTCAATGTACAAGCCCAACAAATCCTGAGTGAGGTGGATGTCCTCCACAGTGACATGGATTGCCAAGGACTTAAATAGGTTCTGTGCCAATAAAAGGACTCCTTTGCAAAGGATTCCCTGGACTGTGGACTGACTGATATCCAGATGGTGTGCATCCCAACACATACAAATGCACCACCAACATTCGTGGTCATATGGATCATATGAATCAGTTCAAGAGATCATTGACTCCATGCTTGAAAAGGGGGTCATTCGGTCCTGTAACAGCACCTAATCTGACCTAATATGGCCAGTCCTAAAGCCCAATGGCAAATGGCGGCCCACCATCGACTATCGCAAGTTGAACCAACAAATTCCCTTATTGCGATGGCCTATGACTCATATGGACCAAGAGATTCCCAAAATCAAAGGCTCAACAATCCTTTCCACATTAGACTTCACCTCTGCAGGAGCATTACACAGAGAGTCCCTGACTTTCCTGCACTATAAACCACCCACCTCATCAGTAGCAGCCATAACCTGCCGCCAGCAGGCCACTGGCACGCAAACCCCCACCTCCTCCCACAATGAACTCTCACATCAATTTGCCGCTAATGATCTCCTCACCCTCCAAGCTTCAGATCCAGTGCTACCAACCAGTGCCACTCCATTTTGCATTGAGTGCCAGATAGAGAGGCAACCAGGGCTCAAACTGACTGACACAGACCAATAATCCCATGTTATATACCACACTAATTGTAACTATCTTTTTAAGGAAACATATAGTTTGTAACAACCCCTACATATGCTCCTCCACAGCACTGCTAGGAGCAAACCCTAGTGGAGAGGAGTTGCTCAACACATGCAACACATCGGTCGCTGTTGGACAGTGTTTTTTCTCTGCTTCCTGCTGGCCTGGCTGCTTCTAATAGTAGCTCCGTGTATCTATTTTTTTCCTCTAGAATATTTATCTTACTATAACTCTCTGTTGTTTACAGTGATAAAATATAACTTTATTCCCACCATATTTCTGATATTATTGATCAATCTTAACAGATTAATTTTGATCGTTCACTTATTTTAAATCTGTGAGGGCAGTGCACCTGCATTGCGTTGGCACTCGTTAGCTTGTCAGTAGCATTTTCATTCGTACCTATTGCTGTTTTGTTTTTTATAGAGATCGCTAAGACATCAGTGACCAACTGGGCGGCAACGTCATCAGAACGCAAAGAATTATGGGTATGTTTGGCCAGTTTACTTGAGTTAACATGGTCTGGCATAGGAGGCTAGTGTTCTGGCATGAAAATAATGAAAAATTAGCGTGAAAAACAGAATGTAATACTACAAAATGTAGCGGGCTAAAGAAAACATTGTCGGACCAACTAAATCCTAATGAAAAGATGAGATATGACAAGAAAATAAAGAGAATCAAAAGGACTCGATCCTTACGAGTGGAGCGACTGATCAAGGTAACACCCTCCAGCCCATAACAAGGGCATGTGAAAAGGCTGTGTTGTGGTGCTTTTGCAGACAGCCTGAAGAGCTTGATGACATGTTTGCTTGCGATAATCAGACTAGGGCTGAACGATATATCGCTATCTTATCTATATCTAGATATGAACTTTCAAGATATTACTATCGAGAAAGGCAACGATATAGACGATATAGATTTCCCCTCTCCGCGCTTGCCCTGTATACAACTCTGGCAGTCACAACAAACATTAGTTTTATGAGTGCCCTTGAATGCACCTCTAAAGCCAGCACGCACACTCTACCAGGGACGTGGGAACTCTATATTGTGAGAGGGGGGGCAGCGTTTCCATGGTGACGCGTCATTGCTCGTCACGTGACACACCGCAGCAAAAATAGCGCTGAATGAATGATGATCTGCTTTAATGTCATTTTTCCTTTTTTATTCAGAATATTCACAAATGTGTTAGCTATGGCATGAAATATCTGATATTCCGATGGTCAAATACATGCAAGTGGAAGTATATTGTTGTTTAAACACCTTTATAGACGGTTTCAACGGCATCAACATAAACAAACGTTACTGCGTGTGCGCGCTTTTGTGGACCTAACTTAACTTCCAGTAGACTCTAAATATAATCAATAACAACAGCCAAGTCCCTCTAGAGTAGATATTTTTTGATAACAAACAAAATATGTTTCCTGCGTGGATCAGGCGGACTTAATGAAAATGCAGATTCATTATTTGCCAGCAAGAGATGTTTTAAAGCATGGACATAAAGCGTGAGAAATAGAGGTTTCCCCAGTAACAGCTGTAAACAAAGCAGAGCTGGTACGCTCACACGCTGCTTTATCAGGCATATAACATGCAAGTCTTCTTCCAGAAATACAGTGATTATAAAAACACCTGTGCCTCGTTTTGATATTTAAACATATAAATGTAAGGAATTATTATTATTAAACGTGCAGTACGTAACGTTACATTACTCATGTTTATTTAACGAAGCCTTTTTGAAAATCAATCAGTTTTAAAATTGTGGCGAGCCTCCAAAAATAAATAAATGTATGGGAAACACATCCCGCGGCACAACCAACTGAGCCCAACTTCAGTCTACTCTTCACCTTGACTTTAACTGCGTTTGTAGATGGCACAGCATCCAGACCGATATACACAACACAGAGCGGAAGTTAACTTAGGTCTAGGCAAACTTTCGGAATTCTTTATTTTCTTTTTCTGCCTGTTTGTTAGCTTTATAACATTTATATTTTTAAATTGTTTAATTATTTTAAAATGAATAGTGTACATATTTAGTTAAAATCGATTCCCCGTTTTCATTTTCGAAACTTTTTTCGGAGATAATGCGGCCGGTGGCAGTGCAGAAACTGACTTGGTGCCAAAACATAAATCATCTTCCATAATTTGGAAGTATTTTGGATTCAGAAAAGACGATGTAAACCAGAGTGACGTGTTGTGCAGGTCGTGCTTAGCAAAAGAACACGTAGTCATATCGTATTGTATCGATATCGAGATATCTGTCATGAAAATCGAGATATGAAATTTTGTCCATATCGTTCAGCCCTAATCAGAACTGTCCTATACAGTGGTTCTGTTTATAGTGTGTGAGACTCAGCAGCGCACCAGCCAGAGAAGAGTCATGTGTCTGTGACTTATCACCCACAACCTACCTCATACATTTCCAGTTTCTCATCATTTCTATGGACTCTTTATAAATGTAAATGTTTTCATCTAAATGTATTTACATGTTAATGTATTAATCTAAATGTATTTACAATGTTAAATATGTAAAGAAACTGAAATTAAGTTGGTTGTTACTACTATAAGTTATGTAATTGAGTTTGCAACCAAAGAACACTGATTTTGCACAATTCTTCCTTAATACAGATAAAGGAGGCAGAATTTCATTCAATCTTTGTGTATTTTATTTACAGACACGGCTAAAAAACATTACATATGTGAGATGAGACATTACAAAATATTTTGGAAAACAAACAAAAAAAAAAACATTTACATATTAGATGTGAGCATGGTGTATAATTCTAACATGACGCCTTCACAACAATACTTGGACACATTGGTCAAAGCACAGCACACAACCACAATTTTATCCAGCAAAGTCTTCAGCTCAGTCTCATGAGTGGTGTGGACAGTGCCCGGCGATGGAGGTGGATTCACAGGACCTTACATCTCAGGTGCAGGTGTACTGTCTGGCAGTAACAATATAAAGAAATCATGTCATATCACAACCTCTATTCCTAAGGAATCCAGATTAGCTATACACAAGGGGCAACATACACTACTGTTCAAAAGTTTGGGGTCAGTAAGGTTTTTAAAAGAAGCATCTTCTGCTCACCAAGGCTGCATTTATTTGAAAAATAAAATAATAATAAAAACAGCAATATTGTGAAATATTATGACAATTTAAAATTACTTTTCTATTTGAACATATTTTAAACTACTTTATTCCTGTAATCACAGCAGGATCACACTCCAACATTTCATAGGCAGTCTTGACTGCAAACACAGTCACCAAATAAATTGCAATGTAGCCAAGATGTACATTTAAAACTGATTAACGTTATGCTTAAGTACATTGGTAACTTAAGCTCATTTTCTAGCCATGTCATGCTAGTTAACAGTTAACATTTACAGAGAGTAATTGTAACTTACCTTTGTGAAAATGCTTTGAAAACACCATCATGTGTGGTGGACTGTTATCAAAGGTAATGTTGGCCTCCTTACCGCTGCTATCCATGCCATTCGTCGCCATGCTGGAAAACTATAAAATGATATTCCATTCTTAAGTTTTATGCCACTTCTATCGTGACAACAACTATAACAGTTTATAACACAACAGGTAGACGGTATCTTTAACACTACGTTCTTCCCTCCATGCAAAGAAGTCTGGCGCCTAATGTTTGTGCCGCAGATTCCCAAAATGCTTTGCGTTCACCACTGGGAATACGTCATGATGACGACACATTAGCGATCTCTATTTATAGGCCCCTTCCTCGGCACTCAAGGACACCATACAGGAATACATAAAACATAAGTCAGAAAAAAAAACATCTACAGAGATATCATTGACTTAAATGCACAGACACTATTTAAACTTAACAGAGATGACATCACTGAATTCAACGATGTACTGCCTATAACTGTCATTTTGCATTATTGACACACTGTTTTTGAATATTCAATCAATTCAATTCAAGTTTATTTGTATAGCGCTTTTTACAATACAAATCGTTACAAAGCAACTTTACAGGAAATTATGTTTCTACAATATTTAGTAATAGCTGATAAGTGGTGATTGTCAGTTTGTGCACATATGACAGGATTTTTTAAAAAATTAATACAAGACGTAGTCAACCAGACGATGAACATTATTAATATTATTAATAATTAATATATGATGCAGTCACACTTGTAGCAATATATTTAGTTCTGTTTGTTGATTCAGGGATAGCATCATCTGGGGTCCTCTGAGGGTCAGCATCATCTCTTCTCAGGTGTTCTGGATCCAGACTGGAGCTTGTGTAAATCCTAGCCGTGGCAAAACATAGAAACAAATAGAGACATCATTAGCATAGCTGCTGATCCAACAAAATAAAATTAATTAGTTTAACCCAAGCTAAAGAATAAAATGTGCATTCGATCAGATGCAACTACACTCACAATTTAAGATACATTATTCAAATGCTTGGCGAAAGAGATGGGTTTTTAATCTAGATTTAAACAGAGAGAGTGTGTCTGAACCGAACATTATCAGGAAGGCTGTTGTCCCGCTGTCTAGTTTCTGTTTCCCTGGGTGTCCACTAGTGGGCTCACTTCCCCTCAGGCACTTCACTGTAGGCACTAGAATTCCTCTAGTCTTGTCCTGTCATCACAGTAATTGCACTCCTGTTAATTGCACCAGTTGCAGTCACTTTATTGTCATTAGTATCCCTATATATACCAGTCTTTTTCTGTTAGTTTGGATGGAGTCCTTACCCTTTGTGTTGCCAGCATTCTCGTATTCAGAGTTTCTCCATAGTCTTCTCATCCTCCGAGTTCCCGTTCCTTTCTTTTTCCAGTTCCCTCCTTTGTTTCCTTTGTTTGTTTTGTTTTGGACTGATTGTTTGGTTTTGACCTTGGCTTGTTGTTCACCACGATTTGGATTATACTTAATAAATAACTGCAATTGGATCTCACTCTCTCCCTGTGTCTCTCTGGTACACGATCTTCACAGCTGTTCCAGAGTTTGGGAGCCAAATGTGAAAAAGCTCTACCTCCTTTACTGGACTTTGCTATCCTAGGAACTACCAAAAGTCTGGCATTTTGTGACCTTAGGGAGCGGAATGGATTGTAATGTGGTAGAAGGCTAGTTAGGTACGCAGGAGCTAAACAATTTAGGGCCTTATAGGTAAGTAATGATAATTTGTAACTGATACGGAACTTAATAGGTAGCCAGTGCAGAGACTGTAAAATTGGGGTAATATGATCATATTTTCTTGACCTGGTAAGGACTCTAGGTGCTGCATTTTGGACTACCTGTAGCTTGTTTATTGAAGAAGCAGGACTACCACCTAGAAGTGCGTTACAATAGTCCAGTCTAGAGGTCATGAATGCATGAACTAGCTTTTCTGCATCAGAAACAGATAACATGTTTCGTAGCTTGGGAATGTTTCTAAGATGTAAGAATGCTGTTTTTATAACATGGGAAATATGATTTTCAAAAGACAAGTTGCTGCCTAATATAACACCCAGATTTTTGACTGTAGAGGAAGCAACAGTACAAGGAAGTAACAGTACAACAGTACATAACAGTACAACACTGAATGTTGTTCAGTTGCTTTGACACAATGTATTTTGTTTAAAGCGCTATATAAATAAAGGTGATTTGACACTAGGGGTTGTTAAAGACTAGTGATTTTTTAAAATCAACTTTTAGGTGATGAAAGTCGAGTCGAAGTCGACTAGTCGCTGATGAGATAAGCTTGGAGCTGTAAAAATTATCTTTACACAGCTATGGTATTTGACACAGTGCTGCATACATGGTTATTTCTCTTATAACAGCTCATTTTTATCAGTTCATTTGTCTTTTGAGTGGTTATATTTCTCACAGATTTCTACTCATTCTAAATCAGATACAGAAAGTAGCACAGTAAAGATCATTCATATGAATGCATTAGTAAGAGCAATTGTGTGTGTGAATTCATTCTACCTGGCAGCGTCTCTCTACTAGTGAAGTTGTGGGATTTAGTTGAGACATAAATTCAGAAATGTTCAGTTTCTAAACTATTTTATTGAGCAATCATAGAACAGTGTTTACAGTACATTTCCACACTGAATGATTCTGTGCGTGAGCGATCTGTGGTTACTCTCAAAAACTGCCCATCCCTGGTTTCCCCTCAAATGTTGTTTTTCAACCTAAAGCAGTTACGTGCACAAGTTACATAAAATAACTCAATTTCCCTATGGACTATATATACTACCTTATTCATTGTATGTTAAAAAAGATATGAATAAAAAAACACAATTCTTTGTAATGTTTTATTAATTTTTTTTTTTTTTTTTTTGTACAGCTGAACATTGAGAAACAAGAGTTTGAAACAATACAAGTAAACAAAAGTGGGGGAACCTTACTCATCTGTGGAGTCTTTGTTTTTCATTGCTCTCATCTT
Organism: Carassius gibelio; assembly: GCF_023724105.1. Lineage (NCBI taxonomy): Eukaryota > Metazoa > Chordata > Actinopteri > Cypriniformes > Cyprinidae > Carassius > Carassius gibelio. Next base: position 35,953,274 of record NC_068398.1, on the reverse strand, counting down.
TTCCTTAAGACACGCATCTATCAACGAAAAAGTGCCATTTATTACGGCAGGACCAAGACCATGTGTTGCCAGGTCAAATGTGTCCCAATTGTTCTCTAGAGCAGCCTTTAAATCTTTCAAAGTCTTCCTGCAATAAAAAATACAAAAAGTTATTTATTTTTCCAGTTCAACTGATCATTGAATCATTAAGTTAAAGGGTTAGTTCACCCAAAAAAAATAATAAAAAACCCTCATGTCGTTCTACACCCATAAGATCTTCATTCATCTTCAGAACACAAATTAAGATATTTTTGATCAAATCCAATGGCTCAGTGAGGCCTCCATTGCCAGCAAGACAATTAACACTTTCAGATGCCCAGAAAGGTACTAAAGACATATATAAAACAGGGGCCTGTACCATGATGGTAGCTGAACAAATTCAGAGTTACAGGATTAGTTTTGAGTTGACAAAACCAAACCTCTCCAATCCGGCTTTGTTGGTACCATAATGCTGTTCATCAACTTTCTTTGTCAACTCAGGCTTTGATCCTGAGTTTGTGGAGCTCGTGCACATGAATATGTGACATCACTGGCGAACAGCCAATCACGAGCCTTGCAACAGAAAGCAAGTTTGATTTACTTCTCGCGAGAGACCCAGCGATAATCAAAACTAAAGGTTAAAGGTTTGGCTAAAGGTTAAGAGATTGAAGAATATGACAAATTTAAATGTCATATGAAAAATGAAGAAGGACTAATAAAATAAATGATCTTGCTCCATCAGTGTAGTCACAAGTGGAACTTGTTAACTTAGTTTATACATTTGAAAATATATAGTGATAGAGACTGGAACATGTAAATTCAGATTTGTAATTTTTTAAATAGTTCAGTCTTTTGATACTACAGCTTATTTATATTACATGATCTGTATACATTAATATTTATTTAAAATAATTTATAAAAACAGTTAAACTAAAATTGCTTGTGTGTAAGAGATAAATAATAATTTGAATCACAATAATTATATAAATCATAAAATGATGTTATTATCATTAAAGCCAGACTTTTTTTTTTTTTTTTAAGCATAAGTGACCTTTAACTGGGAGCAAGATAAACTGGAGTGACTTTGTGTCAGACATGTGTCACTTCTCTCACATCTGATTGGTTCACCTTCAGTCTGAGATCTTGAATCCAGAACATAACCTGCACCGGAGCAGGTTAGCCGTGCAGCGTAAGATACCATGGCAATGAACACCGATTAAAGCCGAGCTACTTTCATAGTACCTAAAACCCAGGGTTGGCGGAAACTAAGCTGAAACATAGCTGGCTAGCCACCTAATCCAGCTTCATGGTACAGGCCCCAGGTCTTGTGACTATGGTGGTTCAACTTTAATGTTATGAAGTGAACAAAAATACTTTTTGTGTGCCAAAAATGACAAAATAATGACTTTATTAATCAATATCTAGTGATGGTGATTTCAAAACACAGTTTCATGAAGCTTCAAATCTTTACAAATCTTTTGTTTCAAATAATTTGTGTCTGAGGATGAACGAACATCTTACAGGTTTGGAACGACATGAGGCTGAGTAATTAATTACAGAATTTTTATTTTTTGGTGAACTATCCCTTTAACATCAAGCGTAGTAGTAAATTGATATTAAATTACCTGCAGTCTTCGGTTTTGACCATAGCTGCATGGACATTCCCTTCTTTAAGCAAGGCTTCACCCACCCTTTTCTGGGGGATAAATTTTGCGGCAAGGAACATTATGTCCCCAGCCAGATCCTTGCATTCATCTAAAATACAAGTAAATACAACAGCAAAATTATTTGTAATAATGTCCAACTTATAAGCAGTACAAAAAAAATAACAAAAGATGAAGTATGTGGATACACTCATCGTCCACCTTATTAAGACTACCTGTATATTCATGCAGTTATCTAATTAGCCGATCACGGCAGCAGCATAATGTAAACATAACAACAACATGCAGATACATTCCAAGAGCTCTGGTTAATGATGTTCACATCAACTATCAGAATCAACAACACAATAACCGTGGCATGGTTGTTGGTGCCATATTTCAGATCCTGCTGATATACTGGGATGTTTCTCACACAAAAGTCTCTGAGTTTGCACAGAATGGTACAAAAAATATTAAGTAAGCAATAATTATGGGGGTGCAAATGCCTAATCTGAGGCACAGAAACTGTAAAAGTTACAGATCACATTTTCCCCATTCTGATGATTGATGTGCTTTTGACCTGTATCTGTATGATTTTATGCAGGGTGCAGTTGCCATATGATTGGCTGCTTGTATGATTCTATGAAGGACATGGTGTACAGGAGTTCCTATTAAAGTGGACAGTGAGTGTATATTCCAAAACTGGTAGTAAAACAGAAAATCAGGCTATTAACATAATATATTGACTTATTTTGGTAAAACTGAACACCATAAAACTTGCCTATAGTGGCAAAACAACTTGTCAACGATTACATTTACATTTTATTTGTACATTTATATAACTTTATAACAATACAGTTATAAGTAATGTGGAATTTTAGTGGAAGTTATATTGTTATAAAATTTTACTATAATAAAGAAACTTATTATTCAAAACCACAAAACAAGGATACTGGTCTCAGAATTCCCTTTAGAGTTATTACTACTACTATATTTTTACCTTCACAAAGTTTGGAGCACTGTGAAGTGAACTTTGTGCGCTTTGAGGGATTCACCTCCAACTCTGCCAACTTCTCTGTGATTTTCGTTTTTTGTCCCTTGGCCTTCCGTAGATAAGCCACAACAGTGTTTGCTGAGTAACTCTCTGGAGGAGAGCACCTCCTCTGTAGTTCATCCAATGTGACCAGGTATCTGAAATATCAATGTGTTATGTACATTATAAAAATCCTTGAAAAGGCAGAGGTGCTTTATCTTTTAAAAAAAAAAATCTTTAAAGTATACAAAAGAAAGAAGGATTTGAACCATGGCAATAAGATAATTAACTTGATTTTTAAAATAACTGATATACAGCATAATTTGCTATAATTAATAACTCATTTATATATACAGGCTGGTCATATAATTAGAATATCATCAAAAAGTTCATTTATTTCATTAATTTCATTCAAAAAGTGAAACTTGTATATTATATTCATTCATTATACACAGACTGATATATTTCAAATGTTTATTTCTTTTCATTTTGATGATTATAACTGATAACTAAGGAAAATCCCAAATTCAGTATATCAGAAAATTAGAATTTAACTTAAGACCAATACAAAGAAAGGATTTTTAGAAATCTTGGACAACTGAAAAGTATGAACATGAAAAGTATGAGCATGTACAGCACTCAATACTTAGTTGTGGCTCCTTTTGTCTGAATTACTGCAGCAAGGCGGCGTGGCATGGAGTCGATCAGTCTGTGACACTGCTCAGGTGTTATGAGAGCCCAGGTTGCTCTGATAGTGGTCTTCAGCTCTTCTGCATTGTTGGGTCTGGCATATCGCATCTTCCTCTTCCCAAAACCTCATAGATTTTCTATGACGTTAAGGTCAGGCGAGTTTGCTGGCCAATTAAGAACAGGAATACCATGGTCCTTAAACCAGGTACTGATAGCTTGGGCACATTTGAAATATATCAGTCTGTGTGTAATGAATGAATATAATATAAGTTTCACTTTTTGAATGAAATTAGTGAAATAAATCAACTTATTGATGATTATATGACCAGCACCTGTATATATTAGGGGTGTGACGAGACGGGTATCTCACGAGACAAGACGAGACTCAAGATTGAGTTCACGAGATGAGACGAGACAAGATTTTTACACACTATTTTTAAGAAATCCTCAATGGCGAAATACATGACTAGAAAACATATTCTGCAGGTGTATTTGAAATGTTTTAACTAATCATCTTGTAATGAATGTCATTTCATTTCTACTTTGATTATGAATTATCATATGCAGTAAAAGGCAACAATACTCAAGCACTGTAAAAGGTTTTGCCACAAACTCAACTCACTGACTTCACTTCTGTATGATTTCAGTCTCTTCAGACCTTACTGTACATGATTTATGAGCTTCTACAACCTTTGACCTCCTAACTGAACTCCTTTCCACAAACTGATCATAGAAATAAAAACAGTATAAATAAAAATGGTAACACTTTACAATAAGGTCTCATTTATTAACATTAATGTATTAACCAACATCAACTAACAATGAGCAATATATTTGCTACAGTATTTATTAAAGGTGCTAAAGAGGATGTTTTGTTTTATACATTTTTGCAATATTACTTGAAACTGTCTTTACTAACTGATAAAAGACTATTTATTAGGTGCACTGAAAGGAATAATTTTAATATACATCATCTGTGCACGAGGTAGGGCCTTAAAAACATCAGCCAATCATTTATGCGATCATCACGTAAATGATTTGCCCTCTGTCTCAGTAGCCCCTCACTGCAGAACACAAGATCTAGGGGGTGGTTGGATCCCCATCTAGGGGGTGGAGATTGGTAGGTTTAGGGGTGGAGATGGGTAGGTTTAAGGGTGGCGGTGGGTGGGTTTAGGGATCAGGGGGTGGAGACGGGTAGGTTTAGGTATATGTAAGGTGGGAGGAGTTGGATCTGGATCCAACCACGCCCCCTGGACTTGTGTTCTGCAGTGAGGACCATCTCCTTTGTCTTGTCAATCACTGCCACGACGTTCCTTGTGAGAGACGTACGTGGCTGCACGCTCCAGTAACACTGCACACTCCACAGGCACTGCATACAATGTTTTTGTCAGGAGACAGGAGTAACAACTGCAGATTATGAGTTACCTGCGGTGAGTCCGATATTATGAATCCACTAAGTGTGTGCGCAGCTTTGAGTGAATGTAAATTGATACTTATGACTGATCGCGCTCAAAAAAATGTCAGTGGAGGCGTAATGTAAATGTAGCGGTGGCATATTCTTTCCTAATCATCCTAACACTCTGTCATGGCAACATCACAAGAATACTTCACTTCATCTCATCACATTTTAGTCTCGCGAGATCTCGTGACACATATATACAGTATTGTTCAAAATAATAGCAGTACAATGTGACTAACCAGAATAATCAAGGTTTTTAGTATATTTTTTATTGCTACGTGGCAAACAAGTTACCAGTAGGTTCAGTAGATTGTCAGAAAACAAACAAGACCCAGCATTCATGATATGCACGCTCTTAAGGCTGTGCAATTGGGCAATTAGTTGAAAGGGGTGTGTTAAAAAAAATAGCAGTGTCTACCTTTGACTGTACAAACTCAAAACTATTTTGTACAAACATTTTTTTTTTCTGGGATTTAGCAATCCTGTGAATCACTAAACTAATATTTAGTTGTATGACCACAGTTTTTTAAAACTGCTTGACATCTGTGTGGCATGGAGTCAACCAACTTGTGGCACCTCTCAGCTGTTATTCCACTCCATGATTCTTTAACAACATTCCACAATTCATTCACATTTCTTGGTTTTGCTTCAGAAACAGCATTTTTGATATCACCCCACAAGTTCTCAATTGGATTAAGGTCTGGAGATTGGGCTGGCCACTCCATAACATTAATTTTGTTGGTTTGGAACCAAGACTTTGCCCGTTTACCTGTGTGTTTTGGGTCATTGTCTTGTTGAAACAACCATTTCAAGGGCATGTCCTCTTCAGCATAGGGCAACATGACCTCTTCAAGTATTTTAACATATGCAAACTGATCCATGATCCCTGGTATGCGATAAATAGGCCCAACACCATAGTAGGAGAAACATGCCCATATCATGATGCTTGCACCTCCATGCTTCACTGTCTTCACTGTGTACTGTGGCTTGAATTCAGAGTTTGGGGGTCGTCTCACAAACTGCCTGTGGCCCTTGGACCCAAAAAGAACAATTTTACTCTCATCAGTCCACAAAATGTTCCTCCATTTCTCTTTAGGCCAGTTGATGTGTTCTTTGGCAAATTGTAACCTCTTCTGCACATGCCTTTTTTTTTAACAGAGGGACTTTGCGGGGGATTCTTGAAAATAGATTAGCTTCACACAGACGTCTTCTAACTGTCACAGTACTTACAGGTAACTCCAGACTGTCTTTGATCATCCTGGAGGTGATCATTGGCTGGGCCTTTGCCATTCTGGTTATTCTTCTATCCATTTTGATGGTTGTCTTCCGTTTTCTTCCACGTCTCTCTGGTTTTGCTCTCCATTTTAAGGCATTGGAGATCATTTTAGCTGAACAGCCTATCATTTTTTGCACCTCTTTATAGGTTTTCCCCTCTCTAATCAACTTTTTAATCAAAGTACGCTGTTCTTCTGAACAATGTCTTGAACGACCCATTTTCCTCAGCTTTCAAATGCATGTTCAACAAGTGTTGGCTTCATCCTTAAATAGGGGCCACCTGATTCACACCTGTTTCTTCACAAAATTGATGACCTCAGTGATTGAATGCCACACTGCTATTTTTTTGAACACACCCCTTTCAACTAATTCAACTAATTGCCCAATTGCACAGCCTTAAGAGCGTGCATATCATGAATGCTGGGTCTCATTTGTTTTCTGAGAATCTACTGAACCTACTGGTAACTTGTTTGCCACGTAGCAATAAAAAAATATACGAAAGACCTTGATTATTCTGGTTAGTCACATTGTACTGCTATTATTTTGAACAATACTGTACATAAACATATATATATATATATATATATATATATATATATATATATATATATACACATTTATTTTAATTTTTGTTTTATTTACATTTTTGCTTGATGAGAGTCTGAAACTTTTAAAACACTTTCCACCAGGAATCCCCCTGGAAGGGTGAATAAAAAGAAAAGTAACAGTATCAGTATGGGAGAGGCATAGCATGCTTTCATTTAAATTAAGTTAAAAGTAATTACTATGTCTATAGATTAATAAATACATTGTGGTTTTCTTTGTTTATAACAGTGTCAATATAAACACTGGTTCTTTACTACACAAATCAACACACTAATCACATTGTTTACTACAGTAACATTAAAACCACTGATTTTTTTTTTTTTTTTTACAATGGCTAAAACCTTCCACAGGTTAAAGAAGTACATAGCAGCAGCAAATGGCATAATATCTCAATATTAACAACCTTAATTTCACATGAAAATTCATGTAGGACAAAGTGTCCACAAATTTTTAAACAAATTTGTGTTTTTCCAAGATCTTACTTAAGACTTTACCTTGAACTTGGTTAAGTCCCGAGCTGCTTTCTTCCTGAATTCCTTCATTTTGTTTGCTTCCTCCTGAGCTGTCTTCTCCCTCAGGTTCGTTCTCTCTTCCTCCTGAGCTGTCTTGTCCCTCAGGTTCGTCCTCTCTTTCTCCTGAGCTGTCTTCTCCCTCAGGTTCGTTCTCTCTTCCTCCTGATCGGTCTTCTCCCTCAGGTTCGTCCTCTCTTTCTCCTGAGCTGTCTTCTCCCTCAGGTTCGTCCTCTCTTCCTCCTGATCTGTCTTCTCCCTCAGGTTCGTTCTCTCTTTCTCCTGATCTATCTTGTCCCTCAGGTTCGTCCTCTCTTTCTCCTGAGCTGTCTTCTCCCTCAGGTTCGTCCTCTCTTCCTCCTGATCTGTCTTCTCCCTCAGGTTCGTTCTCTCTTTCTCCTAATCTATCTTGTCCCTCAGGTTCGTCCTCTCTTTCTCCTGATCGGTCTTGTCCCTCAGGTTCGTCCTCTCTTTCTCCTGATCTGTCTTGTCCCTCAGGTTTGTTCTCTCTCTTTCTCCTGATCTGTCTTGTCCCTCAGGTTCGTCCTCTCTTTCTCCTGAGCTGTCTTCTCCCTCAGGTTCGTTCTCTCTTCCTCCTGATCTGTCTTGTCCCTCAGGTTCGTCCTCTCTTTCTCCTGATCTATCTTGTCCCTCAGGTTCGTCCTCTCTTTCTCCTGATCTATCTTGTCCCTCAGGTTCGTCCTCTCTTTCTCCTGAGCTGTCTTCTCCCTCAGGTTCGTCCGCTCTTTCTCCTGAGCTGTCTTCTCCCTCAGGTTCGTTCTCTCTTCCTCCTGATCTGTCTTCTCCCTCAGGTTCGTCCTCTCTTCCTCCTGATCTGTCTTGTCCCTCAGGTTCGTCCTCTCTTCCTCCTGATCTATCTTGTCCCTCAGGTTCGTCCTCTCTTTCTCCTGATCTATCTTGTCCCTCAGGTTCGTCCTCTCTTTCTCCTGATCTATCTTGTCCCTCAGGTTCGTCCTCTCTTTCTCCTGATCTATCTTGTCCCTCAGGTTCGTCCTCTCTTTCTCCTGATCTATCTTGTCCCTCAGGTTCGTCCTCTCTTTCTCCTGATCTATCTTGTCCCTCAGGTTCGTCCTCTCTTTCTCCTGATCTATCTTGTCCCTCAGGTTCGTCCTCTCTTTCTCCTGATCTGTCTTGTCCCTCAGGTTCGTCCTCTCTTTCTCCTGATCTGTCTTGTCCCTCAGGTTCGTCCTCTCTTTCTCCTGAGCTGTCTTGTCCCTCAGGTTCGTCCTCTCTTTCTCCTGAGCTGTCTTCTCCCTCAGGTTCGTCCTCTCTTCCTCCTGATCTGTCTTCTCCCTCAGGTTCGTCCTCTCTTCCTCCTGATCTGTCTTGTCCCTCAGGTTCGTCCTCTCTTCCTCCTGATCTGTCTTGTCCCTCAGGTTCGTCCTCTCTTTCTCCTGATCTATCTTGTCCCTCAGGTTCGTCCTCTCTTCCTCCTGATCTGTCTTCTCCCTCAGGTTCGTCCTCTCTTCCTCCTGATCTGTCTTGTCCCTCAGGTTCGTCCTCTCTTTCTCCTGATCTGTCTTGTCCCTCAGGTTCGTCCTCTCTTTCTCCTGATCTGTCTTGTCCCTCAGGTTCGTCCTCTCTTTCTCCTGATCTGTCTTGTCCCTCAGGTTCGTCCTCTCTTTCTCCTGATCTGTCTTGTCCCTCAGGTTCGTCCTCTCTTCCTCCTGATCTGTCTTGTCCCTCAGGTTCGTCCTCTCTTCCTCCTGATCTGTCTTCTCCCTCAGGTTCGTCCTCTCTTTCTCCTGATCTGTCTTGTCCCTCAGGTTCGTCCTCTCTTTCTCCTGATCTATCTTGTCCCTCAGGTTCATCCTCTCTTTCTCCTGATCTGTCTTGTCCCTCAGGTTCGTCCTCTCTTTCTCCTGATCTATCTTGTCCCTCAGGTTCGTCCTCTCTTTCTCCTGATCTGTCTTGTCCCTCAGGTTCGTCCTCTCTTTCTCCTGATCTATCTTGTCCCTCAGGTTCGTCCTCTCTTTCTCCTGATTTTCTTGTCCCTCAGGTTCGTCCTCTCTTTCTCCTGAGCTGTCTTCTCCCTCAGGTTCGTTCTCTCTTCCTCCTGATCTGTCTTGTCCCTCAGGTTCATTCTCGCTTTCTCCTGAGCTGTCTTCTAACATAATTGATGTATTTAGAAATAATATTAAATGAATAGAGAACAGACTATCTGTTAGTCAATTTTAATAATAGTTTATACAGCCTCTAAAAATGTAAAGTGCCATATAGGGTTAGTTTGCCCTGAAAAAAATATCTGTCATTAAGTAGATCCACTCCCGTAAGACCTTTGTTCATCTTTGGAACACAAATTAAGATATTTTTGATCAAATCTGATGGCTCAGTGAGGCCTCTCTTGACAGCAAGATAATCAACGCTATCAGATGCCCAGAAAGCTACTAAAAACATGTTTAAAACAGTTCATGTGGCTACAGTGGTTCAACTTTAATGTTATGAAGTGATGAGAACACTTTTTGTGCACCAAAAAACGAAATGACTTTATTCAACTATATCTAGTGATGGGTGATTTCAAAACACTGGTTCGTGAAGCTTTGAAGCTCTATGAATCTTTTGTTTTGAATCAGTGGTTCAGAGCGCATATCAAACTGCCAAAGTCACGTGAACCATTGACATTTCAAAACACTTATGCTGTAACGAAGCCTCGATTACTGAAATCATCTGACTTCAGTGATCCGAACGTCTGATTTGAAACAAAAGATTTGTAAAGCTTAAAAGCTTCATGAAGCAGTGTTTTGAAAATCAGCCCAATACTGAGGATGACGAAGGTCTTACAGGTGTGGACCGACTTGAGAGTGAGAAATTAATGACCGAATTCTCATTTTTGGGTGAACTAACCCTAAACTTTGCAGTTGTTAGAAGGATTATTTTATAATGTAGTCACAAGGGTCATTTAATCCAAAATGTACTACCTTTGCAAAAAAGAAACTCCGGTTTCCCAGGAAGACATCTTTTATGAATACTGACAAAACATATTGAACATTTTTCCTAGAAAGATCATTTGCATGAAAAAAAGGTTAGATCAAGGTTATCCAATTCCTAAGGAACATTTATTTATTGTATTTATCTTTTATTCCCCAACTAATTAAACAATTTAATCTGGTGTACTAGATCAAAAAACCAATGGACAAACATCAGTTGAAGCTTAGAATCTAACTTTATTTTCTAATATTTAAATTGTCATTCGCATCACTTGCCTTGTTCTTCCTGGGTACTTTATGAAAACAGATGCCACAAATACCTGACCTATCTGAAACACATAGGAAACATATTTGCTGCATTATTGATCTTTCGACAGGAAACAACCAGTAGGAACGTCTCAGGTTACGTATGTAACCATGGTTCCCTGAGAACAGAGAACGAGACTCTGCGCTGACAGCGCTATAGGGAACGCCCTCCTTGACCCGTGCTCGAAATGCCAAAAATCACAACACTCCAATCCTATTGACTGGCGACAGCCTATCACATCAAACGGTAGAGAGAAAACGATTGTCTAACCTGCTGCGAACGGGTTCCCTCCTCACGCACTCCCAGGGCAGCTGCAGTCTGCTCGAGATGTGTTCCATAACCTCCAGCAACTCCGAAAAAGCCACGCAGGGAGGCCTAGCCACTTTGGCCATCTCCTGTTCTCCGGGGCTTTGATCCAAGAGAGCACTCGCTCCTGGGTCCGAGGATGTCAAACATAGCACATCGCCGTCATCCGCCAGAAGCGCATCCTCGTCAGCCGCTTCGGCTTGAGAAAGATTGACACCCCTTTCACATTCCTCAGCAAGCTCCACCTGCGAGCCCCATGATTTCAGCCGCCGCTCAGCCTCAGCACATTCGGGGCCGGAACCACCAGGCAGCGGTGACGGCACCTCGAGAAGAGGGCCAAACGAGAACGGAGCGTTTTCATGGGAAAACGCTCACAGTTAGCACAGGCAGCACCCTCGAGTACTGACTGTGCGTGCTCCTCGCCCAGACAAGAAACACACAAGTTTTGTGTGTCCTCCGGTGTCAGAAACCTGGGACAAGGATCAGTTTGATGTGATAGACTGTCGCCGGCCAATAGGATTGGAGTGTTGTGATTTTTGGCATTTCAAGCACGGGTCACAGAGGACGTTCCCCATAGCACTGTCAGCGCAGAGTAGAAGTTCACTTTCGAAAGGGAATTCTAAATTCATACATGAACATGGTACTTACCAAGTGAACTAAAGAAAAGTGTCCCCAGACGCTCTCCCTCTCTTCCTGGATAGGAGAGCACGTAAGGTATCCCCCCGAGCCTCCAAGTATGGCCTCAGCAAACTAAAGGTGTTCCAAAAAGAATGATTAGTTCAATGCCATAATCAACTGAAATGTTGTAGAATTTCTAAAACCAATAAACCAATTAGTCATATGAAATATATGCAATATCATTACAAATGACAAAAGTTTCATGATCCAAAAAACTGACAATGATTTTTTTAGTAGTAGTAATAACAATAATAAATGAAAAGCATTTTACCACAGCTGTGAAAACACCACATGATATGCTATCATGCTGTAAGCTATGTTTCCTGAGTACTCTTTTCCATGGCCCCTGGTAGCCTTTTTAAGCAGCAAATGTGCTGAAATGTAGATAAAAATTAAAATATGTAATGCAGATGTGTAAAATAAAGTTTACATAGAAAAGCAAAAATGTAATTTTGTTTTTTGGGGGTAAAAAATGCCTGTACCTCCAGTTTCTGCTATTTTGTTAAATTGTTCATCTGTTTCCCCAAGTGAATTAAGGTCTGTAATTGCACGGTCAACAATGCTGCAGTGCTAGAAAAAAAAAAAAAATATGTTACACTGGGAGCCAATATGCTTGACATGTTTATAATATGTACATAGTTACTTGGTAAGTAACTTACAAAAAAAGTCCAATGATTCCCGTCCTCCAAAAAGGGACCAACAACCTCTGTTTTATTTTCAAACATGTTCTTCTTAAAAGGAAAGTAAAATTATGAATGTAAAATGAAATGTACAGTATTGTTCAAAATAATAGCAGTACAATGTGACTAACCAGAATAATCAAGGTTTTTAGTATATTTTTTATTGCTACGTGGCAAACAAGTTACCAGTAGGTTCAGTAGATTGTCAGAAAACAAACAAGACCCAGCATTCATGATATGCACGCTCTTAAGGCTGTGCAATTGGGCAATTAGTTGAAAGGGGTGTGTTCAAAAAAATAGCAGTGTCTACCTTTGACTGTACAAACTCAAAACTATTTTGTACAAACATTTTTTTTTTCTGGGATTTAGCAATCCTGTGAATCACTAAACTAATATTTAGTTGTATGACCACAGTTTTTTAAAACTGCTTGACATCTGTGTGGCATGGAGTCAACCAACTTGTGGCACCTCTCAGCTGTTATTCCACTCCATGATTCTTTAACAACATTCCACAATTCATTCACATTTCTTGGTTTTGCTTCAGAAACAGCATTTTTGATATCACCCCACAAGTTCTCAATTGGATTAAGGTCTGGAGATTGGGCTGGCCACTCCATAACATTAATTTTGTTGGTTTGGAACCAAGACTTTGCCCGTTTACTAGTGTGTTTTGGGTCATTGTCTTGTTAAAACAACCATTTCAAGGGCATGTCCTCTTCAGCATAGGGCAACATGACCTCTTCAAGTATTTTAACATATGCAAACTGATCCATGATCCCTGGTATGCGATAAATAGGCCCAACACCATAGTAGGAGAAACATGCCCATGTCATGATGCTTGCACCTCCATGCTTCACTGTCTTCACTGTGTACTGTGGCTTGAATTCAGAGTTTGGGGGTCGTCTCACAAACTGCCTGTGGCCCTTGGACCCAAAAAGAACAATTTTACTCTCATCAGTCCACAAAATGTTCCTCCATTTCTCTTTAGGCCAGTTGATGTGTTATTTGGCAAATTGTAACCTCTTCTGCACATGCCTTTTTTTTAACAGAGGGACTTTGCGGGGGATTCTTGAAAATAGATTAGCTTCACACAGACGTCTTCTAACTGTCACAGTACTTACAGGTAACTCCAGACTGTCTTTGATCATCCTGGAGGTGATCATTGGCTGAGCCTTTGCCATTCTGGTTATTCTTCTATCCATTTTGATGGTTGTCTTCCGTTTTCTTCCACGTCTCTCTGGTTTTGCTCTCCATTTTAAGGCATTGGAGATCATTTTAGCTGAACAGCCTATCATTTTTTGCACCTCTTTATAGGTTTTCCCCTCTCTAATCAACTTTTTAATCAAAGTACGCTGTTCTTCTGAACAATGTCTTGAACGACCCATTTTCCTCAGCTTTCAAATGCATGTTCAACAAGTGTTGGCTTCATCCTTAAATAGGGGCCACCTGATTCACACCTGTTTCTTCACAAAATTGATGACCTCAGTGATTGAATGCCACACTGCTATTTTTTTGAACACACCCCTTTCAACTAATTCAACTAATTGCCCAATTGCACAGCCTTAAGAGCGTGCATATCATGAATGCTGGGTCTCATTTGTTTTCTGAGAATCTACTGAACCTACTGGTAACTTGTTTGCCACGTAGCAATAAAAAAATATACGAAAAACCTTGATTATTCTGGTTAGTCACATTGTACTGCTATTATTTTGAACAATACTGTATGTAATACCTTTAATTCAGTAAGAGCAAATTAAAAACTATTCTTTGAGACTAGCAATGAATATTTGTCTATATTAGTTATACCTGTAACACTGGTAAGAACTGGCTTTTCAAGTTTTGTCAGGGTACTTCTTACCTTCGTAAAATAACTGCTCCTAGCCCGGGTGTCACCCTCCAGAATGTGACCCAGGGTCTGATTATTAATGGCCAAAACATCTGGCCGCTTCTAAACAAAAAAAATGAAAGGTACTGACAATCATTTTTAAAATAAGTGCAACTTCACAAGGTCAATGAAGTGCATGAAAAAAAGCAAACTAATTATCCGAACAATACCAGCGACCATTTTATGACCATTTTGATGTCTTCATTCACAAGTGTTGATGGTACTGTTCCAATAATTCTTGTATTGAAAATACTCCTAGGCAGGGTTGGGCCATAACGAAAATATATATCACAATACGTCAAGACATTTTCACAATACATGATAAAATACTCAGGTGTGTTAGATTAGACTGGTGTCTTCCCCTTATATAGAAAGTGTTCAAATTAGTTTAGTTAACATCTTACCCTGCTGAACAGATGGAACAAGGCATCCATTATCTAAGGAGATATCAACCAAAGAAAAAAAGAGGGGAAAAAAGAAAAAAGCACAAAATTACAAATACTAAAAGTGATAGCAAACTTGTTTTGCGAATTTTGAGTTCAAGCTTTCAAAATTAGTGTTTTGAGGAGAACTGTGAAAAGAATAAAACTTCTGAATGCCTTAGACTTATATTTCTAATGATTTTATCCAAACTAACATGCATAAAAGGGATAGTTCTATGGTAGTTAATTCAGTTATATTTTCCAAGATCAATGTATAGTACTCTAGTACACTAAAATTACACAGTAATATGAATCTATTGAGTACTGCAGCCCTGAGAGCAGCACATAGTACACTAAAATAACACAGTAATATGAACAAACAAAATGTGTTTTCTGTATGGATCAGGCGGACTTAATGAAAATGCTAATTCATTATTTGCCAGCAGGAGATGTTTTAAAGCATAGACATAAAGCGCGAGAAATAGAGGTTTCCCCAGTAACAGCTGTAAACAAAGCAGAGCATATATGCAAGTGTTCTTTCAGAAATACAGCGATATAAAAACACCCGTGCCTCGTTTTGATATTTAAACATAAATGTAAGGAATTATTATTATTAAACGTGCAGTACATTACGTAACGTTACGTTACTTCATGTTAACGAAGCCTTTTTGAAAATCGATCAGTTTTAAAATTGTGGCGAGTCTCCAAAAATAAATAAACGTATGGGAAACACATCCCGCAGCACAGCCACTTGAGCCCAACTTCAGTCTACTCATCACCTTGGCTTTAACTGCGTTTGTAGATGGCACCGCAGCCAGACCGATATACACAACACAGACCGGAAGTTAACTTAGGTCCAGGCGCGTGCGCCCGATGAAACCGTCTATACTACACTAAAATAACACAGTAATATGAATCTATTGAGTACTGCAACCCTGAGAGCAGCATATAGTACACTAAAATAACACAGTAATATGAATCTATTGAGTACTGCAACCCTGAGAGCAGCATATACTACACTAAAATAACACAGTAATATGAATCTATTGAGTACTGCAGCCCTGAGAGCAGCATATAGTACACTAAAATAACACAGTAATATGAATCTATTGAGTACTGCAACCCTGAGAGCAGCATATACTACACTAAAATAACACAGTAATATGAATCTATTGAGTACTGCAATTCTGAGAGCAGCATATAGTACACTAAAATAACACAGTAATATGAATCTATTGAGTACTGCAACCCTGAGAGCAGCATATAGTACACTAAAATAACACAGTAATATGAATCTATTGAGTACTGCAGCCCTGAGAGCAGCACATAGTACACTAAAATAACACAGTAATATGAATCTATTGAGAACTGCAGCTCTGAGAGCAGCATATAGTACACTAAAATAACACAGTAATATGAATCTATTGAGTACTGCAGCTCTGAGAGCAGCATATAGTACACTAAAATAACACAGTAATATGAATCTATTGAGTACTGCAGCTCTGAGAGCAGCATATAGTACACTAAAATAACAGTAATATGAATCTATTGAGTACTGCAGCTCTGAGAGCAGCATATAGTACACTAAAATAACAGTAATATGAATCTATTGAGTACTGCAGCTCTGGGAGCAGCATATAGTACACTAAAATAACACAGTAATATGAATATATTGAGTACTGCAGCCCTGAGAGCAGCATATAGTACACTAAAATAACACAGTAATATGAATCTATTGAGAACTGCAGCTCTGAGAGCAGCATATAGTACACTAAAATAACACAGTAATATGAATCTATTGAGTACTGCAGCTCTGGGAGCAGCATATAGTACACTAAAATAACACAGTAATATGAATATATTGAGTACTGCAGCCCTGAGAGCAGCACATAGTACACTAAAATAACACAGTAATATGAATCTATTGAGTACTGCAGCCCTGAGAGCAGCACATAGTACACTAAAATAACACAGTAATATGAATCTATTGAGTACTGCAGCCCTGAGAGCAGCACATAGTACACTAAAATAACACAGTAATATGAATCTATTGAGTACTGCAGCCCTGAGAGCAGCATATAGTACACTAAAATAACACAGTAATATGAATCTATTGAGTACTGCAGCCCTGAGAGCAGCATATAGTACACTAAAATAACACAGTAATATGAATCTATTGAGTACTGCAGCTTTGAGAGCAGCATATAGTACACTAAAATAACACAGTAAAATGAATCTATTGAGAACTGCAGCCCTGAGAGCAGCATATAGTTCAACAGAGAGCAGAATCGTGCAGCTTGAGGGTGAACTTTCTCTTTTAAAACATTTCTTACACACACAAGTTGAATTATAAAATACAAGAGAAATGTTACCTCATCAGATACTTCGTTGTTTTCTATGAGGGATTCAAAACTCTCCATGTAAAGTGGATAGGGTCCAATCCTTCCGATGCCTCTTCCATGCAGTCCTCCAGACGTCATAATTTGTAAGACTGCATAAATTATTATTTTCCCCTTATTTAAATGTTTTTAAACTATTGTTTTAATATTCTATATTTTAGTGTTGAAATAATGTGCAAAGATCACAGAATAACATTTTCTACAGAAAATACAGGCCTATAAAGTACTCTTGTAATCTTAGACTACACCCTTTTCCCTTTATTGTTTATTAAAATACATTGTATTCAGGTAGCCTAGCTAATGCACATTACAAAAAAAACAACAACACATACTTACCATTCATTTTTCTCAGAAAGAAATGCTCCTTGAAAGCAGAGGAATAAGCTGATAATAAAACATTGGAAACATTAGCATTACCTATGGAGAACAATGGCACCAATTTTAAAGCATCAAATATTAGGATAAAATTAAAGCTGCAAGCAGTGATGAAAGTGCCTTTGCACCCAGTGGCTTTAGGAAAACCGGTGGGCAACCGAATATCATACTTGTACATTAAACGTAGCACAAACTGTGCTTAATTGACATTTTGAAGGTGCCGCTATCAAGCCATTTTGCCACACCAAATTGTGAATCCCAAAAGAGAAATACATTTCCACCACTTCTGATACGTGTGCAAAGTTTCATGAGTTTTCGAGAATGTTTAGGCCCTCAAAAATGATTTCAGAGAACAAGAATAATTTACTGAGCAATTACAATAGGGTCCTTACACCATCTGTTATGTGGAGGGGTTGGGATGAACTCAGATGCAGACAGGATGAACTGAACAAGATTTATTGTACAAAAAGGGGAAAGCAAAACCCACGAGGGGGAAAACAAGGACTAGGGTAGACACTGAATAACTATTAAACACAATAAACAAGGTAAACAAAGACTCTGAACACTAACTACTAACAAACACTCACAGTAGTACAACGACTTCTTTGAGGGGTTACAAGGACACGATATCTCAGGAGGCTGACAGGAAGAAACACATATGTGGAACAGTTTGAGGAAACAATGAACCGACCAAAGACAGAGCACACTAGGAGATCTAAATAGGGGAACTAATCAAGACACGACAGGTGGCACAGATAGGACAATCACGACAAGACTAGGATAACAAGGGGGGCGGGGCAAGGGAACGAGACAACACAAGCACATGGCCCAAAGACAAGGCCATGTGCTTGTACACAAAACACGGGTCTGTCATGAACCTGCCTCTAGACTAGAGAAAATTCAGGACATGATGGCAGGACCATGACACCATCAGTGCTCAGGTCCTAATAAAATAAGCTCTCGTGCTTCAAGAGCAACATGTCTATGATAAGTCACGCAGGTATTGTGCTACTCTGCAGTGGTACCTGAAGCAGTATAAAATAGTCTTAATATAGGCATAAGCCTTGTCTGTGCAGCATATAGTAAACTAAAATAACACAGTAATATGAATCTATTGAGTACTGCAGCTCTGAGAGCAGCATATAGTACACTAAAATAACACAGTAATATGAATCTATTGAGTACTGCAGCTCTGAGAGCAGCATATAGTACACTAAAATAACACAGTAATATGAATCTATTGAGTACTGCAGCTCTGAGAGCAGCATATAGTACACTAAAATAACACAGTAATATGAATCTATTGAGTACTGCAGCTCTGAGAGCAGCATATAGTACACTAAAATAACAGTAATATGAATCTATTGAGAACTGCAGCCCTGAGAGCAGCATATAGTGCACTGAAATAACAGTAATATGAATCTATTGAGTACTGCAACCCTGAGAGCAGTATATAGTACACTAAAATAACAGTAATATGAATCTATTGAGAACTGCAGCCCTGAGAGCAGCATATAGTACACTGAAATAACAGTAATATGAATCTATTGAGTACTGCAGCTCTGAGAGCAGCATATAGTACACTAAAATAACACAGTAATATGAATCTATTGAGTAATGCAGCCCTGAGAGCAGCATATAGTACACTAAAATAACAGTAATATGAATATATTGAGTACTGCAGCCCTGAGAGCAGCATATAGTACACTAAAATAACAGTAATATGAATCTATTGAGTACTGCAGCCCTGAGAGCAGCATATAGTACACTAAAATAACACAGTAATATGAATCTATTGAGTACTGCAGCCCTGAGAGCAGCACATAGTACACTAAAATAACAGTAATATGAATCTATTGAGTACTGCAACCCTGAGAGCAGCATATAGTACACTAAAATAACACAGTAATATGAATCTATTGAGTACTGCAGCCCTGAGAGCAGCATATAGTACACTAAAATAACACAGTAATATGAATCTATTGAGTACTGCAGCCCTGAGAGCAGCATATAGTACACTAAAATAACAGTAATATGAATATATTGAGTACTGCAGCCCTGAGAGCAGCATATAGTACACTAAAATAACAGTAATAGGAATCTATTGAGTACTGCAGCCCTGAGAGCAGCATATAGTACACTAAAATAACACAGTAATATGAATCTATTGAGTACTGCAGCCCTGAGAGCAGCATATAGTACACTAAAATAACACAGTAATATGAATCTATTGAGTACTGCAGCCCTGAGAGCAGCATATAGTACACTAAAATAACAGTAATATGAATCTATCGAGTACTGCAGCCCTGAGAGCAGCATATAGTACACTAAAATAACAGTAATATGAATATATTGAGTACTGCAGCCCTGAGAGCAGCATATAGTACACTAAAATAACAGTAATATGAATCTATTGAGAACTGCAGCTCTGAGAGCAGCATATAGTACACTAAAATAACACAGTAATATGAATCTATTGAGTACTGCAGCCCTGAGAGCAGCATATAGTACACTAAAATAACAGTAATATGAATCTATTGAGAACTGCAGCCCTGAGAGCAGCATATAGTACACTGAAATAACAGTAATATGAATCTATTGAGTACTGCAGCCCTGAGAGCAGCATATAGTACACTAAAATAACACAGTAATATTAATCTATTGAGTACTGCAGCTCTGAGAGCAGCACATAGTACACTAAAATAACACAGTAATATGAATCTATTGAGAACTGCAGCCCTGAGAGCAGCACATAGTACACTAAAATAACACAGTAATATGAATCTATTGAGAACTGCAGCCCTGAGAGCAGCACATAGTACACTAAAATAACAGTAATATGAATCTATTGAGTACTGCAACCCTGAGAGCAGCATATAGTACACTAAAATAACACAGTAATATGAATCTATTGAGTACTGCAGCTCTGAGAGCAGCATATAGTACACTAAAATAACACAGTAATATGAATCTATTGAGTACTGCAGCCCTGAGAGCAGCATATAGTACACTAAAATAACAGTAATATGAATATATTGAGTACTGCAGCCCTGAGAGCAGCATATAGTACACTAAAATAACAGTAATATGAATCTATTGAGTACTGCAGCCCTGAGAGCAGCATATAGTACACTAAAATAACACAGTAATATGAATCTATTGAGTACTGCAGCCCTGAGAGCAGCACATAGTACACTAAAATAACAGTAATATGAATCTGTTGAGTACTGCAACCCTGAGAGCAGCATATAGTACACTAAAATAACAGTAATATGAATCTATTGAGTACTGCAACCCTGAGAGCAGCATATAGTACACTAAAATAACAGTAATATGAATCTATTGAGTACTGCAACCCTGAGAGCAGCATATAGTACACTAAAATAACAGTAATATGAATCTATTGAGTACTGCAACCCTGAGAGCAGCATATAGTACACTAAAATAACAGTAATATGAATCTATTTAGTACTGCAGCCCTGAGAGCAGCATATAGTACACTAAAATAACACAGTAATATGAATCTATTGAGTACTGCAGCCCTGATAGCAGCAAATAGTACACTAAAATAACACAGTAATATGAATCTATTGAGTACTGCAACCCTGAGAGCAGCATATAGTACACTAAAATAACAGTAATATGAATCTATCGAGTACTGCAGCCCTGAGAGCAGCATATAGTACACTAAAATAACAGTAATATGAATCTATTGAGTACTGCAGCCCTGAGAGCAGCATATAGTACACTAAAATAACACAGTAATATGAATCTATTGAGTACTGCAGCCCTGAGAGCAGCATATAGTACACTAAAATAACACAGTAATATGAATCTATTGAGTACTGCAGCCCTGAGAGCAGCATATAGTACACTAAAATAACACAGTAATATGAATCTATTGAGAACTGCAGCCCTGAGAGCAGCATATAGTACACTAAAATAACACAGTAATATGAATCTATTGAGTACTGCAGCCCTGAGAGCAGCACATAGTACACTAAAATAACACAGTAATATGAATCTATTGAGTACTGCAACCCTGAGAGCAGCATATAGTACACTAAAATAACAGTAATATGAATCTATTGAGAACTGCAGCCCTTAGAGCAGCATATAGTACACTAAAATAACACAGTAATATGAATCTATTGAGTACTGCAGCCCTGAGAGCAGCATATAGTACACTAAAATAACACAGTAATATGAATCTATTGAGTACTGCAACCCTGAGAGCAGCATATAGTACACTAAAATAACAGTAATATGAATCTATCGAGTACTGCAGCCCTGAGAGCAGCATATAGTACACTAAAATAACAGTAATATGAATATATTGAGTACTGCAGCCCTGAGAGCAGCATATAGTACACTAAAATAACAGTAATATGAATCTATTGAGTACTGCAGCCCTGAGAGCAGCATAGACTATATACATTGCAAAGACAAATTATCACGATGCGAGTTGTCTTCCAATATCGTGCAGCTCTACTAGTAAGTTTAATCAAGCTAATAGGCGCAGTAGCTTCTGCAGCATGAACATAAACATGTAGTTCTCCATTGTTTTTGGTGTTACATGACGTAGCGGTTTCTGACAATAGTAGAGAAGTGGGGTGATGACATCGTTTCACAAAATATATGGATTGGCAGAACACAAAGACCCAAAGGTGTCATTTTCAGATTTATCCACTCTGGGACCCAAAGAAATAGTGAATTCATTCTCCCAAAATGCTGGATACATCTGGACGAAAGCATATATCAAAACAAAATATTTACATAAACATCTAAATGCGTCTCCGCGTGTATGGGGCAATACTTTGATTGTTTTTTGTTTGACTGTGTATAACAGATGACATAAAGGAACACTTCCCACGTACATTGCGTTGATGTCCTTTCTCTCCAGGGTGAATCCTCTCATGTCTTTTCAGACTTGATGCACCACTGAATCTCGTTACATTGTGAACACTAGTAAGATTTCTCTCCAGTGTGAATCCTCTCATGTGTTTTGAGAATTTCTGAACGACTGAATCTCCTGTCACAGTGTGAACACTTGTAAGGTTTCTCTCCAGTGTGGATCCTCTCATGTGTTTTGAGATGTGTCGAATCACTGAATCTCTTGTCACAGTGTGAACACTTGTAAGGTTTCTCTCCAGTGTGAATCCTCTCATGTGTTATGAGAATTGCTGAACAACTGAATTTCCTGTCACAGTGTGAACACTTGTAAGGTTTCTCTCCAGTGTGGATCCTCTCATGTATTTTCTGACTTGATGATTTAATGAATCTCTTGTCACAGTGTGAACACTTGTAAGGTTTCTCTCCAGTGTGGATCCTCTCATGTGTTGTGAGATTTGCTGAACGACTGAATCTCCTGTCACAGTGTGAACACTTATAAGGTTTCTCTCCAGTGTGAACCCTCTCATGTTTTTTTAGACTTGATGAATTACCGAATCTCTTGTCACAGTGTGAACACTTGTAAGGTTTCTCTCCAGTGTGGATCCTCTCATGTGTTTTCAGATTTCCTGTACGACTGAATCTCTTGCCACAGTGTGAACACTTGTAAGGTTTCTCTCCAGTGTGAATCCTCTCGTGCTGTTTTAAACTGCTTGCTGAACTAAAAGTATTCTCACACTCAGAGCACACGTACTCTCTTACACCAGTATGTATTTTCTGAAGATGTTCTTTCAAACTTTGTACATGCAAAAAACTTTTACCACACAAATGACATGAATGTGGTTTCTTCTTTGCATGAACCTTCAAGTGTTTCTTCAGAAGTGAAGCCCATAAAAACATTTTATCGCCTTGATCACATGCGTTCTGCTTCACTTGAGGACTTGAATCTTCATTTTCCTCTTTTTCTTCAATGAACTCTGAAATAAAGGTAAAATGATTTATTTTTGGTATATTGTTAAAAGCTGAGAATGTCTGTAAATACACAATTTACTTTTTTTTTGCTTCAGAATCATTGACTTTTACTAATTTAATAGGGAAACTGGGTGAATTTTTTTTAAGAATCATTGTTTTGGATCAATTTGACTCAAGGGTTTTTGAGCTGTATAAAACAAGAAATATATAAATTTTACTTGGGATGCGACATTGGCAGATTTTTACCACTTTACCACCATCACAACCCTAGTAAAATTAATATATTTATACATTTTATATACATATATACATTTATATAGATATATACAGTAGGTAGACAACCAGAATGGGTAATACCGCTATGTGTACAGTAGGGCTGGGCCAACGCTTCGAGGTCAACGATGACATCGACGCAAAATATGTGCTTCGATTCTTCGACCTGTTTTTATTTCTCTAAAAAACATTTGCAAAACGTTTACCTTATGTGTGCTGAATATACGCGATGGCCGGATCAACATTCTGTCCAACGTTATATAACCAATCCAGGAGTTTTTCTGCATTGATGTTTTTTTTTGGCGGATGTCAAAGCTTTATTTGATCGGTGATGTAGAATAGAATGACTGCAGTGCGCCTGACAGGGCGCGTACGAGAGAGAGCCCCGGCTGTGCACGCTCACTCACAGTCTTCAAACTACACGAGCGCTGTCTTGCTCTCTCTCCCTCGTGCATATTAACCAAAATCATTAGACACGATAGAAAAAGGGCGGAATGCCAAAGTTTCACGTGGAGCATTCAGAGATTTTTTTTTTCTCCATGACAGGCTGCTGGCTCCCACTGTTAATTTTTTTTTTCTTTTTTTGGAGAAGCACTCTCTGTATTAGCTTAAAGCCCTCAAGTTTACATTGGTTACTGTATTCTTTCAAATGCTCTAAACAAGTATTTTGGGTGACCAAAAAATAACAACAACTTGATGTCTAGCATTCAATAAAAAATTTGAATGCTAGACATCAAGTTGTTGTTATTTTCATGTGAAAGAATTACTTTTTTCAGTAAGCTAGGCCCTATGTGTTCAGTAAGCTTGTTTCAGTAAGCTATGTGTTTTCAAGGCTTCAAGATTTTATTGAATGCTATCTCTATACAAGTGCAAAGTAATGCATTCTTAGTCAGGCTTTTAGTTTGTAATTTTAAGAGCAATAAACATATATTGCAATGTTAAGGAATTCATGTTTTTTTCATTCAGATATGTAAATCAACTTGTATAAATTGTTAGTAGTCAATTAATGGGGAGATAATCGAAATCAAATCGGTCTGAAAAAATTAATCGTTAGATTAATCGATGCATCGAAAAAATAATCGCTAGATTAATCGTTTAAAAAATAATCGTTTATCCCATCCCTAAAGGATGGACATCTATGCCTGGGTAAAGGACATCAGCAGTCCAGCGCAGAGAAAAGACAGCTAAAGAAAGTAAAAAGTAAAAACAGGCATAAAGTTGGCTTGACATTGGACATTCGAGAGTCTCAAATTTAGGGACCATCTCTAAAGTTACATGTGATATTGTTATACACTTTTCTAACGTCAGTAGCATTTAAAGAGAATGACTTACAGTCATGAAAACAACTGTAATTGTTAATCTAGGTGACAGCTATAATGCACAATTATGATATTTATTAAAACAAACTGTCAGTCATATATAAATTATGCTACTTTTTCACATGGGCTCAAACACAAATTTGAAGCTCAATAGCATTTGAGGAGAAAGACTTGCAGTCATAAAACAATTTTAATGTGTTCATTTAGGTGTCAGCTACAGTGCACACGTTATACATTTTTTATATACATTAAAATAGTGTTATTAAAGTTATATATATTGTCCTGTGTATGTGATTTCAAAGTCTAGATGGGTTGGATTAACCCTTTAACTGCCCTATCCCTTAAAACTTGATTGCAAGAGGGGTACTGTAAATGCTTATGACCGCTGGGTACAGTTTTCCCAATGCCACCGGGGTGGTGTTTGCACTGATGGCTTGAGCCCGCCATCGCTGCTTGCAGCTATATTTATTCTTCTGCTTCTCCAAAATGAATCGCATTTTTGAGGGCTTAAACATGCTCAAAAAGTCATGAAACTTTGCACACGCGTCAAACCTGGTGAACATTTTCGTCTGACATAGGATTCAGAAGAGAGTGTGGCAAAATGGCTATACAGCGCCAGCTATACAAAAAAAATCAGCAGCCTTCCAGCTATGTTTCACGTACATGCACGGAAATTGGCACACATATGTAACACACCAATACCTACAAAAAAGACTCTTGGAGCAAAATTCTAAACCCAACAGGAAGTCGGTTATTTTTAAGATTATGAGCAAATTTTGTGCAATTTTTGCCATTTCCATGCATTGTATTTTAACAAACTCCTCCTAGAGATTTATTCAGATCAACACCAAATTTGGTACGCCTAATCTAAAGGCCTTTGCAATGTTAAATTGCGAAGATCTTGAGTTTTCGTCTAAGGGCGTGTCCGTGGCGGCCTGGCGAATTTTGATGATTCACCATGAAAAATGAAGTTGCTATAACTCAGACATACAATGTCCAATCTGCCCCAAACTTCTCATGTTTGATAAGACTCCGAACCTGAACAGATTGACATGCCCATATTCAGTTATAGTCATAGCGCCACCTATTGGCAAACATATTTTACACTGCGACAAACTACTCCTAGAAATTTTACGACATCAATGTCTTTTTTGTGGTCAGTCTAATCTAAAAGCCTGTGGAATGTTCAGTGGTGAAGATCTTGAGTTTTCGTTAAAAGGCATGTCCATGGCGCCGTGACGAAGTTCGATGTCTCGCCATGGGAATAAAAGATGTTATAACTCAGGCATAAAATGTCCGATCTTCCCCAAACTTGATAGCGCCACCTATACACTTTCAACAGAATGCACCTCGAGCTACGTTTCATTTACATGTGCAAAAATTGGTATAAACATGTAACACACCAATACCTACGAAAAAGCATCTTGGAATGAATCCGAATCCCAACAATAAGTCGTTATTTTGAATTATCTCTTCAAAATTGGTGTTGTTTTTCCCATTTTCAGGGGTTGGACTTTAACGAACTCCTAGAGATTCATTCGGATCAAGACCAAACCTAATCAGTCTAATCTAAAGGCCTTTGCGATGTTAAATTCCGAAGATCTTGAGGTTTCGTTAAAGGACGTGTCCAGGGCAGCCTGACAAATTTCGATTGCTGTAACTCATACATACACTGTGCAATCTGCCCCAAACTTCACATGTTAGATAAGACCTCTGACCTTAACAGATCTACATGCCCATATTCATTTATAGTCATAGAGCCATTTGCTGGCAACAGGAAGTGACATGTTTTACAAACTACTCTTAGAATTTTTTTGACATTAATGTATTTTTTGTGGTCAGTGTAATCTAACGGCGTGTGCAATGTCTTCTTTCAAAAACTCTTGAAAATTGGCACACACATTGGAACCTGCGGCCATCAGGACGCCACAGAGACTGGGACCTGGGCGTGGCTCAGGGGCTCTACAGCGCCCCAAGGAACACAGTCAGAAATCTTGAACCATAGCTCACACACACTTCCATGTATTTGAAATATGAAATATGAAATATGAAATTCAGTACACTTGTAGATCTCATTGAGCCGAACAACTTTCACGCTCTATGTCATAGGCTCCACCCAACAGGAAGTCAGCTATTCAGGGCTGTTTTAAAAAAGCATGCTCTGGAATTTGAATTCAAACTTTCAACCGTGATCTCGACTTTCAAACATGATCTCAAGACATTGGGGATGCAAAATTGCCAGGGGATTTTTGATATCTCGAACGGTTTGCCCGTGGCGAGGCTTTGAAAATAGGGTGAAAAATGAGAAACAAGAAATGCCTAATAAAATCCATATACATTACATGAGTTTGATCAAACTTTATCGGTTTGTTCGTTGTATGATACCGATCGTATATATGTGACTATTAGGAGTCAAAGTTATAGCGCCACCAACTGGCAGCAGGAATTGAGTCATTATCAAAATCCTTTGAAATCAGCATCTTATTTTTTATCTTTTTGTTTTCGTAGTTATCACTGAACAAGTAGGCCTATGTCGAGTTAAACAAATAATTTCTAAAATAATATTTATCATGCAAGCAGAGAGATGTCATGACAAACGTTTAGTGATAATTTGAACACGACTGAATCAATTCAATGCGCACATTTTCATTAAGTCTAAACAAATGTGTGCGTGCCGTGCAAACCAGCAAAAAGGTAAAGATGCAAACATGTAGGACAAGTAGAAAATGTATCTGTATCCAATTTGATTTTTAGCCTGCTCTTGAGAGAGAACTGTTTTGGTTTTTGAGAGACTGAGACGCGCAGCACAGCTGTTTGATTGGTGAGTGCACTGTGCTTATTCCATTCATTCGTATCATATCATAGCCTAAGGTTTAAATAATTGCCTTTTAAATATTTACAAATAATATAACGTGTATGATGTATTATTATGTATTATTATAGGTGAAATTAATTCTCATTTCTGAGAGATGCACTAGACGCAACAGCAATGCGGTCGGTGTTTGATTTGTGCTCTTTTCATTTTGTAAAGTTTACATTCATTCACTTCACACTAATATTGCGCTGAGCTCCTGGCTCAACTGTTATCTAGTAAACCCCGGACTGTATTAGCTTCAGCTGAGTACTCAGAATTATTCCTTTTCCGTTATTATTTTGAAGCCAATATCCGTGCCATTACGAATAAGGCATTCGGCTTCAGGCCCAATCCTAATTATTACATTAAATATTTTATTTTTTACATGCAACACAAGGTCATAGAAAGTAACAGCTCCACACAATATTTGAACCCTTAAATTCACGTCTTACTTGCAAACACTTTGTATGCATTATGGTTAATGCATGCTCGAGTAGTCAACTGTTTCCGACAGCGCACGACTAGTCTATGCAAGCACTAGTACAGTATGACAAAAATTTAGCTGTATGTCCGCATGCCCAGTAGAGCCAAACTATCCCTTCTAGCCTTAATCGGGAAAATTTGTCATATCTTGTGCTTAGCGTGTGTGTGCGCTGTGCCAAGGCATCAGTCATTAAAATTTTTGACCACATACATAATGTCAGCAACAGCAGCATTATAAAGTAAATAAAATGTAAATAAAGTACATAAAAATAACTTGACCCTACAGCTCCAAACTCGGTTCTAGAGGGCCAGTGTCCTTTAGTCCCAACCCTAATTATACACACTTGAACCAGCTAATCAAGATCTTACTAAACACACTAGAATCTTCCAGATAGGTGTGTTTAGGCCAGTTGGAGCTAAACTTTTCAGGACATTGGCCCTCCAGGATCTAGTTTGGAGACCCCTGTCCTAGAGAGTTGTTACTTTGCACATGCTTTTTGATCATTACAAATAAAAATGTAAAATTATTTTCTTAGAATAGGAGATATGTTGTCTCACATCACATGCATTATGAGTAGTTAAGCATGCAGTCTTTAAGAGGATTCTTTTTTTTATTCTTTTTTTTCCTCATTTGGACTTGGTCTTGACTTGGACTCGAAACTTTTGGACTTGGACTCAAACCTCTTATCTGGCTCAGCTCGGTGTTCATCTTCAGTTCTCTCTTCACAGCAGTTCAGTCAGTCTACTGTTTGAGTAAATTAACTACTTCGGAATATTGGTTTGTTTTAACTAAGAGGGAGTGTCAGCCACATAAAAAAAAAAAATTACAGCTTAAGTCATTTGTTGATTAATGCTTATTGGAGACACTAACCGTTCAAATGAATCCGTTCGTTTTGGTGAACTGATTCAACAAGATCCGGTTATACCGAATGATTCCGAATGATCACAAGCTACTTTGTTTTGATCTCACAACAGACACGGAAGAGAAGACAATACTGAACAAATCATCGTTTTTTGTTATTTTTGGACCAAAATGTATTTTAGATGCTTCAAAAAATTCTACCTGACCTGAACATGGACTACTTTGAAGATGTTTGGACATTCAAGCGCTTAGATGAACGGATGTGTATTCTTATTGCGAGCTCCCATGTTCGCGCAGCTGCATTGTGGCATGAACACTCATATAAACAGTAACTATGAAGATAGCGCACAGAGGAACACATAAACTAGTTGTCAGTGCTGTCCTGTGATTTATCACTAAAGTAGCTTAGAATCTCAAAATTTATTATAGCATGTTTGTGTGAAGCGCACATGAAGCACAAGCGCGTGCTTAGAGAGCAGTGGTCTGTGGTCGCGCTGCGGGTTCCCGGTTTGTGTCCGTTCTCGGACTGTTCTGTGTATTTTAACTGTAGAAAAGGTTGTTCCGAGTCGAAACTACGATATAGAAAACTACATCAGTATATCATCATAAACGCAGCCGTTTTTGTCTTATGTGAACGTAAAAAGATGAGAAAACGAACGTGCAGTATTTTTGCTTAAAGAGACAACAGCCTAATAAATGCGATGCCTGTCATTAATGTTAATCAAAGAACAAAAGAAAATCATTCACTGATCTTGACTGAATATATTTAATAACTTGATTAATCTTTATTATATTTATAAAAAGAAAACTATGCAGTGTTTTTAAACTTTTAATTACGGTTTCTGTACCTGAAATTTAGTTTAGTTGTATTTATTTAGGATATTGCTAATTGATTTGTTTGTTCCTTTCTTATTACTTGTCTTTAACACTTTAATATTTGACATTTATATTAATCTAGTTGTTTTTGCTATGGTATTTTTTTTTTAATCACAGGCAAAATTCCTCTTGCAGCCTTTTGTAGGCTGCTGATTTTTGCTCATGTTATTCAGCTGCAACATAATGCTTTGTAATAATATTTGACATCTAAATGTTTGACTTTTTTATCTTATTGGAATCGATAAGAATCGGATTCGATAAAATTCAAATGAAATGCAACCCTATTAAGAAATGTTAAGAACATAGATAAAATAACTGCTGATAGTCAATCATATTTACAGTACAAACCTTGTCAATGAACTATGAGGGCAAAAAAAAAAAATCGTTCATTAATCCTAATCGAGGTAAAATGATCAATTAATCGAGGTTTTGATTTTAGACCATAATCGTCCAGCCCTAGTATACCATACATACATTTTCAATGGAGGGACAGAAAGCTCTCGGACTTGATCTAAAATATCTTAAACTGTGTCCCGAAGATGAACGGAGGTCTTACGACATGAGTCATTAATGACATAATTTAAATTTTTGAGTGAACTACCCCTTTATACACGTTTAACAGCCATTTAATCAGACATTTACGAAGCATTTGTGAATCCGAAGGAGAGTTTTTGTGTAGTTCTGATTTACGCGCAAATTAGTTCCATGAATGATGCTTATATATGCTATATAAAGGAGGAAGTCATGGCCTAGTTGTTAGAAAGTTTGACTCCTAACCCTAGGGTTGTGGGTTCAAGTCTCAGACTGGCAATACTACGACTGCGGTGCCCTTGAGCAAGGCACTGAACTCCAAAATGATCCCCGGGCGCCGGAGAATAAATGGCTGCACGCTGCTCCAGGTGTGTGTTCACTGCTGTGTGTAGGGTTAGGTACCGAAACCCAGTACCAATATGGCACCGGTACCTATGGAACCGGTATGCACCAAACCGAATCAGCGCGCAGATTTTAGTGCCTCATTTCTGTGCCTCTTAAATGCCTGAGCGATCGATTGAAATATTTGTCCTGATTCTCTGAAATGTACACACGAAGCATGGGCGTCACTAGGCTTTTAGCGGGGCTTTATAAACTTTACACAAATTCACGATCGCCTCAGAGTCTGACCGCTTAAATGTTATATGAAAACAGCGTCAGACCTGTCTCCTCCTCGTCTTTGAGCACGTCAGCACGTCAGCAGATAGCGCGGAGCAGCGTGAGCGGACTCAAACACAAACAGAGGACAGAAGATGTGTGTTTATCAACAGATTGCTAGAATATCTGTGTCTGTGCAGTTGTTCGTCATAAATACAGTTTACAAAAGGTCACGCAGGAGCAGTCGGTTTCTCATCTACTTTGAATTATAAATAGAGGGCCCTATGGAATCCATTTAAAAAAAAAAATTTCCAAATTAATTTACATTTAATCATTTAGCAGTGTACGAAAGACAAGAAAAGTGATAAAATTCAGTTAACTTTTATATACTTAAAATAATCAAAAAGCATGTATATATATGTATACACAGTACAGAATATAAATATGACGTATTTTAAGTTGTTTCATACTTTTTTGTTATGTACAGTACAGACCAAAAGTTTGGACACACCTTCTCATTCAAAGAGTTTTCTTTATTTTCATGACTATGAAAATTGTAGAGTCACACTGAAGGCATCAAGGGCTATTTGAGCAAGAAGGAGAGTGATGGGGTGCTGCGCCAGATGACCTGGCCTCCACAGTCACCGGACCTGAACCCAATCGAGATGGTTTAGGGGTGAGCTGGACCGCAGACAGAAGGCAAAATGCCAACAAGTGCTAAGCATCTCTCGGGGAACTCCTTCAATACTGTTGGAAGAACATTTCAGGTGACTACCTCTTGAAGCTCATCAAGAGAATGTCAAGAGTTTGCAAAGCAGTAATCAAAGCAAAAGGTGGCTACTTTGAAGAACCTACAATATGACATATTCAGTTGTTTCACACTTTTTTGTTATGTATATAATTCAACATGTGTTAATTCATAGATTTGATGCCTTCAGTGTGAATCTACAATTTTCATAGTCATGAAAATAAAGAAAACTCTTTGAATGAGAATGTGTGTCCAAACTTTTGGTCTGTACTGTACATAACAAAAAAGTATGAAACAACTGAAAATACGTCATATTTATATTCTTTACTCTGAGAGAGAGAGAGAGAGAGAGAGAGAGAGAGTGTGTGTGTGAGAGAGAGAGAGAGAGAAAGAGAGTGTGTGTGTGTGTGTGTGTGTGTGAGAGAGAGAGAGAGAGAGAGAGGAGAAATGTAACAAAGTTTAATGTTGTATGTAAACTGTGTTTGAGAGAGAGAGAGAGAGA
The DNA here is from genome assembly GCF_023724105.1 of Carassius gibelio. Classification (NCBI taxonomy): domain Eukaryota; kingdom Metazoa; phylum Chordata; class Actinopteri; order Cypriniformes; family Cyprinidae; genus Carassius; species Carassius gibelio. Next base: position 35,921,134 of record NC_068398.1, on the reverse strand, counting down.
GAGAGAGGTGTTCAGAGAGGAGTCTGTTGGATGTTTAGTTTTATGGACTTAATGTTGAAAATGTAAAACATTTCAAACACTGTTGGCAGAAGTGAAAAATAAATAATTTTAGGAAGTTACAATTTTGTTTTATTCCATTATGTATTTTACTGAACATGAGTATTTACAATGCAAATCCAAATTATTTTAATTTACTGACAGTTACCTATATCTTGTCTTTTAACTTTATTAAGATCAGATTCTGCAGGTAAAATAACAATATTAAGGTGACTTGACTTGGACTTGACTTGACATAGCTTGTGACTTGACTTGACTTGCCCAAGAAAAAAATACTTGGGACTTACTTGAGACTTGAAGGTTAAGACTTGAGACTTACTTGAACTTGCACATGTGTGACTTGGTCCCATCTCTGTCCATAATGCCCTTTGACACAAGTTTACAGAGACCAACCAACTCCCAGCAAGCAGATCTCTAACTGTAAAATTATTCATGAGCGTCATCCTCCTCTTGATCTTCTGTTAAGTCTGTGCCTTCTGCAAAAAGCATGAAAGGTCTCCAAATACTTTCAAACAAGTTCTTTTTTCCTTTTAGCAAGTATGTGATGCATTCCAATGGAAGAGTAGCCAACATCTGCTTAACCCACTGTCCAATACTTGGTCTTCTTATGTTTTTCCAGTGCAGTGCAATCAACCTTTTAGCTTGTAATAAACATATATTAATGAACAGCTTCTCGCTTTTTGTATATCCTGTGTGCTTGGGATATAAGCCTAAAATTATAAAAGAAGGTTCCACAGGGAGATCTTTAGAAATAATATCCTTCACAGTTTGCTTTATTGCACCCCAAAATGTCCTTATTTCTCTGCATTCCCAAAAACAATGGAACAATGTACCCTTTTCTTCTCCACACTTTGTACATATGTCTGGGATATTTGGATTGTGTTGGTTTAATTTAACAGGAGTGACATAAACACGCATAAGCCACTTGTATTGTAATAATCTCAACCTAGAGTTTATAGTTTGCTTATATGCTTTACTACAAGCCAATTCCCACTCATCTAGTGATACATTTATTTGCAGATCTTTTTTCCAGGCTTCTAATTTTAAGGTTGAATTATCTGGGGAGTGTGATAACAGTAGTTTATACAGTTGTGAGATTGCTCCCCTTTTAAAGCTATTTTCACTTATCATTTCTTCTAACTTAGATTTGGGTGGTTTCCACAAATTGCTTTGTTTTGTTTCTATATAACTTCTAAGTTGGAGATACTTCAAAAAAAAATATTTCCTTTGAATGTTGAATTTGCGACTAAGCATGTCAAATGACATCATGTTGTCTGAGTCTGTTGGATATAGATCTTGAATTTTCTCCAATCCATTTAAAGCCCATTGCTTAAAGACCGCATCGGCTCTCCCCGGGGAGAAGTTTTGATTTCCCCAAATTGGGGTTAGTGGTGATAAAATAACTGGTTCTTTAATATACCTTTTAACACTATACCACACCTTAACCATGTTTTAACTATTGGATTTTTAGTTTTCTTCATCAAATTAGTTTCTGTATCAGAAAAAAGGTACTAAGGTAACGGCGGGCTCAAAATGTTACTTTCCATTTCTGTCCATTGGGGGGCGTCACTTTTGCTAAAATAGTACCCTATAGATCTAAGCTGAGCTGCCCAGTAGTACCATACTAAGTTTGGGCACATCAAGCCTCCTTCATGGTAGGGCAAATGCAGTAAAAACAGTCTTTTTCTAGCACGTTTGTTTGCCCATATAAAATCAAGAAGCAGTTTGTTAAATGTTTTTAACCAGTCAGCAGGAGGTGGCAAGGGAATATTCTGAAAAACATACAACAGTTTTGAAAGTATATTCATTTTGTAAATATTAATTCGACCAATAAGAGACATGGGAAGAAGAATCCATCTGTTAACACTATCTCTAATTTCGTTAGTTATCGATTCATAATTATGCTGAACAATTAAATCTAAATTTGGAAGGATTTGTATTCCTAAGTAAGTAAATTTAGAAACTAATTTAAATTGTGAAACAACTATAGGTGGGTTTTCTCTCTCTCCTTTATCTAGCAACCAGATAGATGATTTTAATCTGTTAATTACATATCCTGAAATATGACCAAACTCCTCAATTAGTTTTAACAAAGCGGGAATAGATGAATTTAGTTGTGAAAGGAATACAATTATATCATCTGCATATAATGACAGTCTGTGTTCTACCTGACCAATCCGGATTCCAGTTATGTGTAAGTGTGACCGTACTGCTATAGCCAAGGGCTCCATTGCTAAAGTGAAGAGCAACGGAGATAACGGACACCCTTGCCGACATCCCCGTTTAACTAAAATTGGTTTAGACACATTTTTATTTGTTAAAATCTCTGCAGTTGGATGTAAATATAATAACTGTATCCATTTTCGAATTTTTGGTCCAAATCCAAAGCGTCTTAACACGTCAAAAAGATAGGCCCATTCTACCCTGTCAAATGCTTTTTCGGCATCCAGGGAGAGGAGGGCCGTATCCCTAGTGTGGTCTAGTGCTTGAATGACATTGAGAACCCTCCTAACATTGTGCAGACCTTGTCGACCTAAAACAAAGCCGTTTTGATCCCTGTGGATAATTAATGGAAGGGTTTCCTGCAAACGAGTTGCTAGTAATTTGCTGATTATCTTAAGATCTGAGTTAAGCAGGCTTATTCTCACATTTATCCCTAGATTTCCCAGGCATAGGTAATAAGATAATTAATGCGCTGACCATTGAGTTAGGGAGGTCCCCATCTATAAAAGCTTCCTGTAACATTTCCAATATTGGCTTTACCAATTTTCCCTTAAACTTTTTATAAAAGTCGATTGGAAACCCATCAGGGCCAGCTTTTTTTTTACCTGTGCTCATGTTATCAATTACTTTGACTATTTCATCTTCACTAATGTCACAGTCTAATTGTTGGACAAATTCTTCTGCAATAGTTGGTATGTTTAACTTGTCTAAAAATATTTTTTGTGTGCTTAGATCTGTATGGCCCTGAGAATCAAAAAGTTTTTCATAATATTTCTAGATTTCTAGACATTTCTAAATTCTGTATTTATCTTTATTGGGTCCACAATTGTCTCTCCTTTTGTATTTATTATTGTAGTTATATATTTTTTTGCTTCCAATTGTTTAATTTGCCATGCTAAAATCTTACCGGGCTTCTCCCCCTGTTCATAAAAAGACTGATTTAACCTTAGTATGTTGGAGGCTGCCCTGTCCGCTGTAGCTTTATTATACTGTGCTTTTAATAGTAACAGCTCTTTTTCTGCATGTGAATTCTTATCTCTAAACAACTGCTTCTCCAAATTCTTTATTTTTTCTTCTAATTGTTGTCTTTTCTTGCGTAATTCTTTAGATTTTGAAGAAGTATAAGAAATGATATAACCCCTTATACAGGCCTTAAAAGCATCCCATTTGACACCTGCAGTGGTTTGTGTTGTGTTTATACTAAAATATTCATCAATTTTATTCCCAACATATCTTACAAATGATTCATCCTTGAGCCATTTTTGATGTAAGCACCATCTAGGAGGGTCTATCAATAAATCTTTATGAGTATATTTTATGTCACATGAAGCATGGTCTGATATTGTAACACTATCATAGGAGCATTCTCCCATATTAGGCAACAAGTCTGCCGAAATCAGAAAGTAGTCTAAGCGGGAATATGTATTAAATGTTTTAGAGTAACAAGAGGATGTAATATCGATTGGATTATAATGGCGCCAGATATCTACCATCTGCAACTCCTTCATAAAGTTCTGGATGATTTCTCTGCTTTTATGATGAGTCTGGTCAATTCCAGTGGAACGGTCTAGAATTGGATTTAAAACGCAGTTCCAGTCTCCACCAATAATATTTTCAATAATATTTTTTCCTGAGAGAGAAGAAATGGTTAGAAATAAATTTGTAAAGAATCGATCATCATCTGTATTAGGTCCATATACATTCACTAAGTTTAAATTTTCATGTAAAATAGATCCTTGAATAATCAAGTATCTTCCAAATTTGTCTTTTATAACATTTGTGACATGCAATGGTACCGATTTATGAATTAGTGTAATTACACCTCGAGATCTAGATGTAAATGAGGATGCATACAGCCATCCCTGACACCTCCTGTTTATTCTGATATTTTCCTCCTCAAGAGTGTGGGTCTCCTGCAGGAAAACTATTTTAGAGCCTAGATCTTTCATTTTATTCATAACCTGCTTGATGTTTTTAGGTTTACTTAAGCCCCTGCAATTCCAGGAAGTGTATTTAATTTCTAATTTTTGTGTCATCTAAGCAGAACATACAATAGCATTGTTTTTACAGAATGTGTCTGAGAGTTAACACACAATAGAACTCTAGAACATGAACTAAAAGCTGCGAACAGAACGAACATCACAAAGACAAAACCCCCTTTCCCAGCTAATTGGGTAAACCCCTGAAATACACTACTTCCAACCGCTTACTCGGTCAGATTCCTGAGATCTGAACTGTTGTAAGTATAGAAACATCTCAACGTTCACCTGCACCTGTATTCAAATAATGTATCCTTTTTGAACAGTACTTGCATTTGCAACTTCCAAAATGCCTCATCAAAAATACCTACAATGTGTGGTTGTTATGGCAGTGGCAATACCTATTAACACAAGTCATTCTGTTTCTTCTGTATCCATTTGGATCTTCTGGACAAAGATCTTAGCTTCCGCTGGGGAAGTGAACTTGTGGACTTTCTCCTTGTATGTCAGCACCAGCGTGGATGGGGAAAGAATGCCATGCCGCACCCTTAGTTTACGCAGCTTGTCGCGAACAACATCGAACTGCTTCCGCTGCCTGTGCACCTCCGTAGCAACATCAGCAAACAGCTTCACACGTTGATTCTTGTAGAAGATCTACTTCTTTGTTTTGGTAGCTCTTAGTACGGTTTCTTTCTGCTTGTAGTTAAGAAATCTCATGATTACCGTTCTCGGCGAGGCATCGGTGTCTCTCTTTGGCCCGACGCGGTGAGCCCTTTCCAGGACTAAAGGGTGACGCATTGGGTTTAACTCCAACACGTCTGGCAACCAGCTCTCCAAAAACCCACACATGTCGGAGCCCTCACAATTTTCAGGGAGACCCACCAGCCTAAGATTGTTCAAACACGATCTTGTTTCCATGTCGACCACTTTGTCCTCAAGATGTTTATTTCTTTTCTGTAAACTCTCGACCACCGCTTTCAAGTCGACCTCCCCGTCTTCCACGCTAGACAGGCGCACCTCAGCCTCGGCCATCCGCTCTGTACATTCAGACAAATCTTTTCTTGTTTCTTCTATAGCTTTCAGTATGCCATCAAATCTTCCCACGAACTCTGTTTTCAAATTGCATATCTCTCCCAATATCTCATCTTTAGCCATATTTAGCAGCTGTTGGTCATTGCCAGGTGGAATCATCGCGTTGTTGTTCACATCACCTTCGTTAGTTTCTTTGTAAGCAGTTTTAGCATCATTCATAACGTTAGCTTCCTTGCTAGCTGGCTGCTCTATGCCATGCGATCCAAAGCCTGTTAATTTGGATTGCGTAGTTGATTTAGGCTTATCCCTACTCCCTCTTCCAGTGCCAGGCATTTCTGCGCCAGTTTCACAGTTTCTGAGAGTTTTTTGGCTCAACTAAAAGGATTAGTCAGGATTTTTGTAGAGAGCAGGCTCGAACGTGACCTTCTAGCTTGCGGCCATACCAGGAAGTCCCAATTGTGATGATTTTAGCTTACATTTAACAAAAACCCACCAATTCAATGTCAGGGACATTTACCCATCCCTGAGTTTAGCTGCAGCTATAGTCCTAACATCACCTGTCCAGACTGAAATTGGTATTTTTAAATTTGTTAAAATGTTGCTTATTTAGAGTTAAATATTTGTGAGAGAACTATGTATTCTATTCCATTACAGGTGGAAACAGCTTTAAGAAACAGACTGAAGGACCAACATTTAGATGCATGCTGCAAGGTGGATGTGGATGGGCCCCATCAGGATGAAATAGACTATTGAGAGTGAGTTGTCATCGTCATAGTACAGAGCCCCTCCCCTCGAGATCACAGTCTCCGCCATGTTGGCAGGACACCGGCGGCGATACAGGATTGTTAAGTGTGGTGTTAACTCTGTAGTAGAGGAGGTTTCTCGCATTTCCACACTGTTTTAACATGACTGGAAGTTACTGCGGTGTTAAAAACTGCTCCAGTACCTCACACGATACATATGGAACACATAGGAACAATGGAATACAGTTTTTTAGGTTAAACCAAGCGCAAAACAGAGGTATTTGGAGAAGCTCTCAGGCATCCAGAATATCGACCCATACGAGCTCCCTGCAGCGGAATGGCACAGAGACCTGGACCATTTACCTACTTGCACACATACGGACATTGTGAACTGTCTAGTTTATGGTGTAAGTTACTACACGATTCAGGAGTTTAAAAGCCACAAGTCTTTGGAAAGTTACTAGTCTTTCTGCTGTGGCTGGGTCCATCTACAAGCCTCCAGGTGATGAAAACAGTGTTGTACTGGCCAAGGTAAGTTTCTTCACATGCGTTTTAGCGTGTTGTATTTACACTGCATCTAGCAGACACTTCTTGACCAAAAGGACAAAGTAATTAACTGCGACTGTTAGGGCTGCACGATGTGTCTTTTAAGCATCGATATTGCGATGTACGAATTCACGATAGTCACATCACAGGATGTGCGATGTAGGCTGTCGTAGTTGATCCGTTATTCATTAACTATATTGGCCAGCTGCTCCCTGGCCCTTGACGAATGTGATTCGTGGATTAATTGCACAGTTTAACCATCATAGAGTGAAGGTTTATCATTTGCATGTGTTTTTAAGTCCTGTCAGTTTAACAGGGCGAATATAAGAACGAGCAGAGAGAGAGCGAGAGAGCCCCGGCTGCGAGCGCACGCTCACCTTCACCGTCTTCAAACAACACGAGCGCTGTCTTGGTCTCTCTCCCTCGCGCATAATTAATCAAAATCAATTGACAAGATGTTGTCAAACAAAAAAAATATATATATCCGGTGATGAAGTGTTTTTTGTGTGGTGTCAAATCTTGAGCGATATCCTAAACTGCAGAGATAATTACACAACGCGTGCCGTACATGTCTGATTCGCGAACTAATGATTCCTTTGAACCCATTAAATTTAATGAATGGTTTAAACAACTGACCTGGTCCAACTAGGGCTGGACGATTATGGCCTAAAGTCAAAACCTCTATTAATTTAACATTTTACCTGTATTACGATTAATGAACGATTATTTTGTTTCTGTTTTGTTTTGTTTTTTTTTGCCCTCATAGTTCATTGACAAAGTTTGTACCGTAAGCAGGGCCGTAGCTGGGGTTTGCGGGGCCCCGGTGCAGGTTGTACCAGTGGGCCCTGTTTGAAAGTGTTTAATTTGTATATTCGTTCTGTTCATTTGTTTGTGCTATTTACACAGTGTTTACGTTTTTTCAAGTTTGTAAGTGTCCAGGTACAGAAACTGAATAATAAAATGTAAAATAGCACTGTAAAAATTAAACATACAGTCAAACTAAAAATTATTCAGACACCTTCAACATTTCTCACATTATTAGTTTAGTTTAGAAAATGGTAATAAAATATGTCAAGAACTCAAGAGTTTAACTGTCAGAACAAATTCATCTTGATAATATCAGATAACTTTTTGCAACAGTGATAGAGTACTCGACAGCGACGATCGATCACGTAAACGATGATCGAAATTATTATTATTTTTTTTTTTGATTGGTTATGGCAGCACATTGGGCGGCGCCCTGATCTCTGATTGGTTAGCCTTCCACTTGATGCCTCAAAAGACATAAGAAGACATAATCATGGCCTCAAAGTCACGATGGCTGGTTTCCCTTTGAGAAGAACGATGAAAAAACAGTTCAGGGTAAGCTGTGCAGTGCCAAGCTGTCACACAAATCTACAACAAATACAATGCGCTATCATCTAAAATTTGTACATAAAATATCTGGCGATAACAGAGCGGCAACTCAGACGAGCATTGAATCACTTGACGTAAGACCTAAATGCAACGCAGGCAGAACCGAGAAGACGACAAAGCTATTCGCTGAAATGGTGGTGAAATATTTGCTGCCTATTAGTTTCAGGGACAGAGAAGGTTTACTTGTCCAGTGGTACCTGGCTGTTCCTGCAACATCTGTTCCAGCGGAGCTAATTTATTCCTCTAAATGTGAACAGGCTGCGCACTCGGTTCTCATCTGAGCACGTAGACCGCCTTATGTTTTTGAATAGACATTTGAATGTTTCACCGGTCGTGGTAAATATAATATCCATGTTTTTTAAATAATGTTATTATTTTAGTTTTGAGTTTTAGCCATAGTTAAAATATCTAGGCTATTTGGTCTCTGTTTTATACATTATTATAATAATTGTTTGGTTAAACTTGGTGAACTTTTTTCTTTATCTTTTAAAAACTACGTTTCATCGCTGGATCAAAATATGCTGCTAAAGTTATACTGGAAGACAATGTTTTGTAAAAAATAAAATGCAGTTGAATAAAGTAGCAAAAAAGAAAAAGTATCTTTGTGTCTTAATTTTTAAATCACAGACAAATAATGAAATGTTCTTTATAAAATAAAAATACAGTGGGCGCGGGCCCACTGCGGGTTTTCTGTGGGACAGTGTGGGCAGAGCAAACCCACACTAAACCCACATGGGCCCCATGTGGGTTAGCCCATACGGGACCAACAGCAGTTTTGCCCACACTGGGCAAAGGACTGAGCTGCTCTGATTGAGATGGGGAGGTCATTCAACCAGGAGGGAACATTTAATTTAAAAGTCTGTAAAAGTGACACGCAAGCTTCTAGAAGCACATAAGTCTGAAGTAATGCATTTAGGTAAAGGGGTGCAGAGCCAGTGTTGGTTTTGTATGCAAGCATCAATACCTTGAATTTTATGTGAGCAGCAATTTGTAGCCAGTGCAAATTGATAAACATAAACACATAATAAATGTACACAGCACACACATATATTATGTAAAAAAATAAATAAATAAATGTATTTATTTATTTTGGATACGATTCATGATCGATCGTTTAAATATTAAATATTTCTGAAAGGAAAAAGTAATATTTAATAATATAATACATAAAATTTGCGTCAGCTCTTCAGCACGTGATTAATTCTAGCCAATGAGAGCAGGAACTGTCGGAACTCTGCATAGTTAATGAGCTGTCATTCCGACTTCAACTGATACCGCCCAGCTCCGCTCAACCAGGTAAGCTTTTTAAATTTCTCAGTTAATTTCTTAATTTTCATTACAATTTGTAACATTAGACAAAATAGTTGTGAATGAATTATTTAATAGGAGTTAATTTACACATTTTAATTTTGATTAACAATGTTGCTAGTGGCGTTTTTAAATGACCAACGGTTTTAACGGCAGACTTCCGTTCGTTTTCTGAGGTAACATAATCTCTGGTAATATATCCTTTCAAATTGCACATGAATTCATTAAATTAACATTTATTTACGTCCATTGTGGTGTTAATTGGGTTTCCTTTTCTGTCTTGTTGTTTTACAGCGAGCAGTAACGTTAGGCCTAACGTACATAACGTAACATTAGTCTAATGGAGTAAGGTTAAGTCCGTATAATGTCTCTTATAAACTCCTAAATAGCAACATAAACGAAGATTAATATAGCATAATACAGTACCTCAGCTACACACTCTTATCAAATCTCGTTATCATTAATGTATGGCTGTTCATAACTGATAGATTTATATGTACATTCATTCATACAAACCTATGTAATATTTAAGTGATAATTTCTTTTTTCTCCCTTATCCATTTTCAGATATTAACCCATATACCATATATTTTTTTTTGTTTAACTTTAGTTTTAATCCATTAACATAATGTTTGTCTTCTTTCTTTTGAGTATTGATTGCCATCTAGTCCTGATTGCAGAGTTAAGGTCCTGTCTCAGTCCTGTACTGCTGAAGCAGCTGATGGAGGTCTTCAGGGTCATCACACACTTCGGAAAGGTGCGGACAGACTGGAGATAAACTCTGAAGAGATGCTGGTCCTCCTGGACATCATTGTTGAAAGTGATCAACCTAGCAGTCATCCTGCGTGTCTTCTCAATGGTGTCAAAATAAAAATACATTTTAATTTGTATTGATATATGCAATATTTCACTGATATTCATTGATGTAAAGAGTCACTAGGAACAGGTCACTGCATCTTTTGTCATGTAAGTACACTTTAATTTGTTTAAAGCTGCATATTCATGCATCAAGTTAAAGTCATTAGTTAATTTTAAAGCGCTCATTTTTCAAAAAATGAAAGGTCTGTCATTTACTTATACCTGTATTACTTACTGTATTACAATAATAAGCTATTTTTATCTGTGACTCAAATCCAGCGAACACTATTGTCTCATTTAGTCATTCACACTCTGTCACTCTCTGTGTATCTCTGCTATCAGTAAAGCATACATTAATTTATTATTAACATAAAAAAATGTTCCACAAAAAAAAACTATAAGTGCCCTGGGAGACTTCCTGAGGAGGATATTTTGACTTTGTTAAGGTTTTTATATATATATATATATATATATATATATATATATATATATATATATATATATATATATATATATATATATACACACACACACACACACACATATTTACATTTTAATTGTTGTTTTCTTTCTCAGGTAGATGCTGGAATGAAAGGCAGCCATGCTACAGCATCTAATATGGAGACTTCTATTAAAGTGGCTCTGTAACATAAGAGACTTGTGACGGTGGAAGGAGCAGAAGATCAGAGATCAGGCAGAGCTCTACTGGTGCCTCTTAGGGGATTGATTTATCTATAATTATCTATCATATCTATTTAATGTTCTGATGAAGTTATAATTGGTCATTATTCTGTTTTATAAATGTATTAAATATATTCTAGTGTTCAATAGTTTGGGGTCAGAAAGTTTTTTTTTCTTTAAGATATTACTTGTATTCAGCAAGGGTGCATTATACTGATAAAAAGCAACAGTAAAAACTTTTACATTGTTGGACTAAAATCCTATATAAAAATAAAAATGCTGCCTTTTAAAACCTCTAAAGTATATTCCCCACTGTGCCCACACCCAGCCCACACTCTCCCCACTGTGCCCACACTGTCCCCACGCTCTCCCTACTGTGCCCACAGCCAGCCCACACTGTCCCCACACTCTTCCCACTGTGCCCACACCCAGCCCACACTGTCCCCACGCTCTCCCCACTGTGCCCACACTGTTCCCACTGTGCCCACACCCAGCCCACACTGTCCCCACACTCTTCCCACTGTGCCCACACCCAGCCCACACTGTCCCCACACTCTTCCCACTGTGCCCACACCCAGCCCACACTGTCCCCACACTCTTCCCACTGTCCCCACACTCTTCCCACTGTGCCCACACCCAGCCCACACTGTCCCCACGCTCTCCCCACTGTGCCCACACCCAGCCCACACTCTCCCCACTGTGCCCACACCCAGCCCACACTGTCCCCACGCTCTCCCCACTGTGCCCACACCCAGCCGACACTGTCCCCACACTCTCCCCACTGTGCCCACACCCAGCCCACACTGTCCCCACGCTCTCCCCACTGTGCCCACACCCAGCCCACACAGTGTACATAACTGTGGTCATGTTATGGGCACACAATTGGTCCTATTGGGGGCCCACTCAGATTTGTGTGGGCCAGCCCACACTCAACCCACACTTTTGGGCTGTCCCACTCAGGCCCCACACGTGCCCCGCATGTCACGCCAGTATTGGGGCCCACAGTGGGCTGCCCACACGGGCAAGATTTTTTGCCCGCAGTGGGCCCAGGCAGGCCCCAAAGGGGCATACACTACACTCACGAGATGCCTGAATTGGTTTATATATATATATATATATATATATATATATATATATATATATATATATATATATATATATAAAACCTCTTACACTTTACAATAATGTTCTATTTATTAAACTATTTAATTACATTATTTATCCTTTACTATTACTAAACTGCACTTCTACAACATTGTCAATTTCAAAAATAGGGCTTGGGCGTCGTGACGTCATTACTTGGCGTGGCCGCCACGTTGAATGCTTCCTTTACTGCCACTCGGACTACTGCGCAGTGTTTAGACATACTCCCTCTCATCCGTGTGTCTTAATTTGATGAATTAAAAATCTATTTTAACCATTTTCAACCGTTGCTGTATTGTGGGGTGTAATAGCGCAACACATAATAGCCATGGGGAAAATAAAATGAGAATGGATTAAGTTTACACCGCTTTCCTGCTTGGAGGCGCGACGGAGACCATAACATCTGAATGTTAATTTATATAGCTTAAGTAAACATTGAAAATAAGGGAAATTTCTACATTCATCTTTTTGTTGCTATCCCTCTGCTGACAGCAAAAATTTGTACTATAAAACTGATGCATTAACTAACGTTAAGCGATTTGTGAAGCTAGGTCTAACGTGACTTTAGTTACAGATTGGCGTGAAATCGTGCTCTCACAACAACCACGCTATCTTAAAAAGCCCAACATCACGCTAAGGTTGCTTTCAAGTAATCAAAACGATGGAAGGACAAGGAGTAGCAACAGGACAACAACACGGAGACTTGACAGGTCTGATGGAGGGGCTAACGGGATATTTTACAGGAAAATACTAAAACGGGAAGACAGCGGGAAAACAGCTCAAATACGTGAGAACCCCGGAAAAATGGGAGGGTGGACAGCTACTAACTACACTTTTGAAACACATTGTTAAAAGTCCATGTGTGAATGGTTGTTAGCACTAACGGTTACTAAACTAGCAGCTAGGTAACGTTAGAGCGCAGCTTACCGGATTACTGTATACTGTTTTGCCGCTGTTCCGTTTCTATGATTTGCAGCTCCTGAACCCATCCATTTGTGAACTGTACATGAGACTTGACTTGTAGCTTCGGAACTATTCTGAAGTGTAGGCGCTCACAAAACAAACAAGGTAGCCGAAGATATCTGTAATGCAAACGTGCGGCAAAAAGTCTCTGTCGGTACTCCACTATTTGTTGGGAATTTCATATGGATCCAAACCGTTAATAGATCTGATTTTATCCACATACCTGGAATCCCTATTTAGCGTATCCCTATAAATCCCACAACCTTTTTGCAATTTTGACATCTTTTTTTCTTTCTACCAACTCTGCTCTTCTCGTTCAACTGACTGTATGTTTACATTCGCGAAGCTGGCAACATGGCCGCCACGTCCCAGAATGCAACTTGGCGCCCAAGCCCTATTAGGCTATAGCCTTCACTGTTGAAATCAATGGTTGTACAGTATTTGTTAACATAGTTAATGCACTCTATAGTAACATTACCAAACAATGAACAGCTGTGTTTTTATAAACTAAGATAAATATAGTAACAAAAGTATTGCTCAATGGTAAGTTCATGTTAGTTAATGTTAACAATTCAAACCATATCCTAAAGTTAGAAACAAATAATTTACTCTAATTTAAATAATAATTTAAAATGAGAATGTAAGTGTGCTCTCCCCATTTTTGTTTGTAAGAAAAAATTTGATTAGATTTCATATCTCATTTCGCGGGAGCGGCCGGTTTTACCTTTGCTGTGGGCGGGAGTGGGCAGTCAGAATATTTCACGGGAGACCTGCGGGGAACGATGGTGTGTAGTAGAACTGGAGTGCAAAATGCATTTTATTTTGAAGCATTCACGCCAGAGCATGTGAGCGGAGTCGTAATATTTCCTTAAGAGCGATGAGCGCCTTTGTGAAGATTCAGCTCCTCATGCTCAACCCAGTCCATAATCTAAGCGTTCTTTATGTGCATTTCATCTTGTATGTGGTTTACAGCTTTATAATCTATTTGTATTCAGTAAAGATCTAAGCACATTTCAGCTCGTGTGTTTGTGTGCATTTGTGATTAATGAGCCTGTTTTGAATATTGTATTACACAACAACGGCAGCTATTTTTCATTGAAATTAAGTGAACGAAAATAAAAACAATCTTCTTCAGTTTTTGCATTTTAGGTAGGCAAAGGTTAGATTATTATATTGAATACATTTTAATAAGTTTAATATAATAAATAAAATTATTAATACATTAAGAATTTCGTTTTGGAAAATCGCCATTTGTCAGAATGCATTATCCAAGAATTTCAACATAAAATGTATTTAGTAGGCCTAATTGTGTGTGTGTAAAAAAAAAAAAAAAAAAAAAAAAAAAAATATATATATATATATATATATATATATATATATATATATATATATATATATATATATATATATATATATATCTATCTAATATATATATATATATATATATATATATATATATATATATATGTATTATTTATTTTCTTTTTCCAATAGCCTGTTAAGCAAGTTATTGTGAATGTGAAGTCTGTGAGATTTTAAAGCATTCAATTTTGTTTTATGGATTTCGTTTTGTATTTATTTTGTTAAAATTGTATTTTCAAAGTTCTGTTTATTTATGTAATAGTTCCTTGTTAATCGTTTGGTGCATGTATGCAGTAGGCTTTGCCTGCGTTTAGGTGCCGTTAGTTTCGGTTTTGTTTTAAAGGTTAAAATTTTATAACGCTAATAAAAAAAAAAATACCCAATGTTTTTGCCAAGTGGTGCTTTGGTTTAGCATCGGTTACTTCATATTATTTAAATGCAATCATGTTTAAAATCTCTTATTCTGGATGTTAACTTGAACGAATATTTAGTCTGAGTAACTATTTGTTTACATTTTTCATGAGCTCAGAAATAAAATCCGCGGGAGCGAACACAAACATCGCGGGAGCGGGCGGACCTTCAGCGGGAGTGTCCCGCGCAGGACTCTAACGTTACATGAGGGTACAGGGTACTCTTTGCTGTGTGTGGACGACCATGTCGGTCAGCCACCACAGAAGACCAAATTTGACCCAGGAAAAACCCTGTCATTAAAGATGAATTACGAATAAACACCAACCTCCTTGTTCCTCGTGATTTATTCTGCAGGTTTTTGGTTCCTCGTGTTTTATTCTCCATGTTTCTGGTTCCTCGTGTTTTATTCTCCACGTTTCTGGTTTTATTTCTGGTTCCTCGTCTTTTATTCTCCAGGTTTCTGGTTCCTCGTGTTTTATTCTCCATGTTTCTGGTTCCTCGTGTTTTATTTCTGGTTCCTCGTCTTTTATTCTCCGGGTTTGTGGTTCCTCGTGTTTTATTCTCCAGGTTTGTGGTTCCTCGAGTTTTATTCTCCGGGTTTCTGGTTCCTCGTGTTTTATTCTCCATGTTTCTGGTTCCTCGTGTTTTATTTCTGGTTCCTCGAGTTTTATGCTCCGGGTTTCTGGTTCCTCGTGTTTTATTGTGCTGGTGTCTGGTTCACTCGTGTTCTCTTCTCTCTCTTCTTTCACAAACTGCATCTTCACAGCAGCAGATCTCAGTTCAGATGATAAACTCCTCCAGATATTCTTGCTTGCTTCAAAACACAGTGACGATTGTTAGGATGAGAATATTACAGGTGTTTACTGAACTGATTCAAAAACTAAAATTTTCTCTTAGAAACGTGTCTAACCGTTTGTGTTAAGGCAGCACACCGACATAACAACAACAGAGAGCGCGGTGAAACTGAACTTCTTCCTCTAAGGTTTAATGATGTTTGTCAACCAAACGAATGTGTTTAGCGCCTCCCGCTGGACTGGAGCGAAGCGACCAGGGTTGCGCTTCCCAAAACTATAGCTAAAAATTGCTATTTTGTTTGTGAAGTTTTTTTTATTCACAAGCAAAAATTCTCTAAATCGCAGCCTACTTTTCCAAAATTTTTAATTGAAATTCATGCATGTCTGAAACCTCTAAGGTTAATTAAAAACAAGAAAAGTGACAGATTCCTGAAATATTATGACAATATTTTTGGTATTACCACTGATGCATAATATTTCCTCTATGTATCCCTTTTTTATTATTATTATTTTTTCATATATTTATATTTTATTAGATTTGGTTTATACATGTGAAGCTTTACATATACTTGATAACATTTGATTCCTGTAGATGTTCTATTTGTTCTGTTCTTTATATGTCCTTGTTGTCTAAAGCATATTCAATAAAAAAACAAAAATATATATATATGTTTGGCCAGGTCTGGCATAGGCTACAATTTCGTTTGGTTTTAAATTAGCCTGTAGCCTACTCAATTTAAACGTGAATGTGTGCTAGGTATCCTAACTAAAAACATGACAATATAGGTTCCATCATCCCTTTATCGTATGTGAAAGACGATCATGACTTTCAACCATCAATGCAACCCACAGACGTTTAACAGGACGCAGTTGTACTTTGAAAAGCCAATTCAATTGCGTGATATCTGACGCTTTCAGGGACAGTAATGTGCAGAAAATTAGCATTTGTTTTAATAACCTGTAGTATAGCCTACTTTATCAGCCTTTGGCTTTCAAACCTACTTTCCATTTCAACATCCACCCTTTGCATGTGTCAGAGATGCACCTGACCTTAAAGCAACTCCAGTGCAAACCTTTCTGCATATTATAAGGCGCTCTGAGCAACAACAACGTGGTGTAATTGGCTTTTATTTCAATAATAATTATATATATATATATATATTATATAATAAGGGTAAGTTTGCCTATTTAAAAACTTTCATCATAGAGCCCTGCACACTGACAACTAATTATGCTAATTTTCAGCATTGTAGCACACACTGTATATCAATGTGCTTATCAACATTCCTGGAGTTGCATTGCTGAGCCAACTGCAACAATGTGTTTGTTGTATTATTTCATTGATTATTGCTCACCTTCTAAAGTGGGCAATGTGTGTTGAAAATTACTTGTTTAGATAAATTACTTGCTACTTGATAAATTAAAGGAGAAATATGGACGATTCTTACATGGATCTTGATCGCTAGATCGTGGAAAAAAAAAACGTACCAAAATTGATGCTGCCGAACTGTAATAGCTGCAGCTAATGGCCAGCACCATTAGAACCTTGGGCCAGTACCAGTTAGCTGCAATGCTAGGTCTGGGGGCATCATCTAAACATGCCTTTTTGCTTCTTAACAGACTTGAAATGTAATTAAAACTTCTGTGCAACATGAATAGGGCCCTTTAAGGGCCCCTAGCATTGTAGCTTACTGGGAGCACTGGCCATTAGCTACAGCTTCTCAAGTTCAGTATCACCGATTTTGGTCGTGTATTTCCTATCAACAGTACTTGGCGACATCTAGCGACCAAGATCCTTTAAATCACTTGCTAATTGTATTTGAGTGATGGCAATTTCATGCATATACTGAGCAATATAATTCTAATTTAGAAACTGATCAAAGTGATGGTAGCCTTGGTGCAATACAGGCACGGATAGAGGAGCTGGCTGTCCTCGTCAAAGTACGCAGCCTAAACCTTTACAAGCAAACAGGTATTTCAGAATTACATATACCTATATTTAGGTTCTTATTAATTCTACTCAATTCTAAAGTTTCAGTTCCTAACCATACACACTGTGACCCTTTAGAAAATGTCCATTGTACCTATGCAGCTAATGGAGCCTTGTCCCGACAGTTTATGTATAGCAATATGCATGAAATCTGAATCAACTATAAGAAATTAATACTCTGTGACTTTTTTGTCAGATAGCAACAAGAGGCGACATAAGATACGAAGAGTCATTTAAATGACAAAAAACGCCTGGCAGCAGCTGTTGCCGAGTACAATCATCTGGCTGAACCTGGACACGTGGCCTTGGCAAAGTGAAAGTAAGTTTATTTTATTCTCTTTTTTTTAAATAGAAAAACATTTACGTTCGGTCTCATTATGCAATATTGGTTTCCATCTCATGTAAACCTCAGACCTATGTTGCAGAAATGTCAAAATCCAATCTTTATATTGTCTATCTAATATCAATCACATTCCACAGGGCTCCCTTGAAAAGTAGATGTAATATCTCAATGGGACTCTCCTGGAAAAATGAATGATGAATAAAACATGTTCTATACATAAAAACTCCCCTTTCACCTTTAGCAGACCTTCACACCAAAAGGAAGGTATTTGATAAGTTTATGGCTGTGCAACGCCTGAAGGAGGAAGAAGTAATCCTCTGTAAGGAAATGCTGCAACACTGGACATCACTAAAGACACAATACTTGACACTGGGAGCCCTTTCTTCAAACTGTAAGCACATCTATGTCTGTGTCACTGTTTATTTAGATAGAACTGTCTGCAATATTTTACTACACTTTCACCTTAAATACAGTTTTGCTGGAGTGAGTATGTGTCACGGAGTGACTGTGACGGGGCGGAACCAAAAATGAGGAAGATTAGTTCCGCCATATACCATATATCGCAAACACCGCCGCTTCCGGGAATTCCGGTGAACCTAAATCGGCGTGTTATTGGGAACAAGTGTCTTGTTAAGCGTGGCGATCACGGATTTGGCAATTCAGTGAAGAGGAGACACATAAATAGGGCATCAGAAACACAGGAAATGGTTGGTGATTCCGAGAGAATGGTGTACTGTGGAGCTTGGGCAAAGAGAGATACACACACAGGGCTGAGTATACGAATATCTTTATTGGAGCATTGTGTTCAGATGCATTGTGTGAGGTGAAGTTAACACACATTGAAGATCTGCTAGGATTGCAGGAAGGAGATCGTGCTGCCAGTTGTGTCGGATGTCGGTTATCTGGAAGAGAAGTGGAAAGATCCAGTGTTAATGAAAGGGTGAGTACACTGAAATATTAGTCGTGTCAACGGTTACTTTGCAAGTGTGGAATATCCATATACCTCTTGTGAGTTGTGACCAATGTGAGCGGCCCCACCGTAAAAGGATTAGTGGGTGAGCCGGGACCAGCGAAAAAAAGGAGTCTGGTGCCTTGTCGTGGCTGTGACATTTCCTCTGCCCATCTGCTGCATCGGTGCCCCCAACGTCCAGGAACTAATCCCCGGTCCTATGTGGTTTTGACCCTAATTCACTGTGAGCTTGTGGAGTGCAGTGGGTGAGTCCTTTTCTTTGTTGTGTGTACACTTGAAGTCTGCAGTGTCGTGCTGTGTCATGTCGTCAGTAATCACCCTCTAGGCTGGGAGAGAAAACCCTGTGGGGAAGAACGTGCACCGGTGTTGTGAGACAACCGTCTTTTATATACATGCCCGCTCGTGGCTTTGGACCCCTACTCCGCCGAGTGGTGACGTGTCAACAATAGCAAGTAAGGAACAGTGTGCATATTGTGGGGGACGATGACTGCGACGTGTTGGCTGCTATATGAACATCCAGCACTGTAGCCCTTGTGTATGAATACCTGTTTGTGGAGTGCTTTCCGAGGTTCGCCCCTGTCTAGATCTCTGGTCCGTTGTCTGGAAGAGAGGAGAGGGAAGCGTTCGAGTCATTCCTGAGGTACATACCCGGTGGCACAAACCTACCTGAAGCCACCCAGCGTGGTGGCACCAGCTGAGGCCGTGGAAGGCCCAACGTGCAGCAACTTCAATCTGTACTTCTATCCACTCTTGGTCAAATTCAAGAGGTGTTGAGTCTTTCTCCATATATTCACTGAAGCTAAGTAAATTTGTGAAGGAACTCTGTCTGTCTGTTACCAGTCCTACAGGTCTGAGCTTGAGGCTCTGAGCCATCGTGGGAGTGTTTCCACGGTTGGAGGTGACCGGTTTGAGTGTTGGTCTGGGAAGTCTGCCCCAGTGAAGAAGACCACAGTTGTCGTGACATATACACCTTCTCTAGACTCCCGAGCTGAAAAGGGCTTAAGCCTGACGTCCACCTCTTCGAGGGTCTGTGAGTTGTATCCATTCAGTATTGTCATCGAATACCCACCTGCATGCCCAGAGCAAAGCTCCAGTTGCCCCTGTATGCCCATCTGTACGCCTCAAGCTAAGAGCCAGCGTATTGCCCTTGTATACTTACCTGTATGCCCAAAGTCAAACTCCAGTTGCCCTTTGTATACTCTACTGTACGCCCACATTTAAGAGCCAGCATATTGTGCTTGTATACTTGCGTGTACGTTCAAAGTAAAGACCCAGTTGTCCTTCTGCATACATACTTGTACGCCCAAGTGAAATACCAGTGCATCGCCCTTGCATACTCGCCTACAAACTCCATCCGTAGGGTTTACCTGGATGAAAATCCCCGTGACAGAGTAAGAAGCGACTCGGACCTATACTCTCTGGCCTCGAGAGTGGATATTAGATTCCCTTTTCCCTTCCCTTCACACCTTTTTTAAAAAAAGTTTGTTTTATTCATACTCCCTTTCTCTCGTGTGTCTGGTCATTGGGATGTTCTTGGGACCTCCTCGATGTGGAAACTAGGGAGGGGCGAGACTCACGACATCTGTGGTCCGCTCCGACCTGTGACATATGTTTGGTGAAGATCCCCATTTCCTTGATTGCAGTAATTAACTAGTCAGTCTGGAATGCATGTGCACACTAACAAATGTAATTGACTTCATTATTGATTTATTGTTATGTTTTTGCAGCCTCTCTTGTTGACTTCTCTGAGGATGCACAAAAAGGACTGCAGTGTCTGGTTCATCAGAGGCTCAGCAAACTGAAAGCAAAAATGCTTTTAGTCAACATCCATTACAAATCTATCCTGAATGATAACTCTCACCTGGAGATGGAGTTGGAAGAAGACATATAACTTGATGCTATAGCCTCTGATTTCAGCTGTTCTGATGAGGACTCTGACTGAATGTCATCTGCCATCAAACATGCTTCAATTACTGTGTTGTACTGCTAAATTCAGAAAAAACAGGTGTTAATTATAGGGCCTAAAAACTCTGCTTGTAATAACCTGGAACACTGTCTAAGACTTGATGGTTGCTGTCAATTCTTCGTTATCAGTTAGGAACCTAGGTCTGCTACTTGATCGCAATCTTTCCTTAGAAAGCCACGTTTCTAGCCTTTGTAAATCTGCATTTTTCCATCTCAAAAATATATCTTAGTTACGGCCTATGCTCTCAATGTCAAATGCAGAAATGTTAATCCATGCATTTATGACTTCATGGTTAGACTATTGTAATGCTTTATTGGGTGGTTGTTCTGCACGCTTAGTAAACAAACTACAGCTAGTCCAAAATTCTTACTAGAACCAGGAAGTATGACCATATTAGCCCGGTCCTGTCCACACTGCACTGGCTCCCTATCAAACACCATATAGATTTTAAAATATTGCTTATTACTTATAAAGCCCTGAATGGTTTAGCACCTCAGTATTTGAATGAGCTCCTTTTACATTATACTCCTCTATGTCCGCTACGTTCTCAAAACTCAGGCAATTTGATAATACCTAGAATATCAAAATCAACTGCGGGCGGCAGATCCTTTTCCTATTTGGCGCCTAAACTCTGGAATAACCTACCTAACATTGTTCGGGAGGCAGACACACTCTTGCAGTTTAAATCTAGATTAAAGACCCATCTCTTTAACCTGGCATACACATAACATACTAATATGCTTTTAATATCCAAATCCGTTAAAGGTCCGAGGTCACCGTGGCCACCAGAACCAGTCTGTATCCAGTTCAGAGGGTCACTGCAGTTGCCCGGATCCAGTACGTATCCAGACCAGATGGTGGATCAGCACCTAGAAAGGACCTCTACTGCCCAGAAAGACAGCGGAGTCCAGGACAACTAGAGCCCCAGATACAGATCCCCTGTATAGACTTTGTCTCAGAGGACCACCAGGACAAGACCACAGGAAACGGATGATTCTTCTGCACAATCTGACTTTGCTGCAGCCTGAAGTTGAACTACTGGTTTCATCTGGTCAGAGGAGAACTGGCCCCCCAACTTAGCCTGGTTTCTCCCAAGGTTCTTTTTCTCCATTCTGTCACCGATGGAGTTTCGGTTATTTGCCGCTGTCGCCTCTGGCTTGCTTAGTTGGGGACACTTCATCTACAGTGATATCGTTGACTTGATTGTAAATAAATGCACAGACACTATTTAAACTGAACAGAGATGACAACTGAATTCAATGATGAACTGCCTTTAACTATCATTTTGCATTATTGAGACACTGTTTTCCAAATGAATGTTGTTCAGTGCTTTGACGCAATGTATTTTGTTTAACGCACTATATAAATAAAGGTGATTGATTGTTTGATCATAATATGGATGTGCTCTGTTTGACAGAAACTTGGCTAAAACCTGATGATTACATTATTTTAAATGAGTCCACCCCCCAAGATAAAAGGCAAAGGGGGAGGAGTTGCTTCAATTTATAACAACGTTTTCAGGATTTCTCAGAGGGCAGGCTTCAAGTATAACTCGTTTGAAGTAATGGTGCTACATATAACATTATCCAAAGAAACAAATGTTAATGATAAATCCCCTGTTATGTTTGTACTGGCTACTGTATACAGGCCACCAGGGCACCATACAGACTTTATTAAAGAGTTTGGTGATTTTACATCCGAGTTAGTTCTGGCTGCAGATAAAGTTTTAATAGTTGGTTATTTTAATATCCATGTCGATAATGAAAAAGATGCATTGGGATCAGCATTTATAGACCTTCTGAACTCTATTGGTGTTAGACAACATGTTTCAGGACCTACTCCTTGTCGAAATCATACTCTAGATTTAATACTGTCACATGGAATTGATGTTGATAGTGTTGAAATTATTCAGCCAAGTGATGATATCTCAGATCATTATTTAGTTCTGTGCAAACTTCATATAGCCAAAATTGTAAATTCTACTTCTTGTTACAAGTATCGAAGAACCATCACTTCTACCACAAAGGCTGCTTTTTAAGTTATCTTCCTGATGTATCCAAATTCCTTAGCATATCCAAAACCTCAGAACAACTTGATGATGTAACAGAAACTATGGACTCCCTCTTTTCTAGCACTTTAAATACAGTTGCTCCTTTACGCTTAAGGAAGGTTAAGGAAAACAGTTTGACACCATGGTATAATGAGCATACTCGCACCCTAAAGAGAGCAGCCCGAAAAATGGAGCGCAGCTGGAGGAAAACAAAACTTGAGGTATTTCGTATTGCTTGGGGGGAAAGTAGCATATCCTACAGAAAAGCATTAAAAACTGCTAGATCTGATTACTTTTCTTCTCTTTTAGAAGAAAACAAACATAACCCCAGGTATTTATTCAATACAGTGGCTAAATTAACAAAAAATAAAGCCTCAACAAGTGTTGACATTTCCCAACACCACAAAAGTAATGACTTTATGAACTACTTTACTTCTAAAATCGATACTATTAGAGATAAAATTGCAACCATTCAGCCGTCAGCTACAGTATCACATCAGACAGTGCACTATAGACCCCCTGAGGAACAGTTCCACTCATTCTCTACTATAGGAGAGGAAGAATTGTATAAACTTGTTAAATCATCTAAACCAACAACATGTATGTTAGACCTTAAACATCTAAGCTCCTAAAAGAGGTGCTTCCAGAAGTCATAGGTCCTCTTCTGACTATTATTAATTCCTCATTGTCATTAGGATATGTCCCCAAAACCTTCAAACTGGCTGTTATTAAGCCTCTCATAAAAAAAAAAAAAAAAACACAACTTGACCCCAAAGAACTTGTTAATTATAGACCAATCTCGAATCTCCCTTTTCTGTCCAAGATACTAGAAAAGGTGGTATCCTCACAATTATATTCCTTCTTAGAGAAAAATGGTATATGGGAGGATTTCCAGTCAGGATTTAGACCGTATTATAGTACTGAGACTGCTCTCCTTAGAGTTACAAATGATCTGCTCTTATCATCTGATCGTGGGTGTATCTCTCTATTAGTTTTATTGGATCTTAGTGCTGCGTTTGACACAATTGACCACAGCATTCTTTTGCATAGACTTGAACACTTTGTTGGCATCAGTGGAAGTTCATTAGCATGGTTTAAATCGTACTTATATGACCGCCATCAGTTCGTAGTAGTGAATGAAGATGTATCATATCGATCACAAGTGCAGTATGGAGTACCTCAAGGCTCAGTACTAGGGCCGCTACTCTTCACGCTTTATATGTTACCCTTGGGAGATATCATCAGGAAACATGGTGTTAGCTTTCACTGTTATGCTGATGATACTTAGCTCTATATTTCCTCGCAGCCCGGTGAAACACACCAATTTGAAAAACTAATGGAATGCATAGTCGATATAAAAAATTGGATGACGAGTAATTTCTTACTGCTAAATTCAGAAAAAACAGGTGTTAATTATAGGGCCTAAAAACTCTGCTTGTAATAACCTAGAACACTGTCTAAGACTTGATGGTTGCTCTGTCAATTCTTCGTCATCAGTTAGGAACCTAGGTGTGCTACTTGATCGCAATCTTTCCTTAGAAAGCCACGTTTCTAGCATTTGTAAAACTGCATTTTTCCATCTCAAAAATATTTCTAAATTATGGCCTATGCTCTCAATGTCATACACATAACATAGTAATAAGCTTTTAATATCCAAATCCGTTAAAGGATTTTTAGGCTGCATTAATTAGGTAAACCGGAACCGGAAACACTTCACATAACACCCTATGTACTTGCTACATCATTAGAAGAATGGCATCTATGCTAATATTTGTCTGTTTCTCTCTTGTTCCGAGGTCACCGTGGCCACCAGATCCAGTCTGTATCCAGTTCAGAGGGTCACTGCAGTCGCCCGGATCCAGTACGTATCCAGACCAGATGGTGGATCAGCACCTAGAAAGGACCTCTACTGCCCAGAAAGACAGCGGAGACCAGGACAACTAGAGCCCCAGATACAGATCCCCTGTAAAGACCTTGTCTCAGAGGACCACCAGGACAAGACCACAGGAAACAGATGATTCTTCTGCATAATCTGACTTTGCTGAAGCCTGGAATTGAACTACTGGTTTCGTCTGGTCAGAGGAGAACTGGCCCCCCAACTGAGCCTGGTTTCTCCCAAGGTTTTTTTCTCCATTCTGTCACCGAAGGAGTTTCGGTTCCTTGCCGCTGTCGCCTCTGGCTTGCTTAGTTGGGGTCACTTCATCTACAGCGATAACATTGACTTGATTGCAAATAAATGCACAGACACTATTTAACTGAACCGAAATGACATCACTGAATTCAATGATGAACTGCCTTAACTATCATTTTGCATTATTGAGACACTGTTTTCCAAATGAATGTTGTTCAGTGCTTTGACGCAATGTATTTTGTTTAAAGCACTATATAAATAAAGGTGATTGATTGATTGATCTGAAACAATGCTTAGTGAGGTGGTACATGTCAAAGTAACATCCACATGAATGGCAGGAACCAAGTTTTAGCAGGAAAACATTGAGCAAAGCATCACACAAGCTTGCCTTATGCCCATAGTGCATCCTGGTGCCATTTGTTATTAAGGTAAACGATGCACATGCACCTGGCCATCCACAGAATGTATTGCCCATTGTTGCCATTTTTGGCAGTGGACAGGTCAGCCTGGGCTGTGACCATCACCTGTGGATGTGATTTGACATGAATTGGAACATTCCCACTTCCTATTATTTTGTTCTCATAGACCTATACTGTGTTCTATTGTATATTGGTGAATCAAAATTACGGCTGATACTTTTTGATGTGTAGGCCTACCAGGAAAGCTACTTAAACAATAAGTAGCTTTCCTGGTAGTACTGGCTACGGCTAATTTAACCATAGACGGTTAAAATAGCCGCCTGCACCTAAAACCCGAGGGTCACATCAGGCCCGCTATGTCTATGATGTAATAAATTCAATAAACCTAATACTGCAAACTATCCTCAAGAAGGAAGAGGCCACAAAAACTGTCATGGAAGTGGGTATAGTAAACTAGAAATGACAAGGAATTACAAGTACATGAAAATGCAACCTATGATGTAAAATATAATCCAGAGTAAAAACATAATGCAGAGATAGTGACAATGGTTTTGCCTGGGTACATATGGTGGTTACAATGGCAAAAAAAGCAGTTTGGATTGATTGATTGAATTGATTGAATATCTTTCATATCCCCAAGGGGCAATTTGGTTCACAACAAGGAGACAACACATACACATTCGCACAAAACACATAAAACCATAAGATAATAGATAAAAACATAAATACACATGTACCTATCGTTTGTTGAGAAACCCAACAGCTAGTGCGACAAATGATCTCAAATATCTGTTGGACCTGGCACGTATGCTACTCTATGCTAGTTGCTAGGATAATCATGTTGGTTACTATGGTGGTTGCTAGGTTGACATGGTTTAATTGATGAGTCTTATGAATGTTGATAGAAGAATACTCTTCTGTATTGTCAATGTGGTGAGTAATTAATAGTTTTTGTGTGCTTCAGCAGGTTGTATGGTGTCGTCAGACTCATCCTTCTTTGTTTTGGCTCTGTTTGTCTTTTTGTATTGATTGAATTTTCATTGTATTTGTGTATGATGACTTAGTGGTTACAGATAGTTGTGTATATATTTATTTTCTTCGAGGTTTTGAAGGCAACATTAGGTGTATGTGTGCAGGTCTATTGAGGCCTGCCCAAATGCCCAACTCCCCAGCCTAGTCGATACCAACTATTGAGACCTGGGTTCTCAGAGTATATTGACTGGCAGGCGTGTAGATGTAGATGTTTTTGTGTAGATGTTTATCATTTACTCAGTTTCTGTGTAAAAATCCTATATGTTGTAATGTATTTGTAATATACACTTTAGGTGGGCTATTTAAAAAGTGTTAGTACTATTTACAGTTCAATTATATTTTTAAAACATACACGCTGAGTGTGACGTCATATTGTGTGCTTACAAAGAAAATTGTCCACAGCTAAACCTTTCTTATATTTATGAAAGAACTTGAAAAATACCTCTTCTCAATAAAGTTGTCTGAAAACAAAAAAGCCTTAAAAACATTATCTGTTTGTAACTCCATTCCTTTTTTCAGTGTAATGTAATTCTCATAATTTGTTAATGTTTAATTTATATTATTTCTCCCATTGTTTTTTTTTTATTATTCTGATGTTATCTGTTATTATCTGTGTATTGTTTTAAGCATAATATATATATATATATATATATATATATATATATATATATATATATATATATATATTGTCCACAGCTTCTATACTCCTGAGACTCACTGTCAGTGTTGTGTAAGTACAGGCTATAGGCAGGTTTTTTTTTTGTTCATTTCTATTTCCTGTCTCTGTGCAGGCTCTTTATTGTATGACGGAGAACAGCGAAATAACCCCTTAATTTTAAGGCTTAATTTATGTCCCGTAGATCGGTCCGTTGCATTACGAATGAAAGCGGTATCAATAATGTCAAATATATGATGTGCGGTCAAGTTCGGGTGTGTGTATACTGTTTTAAAAAGTATTCTCACCGATACACTTGTGATTCGTGGAGTTTTAATGAGTTTATAGACATTCTTATTCACAATTGCACAATTTGCCCATTTCACCTTGACTTCCTCTTTTTCCTGAAAATACATGAAACAAGGAAAATATCACTTTAAACATATTTGCAAGAGCACAACATGCAGAACATGCAAGTGGACAGGGGTGCATTCAAAAGTGGTCACTTTAGTCTAACACATAGGGTAAAAAACACAAACATAGATAATGTTTGTGGAGTTGTCAGTTAATTCATTCAGATGAGTTCATTCATCTCTTTCGGAATGTCTTTCCAATTAATACTTACACCAAACAAGGAAAGAAGATTACCCTTACAATTAGTCCTTGAAAAAGTACTCAGGTCAGATGTGGAACAATATTGAGATTGTGAATGTTACTGTAATATCATCTGACACATTCCATTTGCTCAACACCACTGTTGGTCGGCTTTAACCAAACCTTTCATTAATTAACTTCAGCCTGTGCATCTTGCTTCACTCTGACCACAGTTCACATGCACTGTCATCAAAATATGCTTGCACCCTACATGTTTTATGAATAGTATGTTACTTTAGTCTCTGAACTTAAATGAGAAATCCGGAACATTTTCGCACAGATCGAGGTCAGAAATGTTAAGAAAAAAAATAGAAACAATATGTTTTGCCTATCTCGAGTTGCTACACCCAGCGCTACATCGAGAGCACTACACTCTGTGAACATGTACATGGGGGCTCATGGACATGCCCCCAGAGTGTAGCGCTGTGCTTGGTTGGATTAGCTGCTGGCTGTAGTAACTTGAGCTAGGTAAAACCAATTTTCCCTTGTTCTCAAGTTTCCCTTTTTTTCATACGGACAGTACTCGGTGACCACGAGAAATAGAGATCTATGTGAAAACTTGACAGATTTGTCCTTTAAAACAACCCATAACAATTGTTTGACCTTAACATAACATTTTCAAAATCATTTTAATGGCAACCTCATAACATGACAAACGGCACTTTTGGCATTTTCAGAGCAGCCAAAATCAAAACGCAAAAAAACTTTGTTACGAGAATATCTTTTTCTACAGATTTCAAAAGCTGCATATTTAGTTCATTTATTCTTGTGCTTCACAACTGTAACTGAGAGCAACAAAAGTATGCAACTTTGGTCTGTCAAAAAATAACAACACGCTTGTCCACAATGTCACAATAATTGAAGACTGTCTGTTTAGTGTGTTTTAGGCATTCTAAAAATGACAATAAAAAAAGTTAGATAAAGTCTATGTTGTTCAACAGGTCAAAAATTAAGCATAGTTGCAATAGTCTGGCTTCAAATAATGAATGTCCTCCCAAGTATGGCTCTTAACAAAGGTGATTTCACGAATTAGCTGATCTACTTGCCTGAGAAGTGGTGTTTATAGCACTCCGCAGGTTTAACAGAACTGAAGCAAGATGTTTACCACATTTAATTAGTTTTAGCTGAAATCTAACCTTTCATTTTACGCTTAGAGCTGCGTTTTGCAGCTGGAGGGAGAGAGAGAGGAGGACCCAGGTGGTGGAGGGAGAGAGGTGTAATGATGAGACAGAGACGTTCGGATCCATGTGCAGAACTTTAATGAAGAATGGTCAGACAGGCAATGATCAGTAACGGCGTCAGGTATGTAGGGATAATCAGAGTCGAAACCAGAAACAAGCAGATGTCTCATGGGCACTCCATCTAATGATCGTGACATAGCCCCCCCCCCCCCCCCCAAAGGAGCGGCTTCCAGACACTCAAAACATTCTAGGAGGGCGGTGGAGCGGAGGCGGAACAGGGGGAGGGACGGAGGGCCAGGTCCATGAGGAAGTGGAGTGGTCGAGGACTGGGGCAGAGCAGGCAGAACTGGGCCTAACATGGAGATCAGGAGTCTCTCCTGGACCTGACATGGGAAACAAGGGCCCTTCCTTGGCCTGACAGAGGAAACAGGGACCCGCCATGGGCCTAACTCGGGAACAGTGGTCCACCAAGGCAGAGCAGGTGGAGCTGGAGGTCCACCAGGGTGGAGCAGACGGAGCTGGAGCCCACCAGGGTGGAGCAGATGACCACCACAGCTGAGAAGAGGGGACAGAAGCCCACCAGGGCGGAGCAAAGGACCACCACAGCCGAGATGATGGGACAGAAGCCCACCAGGGCGGACCAGACGACCACCATAGTTGAACAGACATGACAGAGGCCCACCAGGGCGGAGCAGAGGACCACCACAGTGGAGTTGATGGCACAGGAAAGCAAGTCTGGTCAGGTGGGACTGAAACAGTGAACATAAACAGGTTAATAGCGGCCTCCATGGCCGTGATGAGATGGTAGCTGGCCTCCGTGGCCATGACAGGACAGACAGAGAGTTGGTGTATGGTCTCCGTATCCCTGACCGGAATGAATGACAGCTCATTGACGGCCTCCCTGGCCGTGACAGGATAGGACGAGTGCTCTGAGATGTGACGAGGCTCTGGTAGATCTGTGGTGATTTGACTGGGTTCATGAAGATCAACTGTGACTTGACTTGGTTCACGGAGGTTAATGGTGACTTGCCTTTGCTCATGAAGATCATTGATGACTTGACTTTGCTCATGAAAATCGTTGGTGACTTGATTTGGTTCCTGAGGATCAACTGTGACTTGACTTAGTTCACGGAGGTTAATGGTGACTTGACTTTGCTCATGAAGATCATTGGTGACCTGACTTTGCTCATGAAGATCATTGGTGACCTGACTTTGCCCATGAAGATCATTGGTGACTTGACTTGGTTCCTGAGGATCAACTGTGACTTGACTTAGTTCACGGAGGTTAAGGGTGACTTGACTTTGCTCATGGAGATCGTTGGTGACTTGACTTGGTTCCTGAGGATCAACTGTGACTTGTCTTGGCTCATGAAGTTTAACTGTTGTTTTACTTGACTCTTGGGTGTTAGAGGTGACTTGACCAATCTCTGGATGGTCAACGGTGACCTGACTAGACTCCGGGAAATCGACGGGGCCTGATCAACGGTGACCTGACTTGACTCTGGAAAGTCGACGGGGACCTGATCAACGGTGACCAGACTAGGTTCAGTGAAATCAACGGGGACCTGATCAACGGTGACCTGACTAGGTTCTTGGAAATCAACGGGGACCTGATCAACGGTGACCTGGCTAGGTTCTGGGAAATCAACGGGGACCTGATCAACGGTGACCTGACTTGACTCTGGAAAGTCGATGGTGACTTGCCCTGACTCTGGAGGGTCATCGGTGACTAGCCCTGACTCTGGAGGGTCATCGGTGACTAGCCCTGACTCTGGAGCATCATCGGTGACTAGCCCTGACTCTGGACCGTCATCGGTGACTAGCCCTGACTCTGGAGGGTCATCGGTGACTAGCCCTGACTCTGGAGGGTCAACGAACACTTGACTCGACTCTGGAGGGTCATCGGTGACTAGCCCTGACTCTGGAGGGTCAACGAACACCTGACTCGACTCTGGAGGGTCCACTGGGAACTGAATTTGAGTTTGATTCCACCACCTCCTCTTCAGATGCTGGATGATCCCCCACCTCCTGCTCTGCTTGGTTTTCCTCCTCTTGCTCTACTCGGTTTTCTTCCTCTTGCAATGGATTTGGGTCCACCTCCTCAGGGACATCCTTTTCTTGAGCGACTAGTTCTACGAATATTTTTATATTAAATGTTAATGACAATGTTGTAGAATCAGTGTAACCTATGGACTCGAGTCGCTTATTGCTTTTCTAAAACTGTTACTATAAATACCTGGCAAAGATTCATAAAGTAAGGCACAGCAACTAGAAATATAACGAGTTGTTCCTAGATAATCATTTTTCTGCCAATAAATATATTTCCTCTTATCTGAATGGTTGCCAAGCAATGTCGTGACGCAGCTACTTTAACATTTGTATCAAGTTATAGTAGCCCAGTAATTTAGAAGAAAATGCAGTCAAGGTGTGTGTTTATGCTGCATTTTACAACGGCATTGAGTGCAATTCAGTCAATCACAATCAAGGACTGGAACTATCAGTTTTAGAAGTTGTACATATATAACATGACCGATACAGGTGCATCTCAGAAAATTAGAACAAAACAGTCCATTGTCCTAACCCAGATTGGATGATTAATTACTCAAAAAACCATTGCCAGTGTGTTTATCTAGTTAGCTGATTAGAGCTCTTCTCAGGTCGACATTTGACAATTTACAGCTCATGGAAATTAAAAACTCCACCATCTCAAAATATTCCAATAAAATACAATATACACTGTATAAAATCATCAAGATTAAAACAATCAAGAGCAAAAAAAAAAAAAAAAGCTTGGAAGATTCTACTGTACGTGTAATAAATGTAGAATATAAAGTTTCAAGTTTTGTAGTACATAGACTAACATTGATCTATAATGTTCCTTATAAATGTGTAAACATTGTCACTTTTGGGAGATACAGTAGGTTAGTTTGTTTTGCCACCTCAATGAGCTATACTAACATAAAGGTGGGTCTGACTGAGAAGGGTATGTATAATCTTATCTTACTTTAAAGATTTTAGGGTCACGCTGTACTTGGATAGTTTGCCCACACACTATCTATAGATGCTCAGATCACCTCACTATCTGTGGACAGTGTCTATATTTATGTTGAACATAAGTATGCATTACTGTGTTCATGTTGAAAATTTCAGGAAATCTTACTTCGTAGTAGGTGCTCATAAAGACTTTGCATCTTTTTAATAATTTTGGAAATCTCAGGATTCCCTGGGTTTCCAAGGCAATGTAATAGGTCAGCTGCCATTCTCCCTGTCCTGTTCTTATGTCCCAGGAATAAAATTGGATAATACTCCAATACGCTGAGTTTGTTAACCTGCAATAGCGATGAAATCAGGACACATATTTGGATTATAAACAATTATGCAGTTAGTGCCACTGTAGTAATACAATGACTAGACAATGAGATTATACAGACAATGTACTTATTATATAATGTTACGAATTACAGATCAATGTGATTGGTAAGGCTAGATCAATGAGTTTAAAGTTAATGGTGATTGTTTGTTTATCCTGGACCAATTAATTACAAGTGTATGTTCACTAAAATGGTACAATTGGAAACATTTTCAAATAGAGTGTACTCAGACCCTATCCACAAAGGGACACACCAAGTTTCCTGGCACAAGGGAGTGTTGTGTTTATTATTTTGTATTTATGTTTTGATTTGCTTGCTTCCTGGTTAATGAAGAGTTAGTATTGAACATTTTAAGTATGCTCCTTGATTTTCTACAAGGCTCCAGATTTGGGGAGGCAAATGTTGACATTAAATTTCATCATGTTCACTCTCTGGTTTTAGATGACACCCACAGGTGGAAAAACAGAAGGGCGAACCTGAGGAACCAAATGGAAACACATTGTTTTTTCCTAATACAACAATTTCTGACATCTTACCAGTGTGATACTCTCTACTTACTAAATCATGACATTCCTGCACATAAATTCCTTAACAATGTATAAGGAACAAGGCCTACTTTGTGATTATGTGATTGGAAGTTCATATAACAGTCTTAGATTATAGGCATAGGCCTATGTGGTTTAACTGGATATGTAGGGCTAGACAGTAGAAAGAGAGTAAATCCAAAGTATAGAAGTTGGATACATTTTTCATGAAACCACATCATCTGCAAATGTTGCAAGTTAAACATTACTGTTATTATATACACAAACATGAGGTCATATATTGTATAGGCCCTACTAGTTGCTGTGCTTGTCTTGTTGGCTATAGTTTCATGGCTATAGTTTCTGTTTTGAGGGTAAGCTGCTTAATAAGCCTAATTCTGATGTTGGGGTAGTTCAGAAGTGGTAACAAAGATTAATCAGAAAGCCACTGTCCATGGTTCTGATCATAGACTAGTAGAGCTATGTTGTTGAGTTATTGTAATGTAGCATAATCATATTATATTTAAAAGCTTGGATTCTTGGGAATAGATACAAGACAATCTTCATCATATACAATATGCATACTGCTTTGCGTTATCAAAAATACCCTCCAGCCCTTGCGTATATGGAATCCCAAGGAATATGTGGATGCAAAGTATTGGTTCTTAAAATATCCACAAGAATCCATACAAATAGATTATCCAATATAAGTTGTGACTTTGTGTAGTCCATCTTATACAAACCCATTGAAACAGCCATGTCATGGCAAACATAGGCTCGCGATTTCTGTTTAATTATTAATGATTAAGTGTTGTGAATCTAGGCTATATGAGAACCTCTGAAATGCAATTCTAATACTGTACATGAACTGTTTTACCCATCATTTGAGAGGATTATACTTCTTACAGAAGGTTTCTTGAGCAGTGAGCCTTTTATTGCCAGTAAGCACTTTGGGAAACCTAAGTTCCTACTTGGAGTCTTGATAAGGACCTTGAGCAAAATGCATGGGCATACTTTTACAAATAATTGTGTAAATTACTATTTTTTTATATATTTTTTATAAACAGCTTCACAAGACCTGTTGTCAGGCTGCAATTGTGTTTTTGAGACACTTCAAGTGATCTACATTGCAAAATATGGCTAGTTCAGAGATATCTAACATGTAGAAAGAAAAGGCAATAGAAACTACTTGGCCTTAGCTTTCCAAAAAGGTCAAGCTTTTATGTCATACTAACAATAGTCTATGTGGGAATGACTTACAGACAACTGAGCAGCCCTCAGTATTCCGCTCACATTTCTGTTTTTTTCTCACAGATTCAGCCCAGTTGGCGGGAACCTTTCTTTGGGGCTTTAGTGGGAAAAGACAGGCTTTACACGTGTTTTGCGGTAGGCGATTTGAGACCTGGCAGTTGGGGCACTTCAGAGTCTGTGGTTTTGTCATGTCTGCAAATGAAAATTACACATATATTATTGTAATAATTGTACAATAACTATATATATATATATATATACACAGTACTTACAGACATTATGCATATTGTATATGAAGAAGATTGTCATGTATCTATTCCCAAGAGTCCAAGCTTTTAAATGGTATATAATACGATTATGCTACATTACAACAACTCAACCACTCACAACATTATAACAGGTACCAGTATATATATATATATATATATATATATATATATATATATATATATATATATATATATATATATATATATATATATATATATATATATATATATAGTACAGACCAAAGGTTTGGACACACCTTCTCATTGAAAGAGTTTTCTTTATTTTCATGACTATGAAAATTGTAGAGTCACACTGAAGGCATCAAAACTATCAATTAACACATGTGGAATTATATATGGAATTATATACATAACAAAAAAAGTATGAAACAACTGAAAATGTCATATTCTAGGTTCTTCAAAGTAGCCACCATTTGCTTTGATTACTGCTTTGCACACTCTTGACATTCTCTTGATGAGATTTAAGAGGTAGTCACCTGAAATGGTTTTCACTTCACAGGTGTGCCCTGTCAGGTTTAATAAGTGTGATATCTCGCCTTATAAATGGGGTTGGGACCATCAGTTGTGTTGTGCAGAAGTCAGATGGACACACAGCTGATAGTCCTACTGAATAGACTGTTAGAATTTGTATTATGGCAAGAAAAAAGCAGCTAAGTACAAGAAAACGAAATGAAGGTCAGTCAGTCCGAAAAATTGGGAAAACTTTGAAAGTGTCCCCAAGTGCAGTCACAAAAACCATCAAGCGCTACAAAGAAACTGGCTCACATGCGGACCGCCCCAGGAAAGGAAGACCAAGAGTCACCTCTGCTGCGGAGGATAAGTTCATCCGAGTCACCAGCCTCAGAAATCGCAGGTTAACAGCAGCTCAGATTAGAGACCAGGGCCCGGTTCCCCAAAACGTTCTTATCGCTAAGTAGTTCTTAACCTATTCCTTAACCTCTCCCTTAATCTTATGGCACGATTCCCGACACGTTCGTACGCTAAGTATATCTTCTGTAATTCACACTTTCATAAGGTTGGTCTGGACCATTCGTAAGCTCTCTCTTAGTTTTGTTTGAGCTCAAGACGCTACTGTACAGCAGTCTTTAGAAATCAGCTCAGTGCAGTACAAGTCAAATTTATGGTATGACAACAATGATTTTATGTTATGGACATTTTAACAATGGATACAATGGACAATGGATACAGGCCTATTTATGAAGTTGACTTTATTTGGTATCAGAACTAATATGGTGGTAATTAGCCTAGGCTATTTCGTAATGTAAAAGCGTTTAAATTGGCAATCACTTTTGATAATTAAAATCTGGCAAACAATTAGGCTCTAAATGGCAGCCAACTATGGCAGCAATCCAACGTGTCCTTTTATTGAATCAAAGATTGCGCCGGCCACGGAGCCGTTTAGTCCATGTAAAATAAAATGTATTCTGCAAAACTTCAGCCCTTTTGACATTTCGCCTGACGTGGCTATATTTAAAAAGTTTCGCCTCCCAAGACAACAAATTTTGGAGCTACTGGACCTTCTCAGACCTGCGCTTGCCAGGCTAATGCGGCGGAATTTCGCTTTATGCCCTGAAGTCCAGCTGCTTGCAGCGCTAAGGTTTTTTGCTAAAGGTAGCTTCATCGAGGTTGTGGGAGAGGGCTACGGACTAAGCAGGACCTCTGTGTGGAGGTGCGTCCACACTGTCACCAACGCCATTCTGCGCCATGCCGGGGATTACATCCGGCTGCTGGCAACACGCCAGGAGATCCAGGAGGTGCACCAGGGCTGTCATGCCATTGCTGGCATTCCCAGAGTCTTGGGCCTGGTGGATGGCACACTCAGCCCTATCGCCAATCCATCAGTGCTTGATACGGCGTACATATCGCAAAAGGAATACGCGGCCATAAACGTCCAGGTTATAGTGGACCATAGGGCTGTGATCTCCGACCTGTTGGCAAGGTGGCCAGGCAGCACCCATGACAGTTTTGTCTGGGCCAATTCTGCCTTGGGTGAACAAGCAGAGAGAGAGGGGTTTGGTCAGAGCCTGTTCTTCTGGGATAGTGGATACCCTCTGAGAACATACTTATTCACACCACTGTCCAACCCACAGACTCGGGCTGAAAGAGCCTACAATGCTGCACACGTTCGCACGCGGAATATTTTTGAGTGTGCATTTGGCATCTGGAAGCTACGCTTTCGGTGCCTGCACAAGTCGGCAGGAGGACTGCGACTGAAGCCTCACAGCTCTTGCGCAGTTACGGTGGCAACGGCAATACTCCATAACATGGCTGTGCGTGGAGGCGTACCTATTCCGGAGGAGGAGGAAGAAGTGGAAGCGGTTGAGGAGGAAGATGAAGAGGGAGAAGTTGAGGTCCTTTATCCTCCACAGATGGCTGCCCTGCACGCTGCCGGGGGTTGAAGCAAGGCAGCTTTTGATTGCAAATGTTTTTGGTTGACTTGTATTTACTTTTTGGATTAACTTGCTGAGCTATCATTAGCCATCATCCATGATTGAATGGATTTTTCTTTTGATTCGTATTATAATGGAATTTTTAGTTTTCAGAAAAAATGGGAGTTTCAAACCTTGCATCCATTAAATGTTCTGTGTGTGATTTGAATTATTTACTCTTATCACGTTAGAATTTCTGAGTCAGAAGTTGACATATGCCATATCTTCATTCATTTATTGGGCATTGAACGCAGGTCACATGGTTGTCAGAGGATTCCCTTTCGCTGCTTTGCCTCATGCATAGCTACACGTCGTCAAACACAGATAATGTACATTACAAACTAATGTCTTTACCAGCCTCTTCAAACGAGTCTTTATATCTGAATTTACACTTAGATTGACACTGCTTAATTTTACTTGTGGATAAATAAGGTATCTCATAGATAAAGCAAGATTTGATGCATAGGTTTCCAATGGCAATAGAGAATCAGTTGTTGACTCATTAAGGATGACAGAATGACATAACATCTTGTTGATGATCAATTATTTTTAATGAAAATGCACATACAAACAGGGACACGGTCACTGGTGTGACTGTTGCTCAGCATCTTTAAAAGACAAACTCTGTGAGGAAAGGATAGGAACATCACAATCTATAAACCAAGAACAACTGGCTCACCTTCAGCTGGCAGCAAGATTGGCACGGAGATTGAGGGCCTCTTGAATTGGGCCTCTGCTAGGGCATGCTGCTGCTTGGCCAGTTCCAGCTTGGCTCTCTTCAGCTCCAGAGACTGGCGAGTGAGCACATTTGCTTCGGTAAACTGGCGCCGAATGTCCTGCAACATGACCAACTTCTCCTTTTCAAGGTTCACCAACTCTTCGCTACACCGACATGGTGAGATTATGGAGCAACGTCGTGGTGTAGTGTAGCGAAGTCCTGGCGAAGACATGTGTATGGGAGGTGGTGGCGTAGTGCACCCTTCCGGCCTGGTGCTGCCAGGTGAGGAGAGTGCTGCTAGTGGCTTGGTGTCTGGGGAGCATGGCACATTGGGGGGGTGGCGATGATCTGGAACATGAGGCCTGTTCAGCGTCATCTCTTCTAACTTCAATCCCCCCAGGGATTCCATGTGAGGCTGTGTCTCCCATGATCGCCAGTGCCTTCTCCTCATGTGCTGTTAATGGTTGCAAGGAACTCGCTCGGTCTCTACGGACAGCAGAACCTCTCACCTTCACCTGGCTTGAAAAATCATGCCAATTTTTCCTGACGTCCTGCCAGGACCTTTGGTGTGCCTGATCCGCAAGCAGCCATCTTCCTTGCTATGTCACTCAATAGCTCTTTTTTGTTGCGGTTGCACAAGTTACTCAGAAAGCTGGAAAACAGTGTCACCTTGTGCAAGCTCACCTCATCCAGCAAAACATCAAGCTCCTCTGACGAGAAGCTTGGTGCCCTTTTTTTTACGTTGCTTCCCCACCATTTTCTGTATCTAACTCTCTCTCTCTGTTCATTGTAGATAGGTTGCTTTTTATTGAAAAAAAATAACCAATGGCAATCAATACCGCATTAAACAGAAGTAACTGCAGCTGCTTGCCAATCAATTCTGATCGTAAAGTACCTTACCATTAATATAAAAGTGTATTACATAATCTTTATAAGTCGTTAAACCCATATCAAGAAGCGGCACAAGTGGCACAACGGGATAAGGAGGGTGAATGATTAGCGAGGGATACCCGGTTCGTCTACCCATCACAACATATCGTGTGAACATATTACTGACCATTTGATAATTTAGTTTATAGTCCATATTTTACTGATAACTTAAACTATATTAAAATAAATGTACTGTAATAATTTCAGGAATGTTTCATTTTCATAGAGCGTGTTGTCTTTCTTAATGCTGTATTGCACCTTCGCGTGAAGTGGAAAATCGATTCCTGAGCAATCAATGCCAACTAATTCAGCACCCTCACTTTGGACGGCACTCTTGTAACATCGGATGTAAGAGGCAGCATGCTAAGAAGCTTCCTAAGGGACACTTCGGGGAACACACTTAGGAACAAACAACTTTGGTAAGATATATCTTTTGAGGTCTTCTTAGCGCGCTAAGAGTGAGCGTTATCGGGAAACCGGGCCCAGGTCAATGGCACACGGAGTTCTAGCAGCAGACACATCTCTAGAACAACTGTCAAGAGGAGACTGTGTAAATCAGGCCTTAATGGTAGAATATCTGCTAGGAAACCTCTGCTAAAGAAAGGCAACAAGCAGAAGAGACTTGTTTGGGCTAAAGAACACAAGGAATGGACATTAGACCAGTGGAAATCTGTGCTTTGGTCTGATGAGTCCAAATTTGAGCTCTTTTGTTCCAACTACCATGTCTTTGTACAATGCAGAAAACGTGAACGGATGGACTCTACATGCCTGGTTCCCATCGTGAAGCATGGAGGAGGAGGTGAGATAGTGTGGGGGTGCTTTGCTGGTGACACTGTTGGGGATTTATTTAAAACTGAAGGCATACTGAACCAGCATGGCTACCACAGCATCTTGCAGTGGCATGCTATTCCATCCGGTTTGTGTTTAGTTGGACCATCATTTATTTTTCAACAGGACAATGACCCCAAACACACCTCCAGGCTGTGTAAGGGCTATTTGACCAAGAAGGAGAGTGATGGGGTGCTGCGCCAGATGACCTGGCCTCCACAGTCACCGGACCTGAACCCAATCGAGATGGTTTAGGGGTGAGCTGGATCGCAGACAGAAGGCAGAAGGGCCAACAAGTGCTAAGCATCTCTGGGAACTCCTTCAAGACTGTTGGAAAACCATTTCAGGTGACTACCTCTTGAAGCTCATCAAGAGAATGCCAAGAGTGTGAAAAGCAGTAATCAAAGCAAAAGGTGGCTACTTTGAAGAACCTAGAATATGACATATTTTCAGTTGTTTCACACTTTTTGTTATGTATGTAATTCCACATGTTTTAATTCATAGTTTTGATGCCTTCTGTAATGGGGCTGTTCTAGGTGGGGATTGAACCCGGGTCTGTTTGGTCCGAAGTCACTGAATTAATGGATTGAGCTAACTCCCCACTAAATGAATCCAAGAGCAGGGATGGTCAAATGGCCAGGAGTCGTGGGTCTTCAACAAGACAAAACTTTACTAATAAAAAGTGCAACAAAACAAGAGAAGCTGTGCTTCCAAAAAACAGTACAAAGAAAAATAGACACAAGGGTCCAAAGACTAAAACTTAAACTTTGACAGACTTAGCTTGCAACAGGTAACATAGGCTCAAGACTGAACAATAAGGCATGGCACAAACACACTTAAATAGGGCAAGACACAGGTGTGAGGCATCAGGCATAATGAGTGGTAGTGTTCAGCAGGAGTCTGGTGAGGGTCGCCACCTGCCGACCAGGAGGAAAATAGCAGTCCTGTTAAGGATTCCTTACAGGAGTCCCCCCTCTAAGAACGGCTCCTGACATTCACTTGGTGGAGTCTTTGGGTGCGATGAAAATCCGTGATGAGCGTAGGGTCCAGAATGGTAGAGAGTATTATGTGCAAACTCTGCCCAGATTAATCGAGAGCTCCAAGTGGTCTGATTGTCTGCTGCCAAACATCTCTAAGTTTTCTCGATCTCCTGATTCACCCTCTCTGTTTGCCCATTAGACTGGGGTGAAAACCAGATGACAGACTGATGTCAGATCCAATGAGACGACCAAAAGCCTTCCAGAACCGGGAGGTGAACTGGGAACCTCTATCAGAGACAATATCCTGGGGGAATCCATGAATCCTGAACACATGCTGCATTAGGAGCTCTGCAGTCTGGCTAGCTGTGGGAAGTTTGGGTAACGGCAGGAGGTGACAGGCTTTAGAAAATCTATCCACCACCACAAGAATGACAGTATTACCTTGGGATTCAGGCAGACCTGTGACAGTCCAGAGATATATGCGACCAAGGATGTTTAGGGATAGTTAGAGGATGCAGTAGTCCTTGAGGGTGGGTTCTGAGCTCCTTGTTCTGGGCACACACAGTGCAAGCGGCGACAAAATCACGGACGTCCCTTTGCAACTTTGGCCACCAAAATCTCCTGTGGATGAGCTTGCAAGTTCTAGAGGACCCAGGATGACCAGAGGGGAGGGATGCATGTGCCCACTGCAACACATCAGAACGTAGGCGGTTAGGGACAAAAAGACGTCCTGGTGGACCATTACCTGGATCCGACTGATGCCGTTGGGCCTTCTTAATGGCTGCCTCAATGCCCCACTGGATAGCTGCTATTATTTTGGTGGTGGGAAGGATGGGTTCTGGTCTGGCCTCCTCTTCTGGGGAGTCAAACTGCCTCGAAAGCGCATCTGGTTTTGAGTTCTTGGAACCTGGGCGGTAAGAAAGAACAAAGTCAAACAGTGCCCAGCGTGCTTGGCGGGAATTCAGTCTCTTGGCCTCCCGAATGTAGGTTAGGTTTCTGTGGTCTGTCCAGATGAGGAACGGGTGCTTGGCCCCTTCCAACCAATGCCTCCACTCCTCCAATGCCACCTTTACTGCCAACAGCTCTCGGTTTCCAATATCATAATTCTTCTCTGCCGCAGTTAGTCGTCGAGACAGATAAGCGCATGGTTGAAGTCTGTTGTCGACCCTGGCTCTCTGGGACAAGACTGCCCCTACCCCTACATCAGAAGCATCAACCTCCACCACAAAGGGCAACTCTGGGTCTGGAAGGGTTAAGATAGGGGCAGATGTAAAGAGTTTCTTGAGCTTGTTAAAAGCTTGATTGGCCTTCTCAGTCCACATGAATGATCGGGCAGACTTCTTGGTGAGTGTGGAGAGAGATTCTGCAACAGAGCTGAAGTTTCTAATAAATCTTATATAAAAGTTTGCAAACCCAAGAAAACGTTGTACCTGCTTCACGGAATTAGGTTGAGGCCATTCCTGCACTGCTCGCACCTTGCCAGGGTCCATCTGGATGTTGTCCTTGGAAATGATGAAGCCAAGAAATGGGGTTGAAGACACATGAAATTCACTCTTTTCAAACTTGACGATGAGGCTGTGTTTAAGTAACTGGGAAAGGACCTGTCGAACATGTTGAATGTGTTCTTGGTAGTTGCGTGAGAAAATAAGGATATCGTCAAGGTAGACAAAAACAAACTTGTTCAGCATCTCCCGCAAGACATCATTAATCAGCGCCTGGAAGACATTGGGGCATTGACCAGGCCAAAGGGCATTACTTTGTACTCATAGTGGCCCGTCGGGGTGTTGAAAGCGGTCTTCCACTCATCCCCTTCTCGAATCCTGACCAGATGGTAGGCATTTCGGAGATCTAATTTGGTGAATATGGTGGCACCTTGTAGGATCTCAAGTGCAGAGGTCATCAGGGGCAGGGGGTAGCGATTCTTAATGGTGATGCGGTTGAGACCCCTGTAGTCGATGCAAGGCCTGAGGTCACCAT
The DNA here is from genome assembly GCF_023724105.1 of Carassius gibelio. Lineage (NCBI taxonomy): Eukaryota > Metazoa > Chordata > Actinopteri > Cypriniformes > Cyprinidae > Carassius > Carassius gibelio. The sequence goes on along the minus strand of NC_068398.1, from coordinate 35,878,929 downwards.
CCTTCTTCTCAACAAAGAAAAACCCTGCTCCAGCAGGTGAGGTTGAAGTACAAATAAAACCATTATCCAAGGCTTCCTTGAGGTACTTCTCCATAGCGGTCCTCTCAGGGGCAGAGAGAGAGTAAAGCCTACCCTGCGGTGGGCATGCTCCAGGAACCAAGTCTATAGCACAGTCATATGGTCTGTGAGGGGGAAGGGAGGTGGCTCGGGACTTGCTGAAGACTTCCTTGAGGTCAGCATACTCTGGAGGAACTCTGGACAGATCAGGGAGACACACAGGAGGCATAATACTCTGGGTTTTCGAAATGGGAAGCTGCAGTGCATCCGTGGCCTGGGGAACTTGAAGCGACTCAGGGTGAAATGCTGGGCACTTCGCAAGGGCAGATTTAAACTGAGATACAGGTAGCTCTTGAGTATCAGACCTGTCTGTTTTGAGATTGGCAGGGCACCTGGATAGTGTCGACATTGGCTCTGGGTATACCTCCAGTTTCTCAGTAGAACGGCAAAAAGAAAGAGCAGAAACACAACAATTAGTTCCCCAACCTTTAACTACGCCTCTAGACCAGTCAATATTTGGGTTGTGACAAGTTAGCCATGGAAATCCAAGAACTAAAGGGAGTTCTGGTAACTGGATAAGAAAAAACTGTATTAGCTCCTTGTGACCCCCAACTCAGACTGAATAAACGAAGTGCAGTGACTAACCTGTCCCGACCCCAGAGGTCTGCCGTCGAGAGCTGTGATGGTTAGAGGTTTCTGGAGGAGCATGGAAGGAATGCCCAAACGTCTGGCTACATCAAGATCTAAAAAGTTCCCAGCAGCCCCAGAGTCAATGAAAGCACCAAGCTGGTGATTCTGGTTGTTATGGAAGATGGTGGCTTGGATAGTAACTCCAGAGGTTGTAGGATGAGGGAAGATATTTACTCTCGTTCCAGTTCCCCCCTTCCTGGACGAGAACTGGCTTTTCCCGACAATTCAGGACAGTTGGAGCGGAAATGGCCAGACCTTCCACAGTACAGACAGCGTCGCTCCCTCATCCGTCGATCCCTTTCAGTCTGGGTTAATCTTGTTCGACCCAGCTGCATGGGTTCCTCCAGATCACTGGGTTTCCCGAGTGGTTCAAAAGTATTGGAAAATTCCTGAGGACGATACACACTGGTTTCCCGACGTCGTTCCTGTTGTCGTTCTCGGAGACGATGATCTATTCGGATAGCCACCTCAATTAAAGATTCCAAATCCGGAGAGGGGTCTCTAAAAGCCAACTCATCCTTAAGTTCCGAAGACAAGGCCTGGTGGAATGTGGCCCTTAAAGCTCGCTGGTCCCAGCCACTCTCTGAAGCTAGGGTACGAAACTCAATGGCAAACTCTGCCACACTTCGAGTGCCTTGAAAGAGTCGAAGCAAACAGTAATCCACATCACCTGTGCTGGCTGGATGGTGGAAGACTTTCTTCATTTCAGCAATTAAGCTGCTACTGTTTGCAGTGAGTGGTCCCTGTTGGTCCCACAAAGCAGAGGCCCAGTCTAAAGCCTTGCCAGTAAGAAGGGTTATGATGTAAGCAACTTTGCTACTCTCTGTGGGGAAGCTGCCAGGTTGTAACTGAAATACTAGGGTGCATTGAGTGACGAACCCACGACACTTCTCGGGACTACCATCAAATCGTTCTGGTGCTGGTAATTTAGGTTCTGACAGGGCGGCTACCACTGCTTGAGAAGGATTACCATGTGACAGCTGAGGCTCTTGTGAAGAAGAAGCTGGAGCTTGAAGATTTAAACATTGAAGAATCTCAGTAAGGATCTGCTCATGTTGTTGAATGGCAGCAGCTTGGCCTGATATGGCAGACAGAATGCGATCCACATTAGATGGTGGTGGACTCTCCTCCGCTGGATTCATGTTTTCTGGTTCAGTCTTGCTGTAATGGGGCTGTTCTAGGTGGGGATTGAACCCGGGTCTGTTTGGTCCAAAGTCACTGAATTAATGGATTGAGCTAACTCCCCACTAAATGAATCCAAGAGCAGGGATGATCAAATGGCCAGGAGTCGTGGGTCTTCAACAAGACAAAACTTTACTAATAAAAAGTGCAACAAAACAAGAGAAGTTGTGCTTCCAAAAAACAGTACAAAGAAAAATAGACACAAGGGTCCAAAGACTTAAACTTAAACTTTGACAGACTTAGCTTGCAACAGGTAACATAGGCTCAAGACTGAACAATAAGGCATGGCACAAACACACTTAAATAGGGCAAGACACAGGTGTGAGGCATCAGGCATAATGAGTGTCTGGTGAGGGTCACCACCTGCCGACCAGGAGGAAAATAGCAGTCCTGTTAAGGATTCCTTAAACCTTCAGTGTGAATCTACAATTTTCATAGTCATGAAAATAAACAAAACTCTTTGAATGAGAAGGTGTGTCCAAATTTTTGGTCTGTACTGTACATATATAACCCTAATTACAAAGTCAAAATGCTCTCTGATGTGGCTCTTAAAAGACAAGCAAAAGAGTCAAAAGAAGAAGAACGAGGACCAAGTAGGAGTGAGATATGTCTGTACAAATGAAAATATTTTCTGTTTTTTTCAGTGATTATTGATGAATTCGTATGTTATGATGAAACTGGCAAATCAGAGATGCAGGTTGGTACTGTTTTCATGGTAAAGATTTTCTAATTTATAAAGGCTATGATGAATGTGTATTATTATCTGATAATGCAAGAAGAATGCAGAGCAATGTATTTGATGAGACCTTGCAGCCCACAAACAAATAAGCCACAATAAAAGATGCATGTTCATTCTTGAAGTATAACATTTTTATTATTATCGTCGTTGTCAATAAAAATTAGAACCTCAGGAAGGTTTCTTTTTCTTAAAACGCAGCATAGAATGCCTTCTCCAACATGTTGCAAGTAAATGAAACAGTTTGCCAACTTGCTACTGTAAATGTAAGCTTGCAAAACTTCCTCCACCTCCGAATTCTTCTAATTGGGCAAATGCTGTAGACATTGATGAGCAGCACTTAGGGCTGTTCTTTTCCACAATCTTTGGAATCGCTTCCAATTCCAATTCCTGGTCCCGGATTTGATGGGTAATGTGTCCCCTCACTGTTGTTTTCGATTCTTTTCCAATTCTATATATATTTTTTTTTTTTGATTGAAGGAACCAAATTTCAGCATGATGACTGCAGGATAGGTCGTATAATGTATCCTTCCTATAATATGAAGCTTTGTTTGTAAAAAATACAATAAAATAAAGAAATAAATAAAAATGACATGAACATTTTAATTTTGTCAGCTTTGACCATGAAATTTAATGACTGATAGTACTGAGCCCTACTTAGTACTGACCAACTACTTTGCCAAGGGACCAAACTTTATTTGGCATTTGGACTCGTACGATAATTTGAAACCATATTGCCTTTGTATTAATGGCTGCGTTGATGGCTTTTCGCATAAGATTATTTGGCTTAATGCATAGACAACCAGTAGCGATCCAAAACTAATCGGTGGTTACTATACTGAAGCAGTGGAGCATTAAGGAGGATGCCCTAGAGTTGTTAGGGGGGATCTTGGAACTGAAAATGGTCATGTAAGCGACTTTCAACGTTTTCTTAACATCAGTCACGAAGATGAAATCCTTGACAGCTATTTGGAAGGTCCAAGTACTGCCAACCAAAGGATTGAGTACTGGTGGAGGTTTCTGCGCAAAGAGTGCATGGAATTCTGGATTTCCCTGTTTGCTGACCTCAGAGACAATGGATTCTTCAACGGAGGATTCTTGGACAAAAGTTTGCTCCAGTTCTGCTGCATGGGACTCATCTAAGTGAGTTTATCTGAAATTATGTTTTGATGCTTCCCTGTGTGTGTGTGTGTGTGTGTGTGTGCATGTTTTTGTGACATATCAGGACACAACTCTGTATAATGACATGGGTATGACACAGGTATTACAAGGAGAGGGTGACTTATGAGGACATAACCCATGTCCCCATTTTTCAAAACGCTTATAAATCATACAGAATGAGGTTTTTTTGAGAAAGTAAAAATGCAAGTTTCATGTGAAGGTTAGGGTTAGGGGTAGGGTTGGTGAATGGCGATAGAATATACAGTTTCTATATTATAAAAACCATTACGCCTATGGGATGTCCCCACTTTTCACAAAAAACAAACGTGTGTGTGTGTGAAAGAGAGGGAGAGAACGTAGATGACGGGGATGGGATAGAAGATGGAGGAGGGGGTGAAGAGGAGGAAGAGAATGGAAATGTTGTCATTACCCCATTGTTCCAAATGGTTTGTTTTGTGGGTGGGGCACAAAATTAGACATTCAGAGCAGTATCCATCAATCAATCAATCAATCAATCACCTTTATTTATATAGTGCTTTAAACAAAATACATTGCGCCAAAGCACTGAACAACATTCATTTGGAAAACAGTGTCTCAATAATGCAAAATGATAGTTAAAGGCAGTTCATCATTGAATTCATTGATGTCATCTCTGTTCAGTTGAAATAGTGTCTGTTTTAATTTGCAATCAAGTCAACGATATCGCTGTAGATGAAGTGACCCCAACTAAGCAAGCCAGAGGCGACAGCGGCAAGGAACCGAAACTCCATCGGTGACAGAATGGAGAAAAAAACCTTGGGAGAAACCAGGCTCAGTTGGGGGGCCAGTTCTCCTCTGACCAGACGAAACCAGTAGTTCAATTCCAGGCTGCAGCAAAGTCAGATTGTGCAGAAGAATCATCTGTTTCCTGTGGTCTTGTCCTGGTGCTCCTCTGAGACAAGGTCTTTACAGGGGATCTGTATCTGGGGCTCTAGTTGTCCTGGTCTCCGCTGTCTTTCAGGGCAGTAGAGGTCCTTTCTAGGTGCTGATCCACCATCTGGTCTGGATACGTACTGGATCCGGGTGACTGCAGTGACCCTCTGATCTGGACACAGACTGGATCTGGTGGCCACGGTGACCTCGGAACAAGAGAGAAACAGACAAATATTAGCGTAGATGCCATTCTTCTAATGATGTAGAAAGTACGGTGTTATGTGAAGTGTTCCGGTTCCAGTTTACCTAATTAATGCAGCCTAAAAATCCTTTAACGGATTTGGATATTAAAAGCATATTAGTATGTTATGTGTATGCCAGGTTAAAGAGATGGGTCTTTAATCTAGATTTAAACTGCAAGAGTGTGTCTGCCTCCCGAACAATGTTAGGTAGGTTATTCCAGAGTTTAGGCGCCTAATAGGAAAAGGATCTGCCGCCCGCAGTTGATTTTGATATTCTAGGTATTATCAAATTGCCTGAGTTTTGAGAACGTAGCAGACGTAGAGGAGTATAATGTAAAAGGAGCTCATTCAAATACTGAGGTGCTAAACCATTCAGGGCTTTATAAGTAATAAGCAATATTTTAAAATCTATACGATGTTTGATAGGGAGCCAGTGCAGTGTGGACAGGACCGGGCTAATATGGTCATACTTCCTGGTTCTAGTAAGAACTCTTGCTGCTGCATTTTGGACTAGCTGTAGTTTGTTTACCAAGCGTGCAGAACAACCACCCAATAAAGCATTACAGTAGTCTAACCTTGAAGTCATAAATGCATGGATTAACATTTCTGCATTTGACATTGAGAGCATAGGCCGTAATTTACCGTAGGATACCACCTTTTCTAGTATCTTGGACAGAAAAGGGAGATTCGAGATTGGTCTATAATTAACTAGTTCTCTGGGGTCAAGTTGTGGCTTTTTTATGAGAGGCTTAATAACAGCCAGTTTGAAGGTTTTGGGGACATGTCCTAATAACAATGAGGAATTAATAATAGTCAGAAGAGGACCTATGACTTCTGGAAGCACCTCTTTTAAGAGCTTAGATGGTATAGGGTCTAACATACATGTTGTAAGTTTAGATGATTTAACAAGTTTATACAATTCTTCCTCTCCTATAGTAGAGAATGAGTGGAACTGTTCCTCAGGGGGTCTATAGTGCACTGTCTGATGCGAAACTGTAGCTGACGGCTGAATGGTTGCAATTTTATCTCTAATAGTATCGATTTTAGAAGTAAAGTAGTTCATAAAGTCATTACTGCTGTGGTGTTGGGAAATGTCAACACTTGTTGAGGCTTTATTTTTCGTTAATTTAGCCACTGTATTGAATAAATACCTGGGGTTATGTTTGTTTTCTTCTAAAAGAGAAGAAAAGTAATCAGATCTAGCAGTTTTTAATGCTTTTCGGTAGGATATGCTACTTTCCCGCCAAGCAATACGAAATACCTCTAGTTTTGTTTTCCTCCAGCTGCGCTCCATTTTTCGGGCTGCTCTCTTTAGGGTGCGAGTATGCTCATTATACCATGGTGTCAAACTGTTTTCCTTAACCTTTCTTAAGCGTAAAGGAGCAACTGTATTTAAAGTGCTAGAAAAGAGAGAGTCCATAGTTTCTGTTACATCATCAAGTTGTTCTGAGGTTTTGGATATGCTAAGGAATTCGGATACATCAGGAAGATAACTTAAAAAGCTGTCTTTTGTGGTAGAAGTGATGGTTCTTCGATACTTGTAACAAGAAGTAGAATTTACAATTTTGGCTATATGAAGTTTACACAGAACTAAATAATGATCTGAGATATCATCACTTGGCTGAATAATTTCAACACTATCAACATCAATTCCATGTGACAGTATTAAATCTAGAGTATGCTTACCTTGATTTGATCAACACATAAAACAGAAGAACCAGTGCAGAACCGTAAAAATTTTTCCACTTTGCTTTAGTCAGCACTGTTCTTTCTGAGAGCAAATCACCTGTGTTGTTTGAAGTAGCTGTGCCACTTTTTTGCCAGTGGCCTTCTTAGTGTCATACAGAGACACTAGACCTTCCTGGTCTGGTACTTTCAGCAGTGCAAATTGCATGGCTCTGGAGAAACAATCTATTACATATTTGGGCTCTTGAAGAATTGCTTTGTGAGCTACTTTTTGGATAGCAACTTTCATGGTGTTTTTTTGAGGGATGCAATGGGAGCCCATTCTTGTGAAGAGGTCAAGCAAATCATCTTCATCACTTTCCTCCAGTGTGCCTTGGCAAGCCTTTGCAACGGCAGCTCGTTCAGGTAGTTGTGGAAAGATGACATCAGGAAATCATCATTGACTGAGTCAATTCCATGCTAAAATGAAAGCACTGGAAAGCCTTACTGGGAGTACACCAAGGTCAAGTAATCCTTTTACCCAGATCCTTCCTACTGCCCCCCATTCAGCTTCAGAGAAGTCTGGTCTCAGTGTAGGAACCCGCTCATCTTCCCCTTCACACTGTTCAAGGAACTGATCCCAGAATGCAGTGTAAACTTCTCTGGACACTTCAGCATCATCTACAGCGTTCTCATTTACAAATTCCATCCTCAGAGTAGATTGAATTATGCTGCTATCCATGAACACAGCCAAAAGATCTTCAACAACCTTAACCCTGTGTATTAAAGCATTCACAAATTTTGCATTCTCTTTCCATATGAAGTTTTAAGAGGAAGATGGTTTCCTGTATGGGATGGTGAATCTTCTGGTGGTGAAGGCATTTCACTACCCATCTAGAAAAGGCAAGGTAAAAACATTTTATACTATTATTCTGAAATTTCTTTACAATGTGTATTCTTTTTCCTCTAGTCAGTTAAATAATTTTTCAAAAATAGTTTTCCCACCCTTATATTGTTCTAAACAGGCTTTTCTTTAGTGTCATTGTAAAACTGCTCTGTGCAATTAAGTCACTGTAAACCCTAATGCTGCCTTGACTTAAAAAAATCAAGTAATGTTGACTAAACATTACTTACAATTTAGCATTTTGGCCCTGTCACTTAAAAATATGAGTTAATTTAACTAATTTACCTTCACAATGCATACACTTAAGATTTCAAGTGTGTGAGCTCAAAATCATGAGTAATCCTTTGGAAAAACTCAATGTCACTCTGTTCTTCCTTTAATGTGATTGGCCTTGGGAGGAATTCTGCCTAGCAACAAGAGAACAAAAGCACTGATTGGTGGATTACAAAATTCATCCTTTTGGTTGCTGAACTACATTTCAAGAGGAAGTTTTTCTTCGTGTACTATGTTCGGTGACTAAAATTATGTAGATATAAAGTTGTTTTGCATGATTTCTACATGCATGAAATATGTTAATTTAAATCCTTGTGGTACGTGATTTTGAGATGATTATTGAAACGACAACTTAAGTATTTGTTGAAGTGGCCCAATCGTTTTCCTTTGAGAGAAAGAACATGGCAGCTAAAGTTACTGCTTAACTCGTTAGACCAATACACTGAAAAACCTAATAAGTTGACTGAACTAAATTGATTGAGTAAACTCGTTGCCTCAGTTTAATTGAGTAATGGAGTCTCCCAAAACTTACATATTTAAGTTTATTTAACTTGACGGTTTTGTAGATTGTACTTAAATCACTCAGTTCACCAAACTTGATGCTTATTTAATGTACTTAAATGATTATGTTCACTTAACTTGGTATTAATTTCAAGTGTACTTATATATTTAAGTTAACTCAACATGTAAATCGAACTGAAAATGATAAACAGCATATTTCAACTTTGACCTTTTGACAAAATTTCACAATATTTATGAAAATACAGTAAACCCTATACTGCAATGTAAAAAAAAGTTTTGCAGACGTTGAAAAGACCTCCACTGAGGAGAGAGAATGTTTTTATTATGTATTTTTTTAAATGTTTTGTATGTCTTCTGTATGTCCGATATAGACGTTCATAGACTTTATTTCTGTCAGACATCTAGAGAAGCTCTTACTGAGAATTAACAGAGGTTTAAATGTTGATACTTGATTCATTTGAAGTCACCATTGTGGTGGAAACTGTTTGGTTTAGTTGGCGGGGGTGTTGCAACAATATATAGTGATATTCTCAATGTTACCCAGAAAACAGGATACAGGTTTAACTCTTTTGAAATACTTCTGCTAAATGTTACTCTGCCAGACATGCAAAAGAAATCTAATGTATCTCTTGCTCTGGCTACTGTGTATAGACCACCAGGGCCGTATACAGAATTCCTAAAAGAATTTGCAGATTTCCTCTCAGACCTTCTAGTTACAGTTGATAAGGCGCTAATCATGGGAGATTTTAATATTCACGTTGATAATGCAAATGATACATTAGGGCTTGCGTTTACTGACCTAATAAACTCCTTTGGAGTCAAGCAAAATGTCACCGGGCCCACTCATCGTTTTAATCATACACTAGATTTAATTATATCGCATGGAATCGATCTTACTGCTATAGATATTGTACCTCAAAGTGATGATATTACAGACCATTTCCTTGTATCGTGCATGCTGCGTATAACTGATATTAACTATATGTCGCAGCGATACCGTCTGGGCAGAACTATTGTTCCAGCCACCAAAGAAAGATTCGCAAATAACCTGCCTGATCTATCTCAACTGCTAATTGTACCCAAAAATACACACGAATTAGACGAAATTACTGACAACATGGGCACTATTTTCTCTAATACATTAGAAGCTGTTGCCCCAATCAAATTGAAAAAAGTTAGAGAAAAACGTACTGTACCATGGTATAACAGTAATACTCACTCTCTCAAGAAATTAACTCGTAGTCTTGAACGCAAAATGGAGAAAAACTAACTTAGAAGTTTTTAGAATTGCATGGAAAAACAGTATGTCCAGCTATAGACAGGCTCTAAAAACTGCTAGGGCAGAGCATATCCACAAACTCATAGAAAATAACCAAAACAATCCAAGGTTTTTATTTAGCACAGTGGCTAAGTTAACAAATTACCAGATGCCACCTGATTCAAATATTCCACCAACGTTAAATAGTAATGACTTTATGAATTTCTTCACTGATAAAATAGATAACATTAGAAATACAATAGCGAATGTAGATTCTACATCATCTAACACTTCAGTTTCATCCATCGCACCCAAAGATAAACTGCAGTGTTTTACAACCATAGGACAGGAAGAGCTAAATAAACTTATCACTGTATCTAAACCAACAACATGTTTATTAGATCCTGTACCCTCTAAATTACTGAAAGAGCTGTTACCTGTAGCCGAAGAACCGCTTCTCAATATCATTAACTCGTCGTTATCTTTAGGTCACGTCCCAAAACCATTCAAGCTGGCGGTTATCAAGCCTCTTATTAAGAAACCAAAACTAGATCCTAGTGTACTGGCAAATTATAGGCCTATTTCAAATCTTCCATTTATGTCTAAAATTTTAGAGAAAGTTGTGTCTGCTCAATTGAGCACCTTCCTGCATAAAAATGATCTGTATGAAGAATTTCAGTCAGGTTTTAGGCCCCACCATAGCACAGAAACTGCACTTGTTAAAATTACAAATGACCTGCTCCTTGCGTCAGACCAAGGCTGCATCTCATTTCTAGTCTTACTTGATCTTAGTGCTGCGTTCGACACCATAGATCATGACATACTCATAGATCGATTACAAAACTATACAGGTATTCAAGGGCAGGCTCTAAGATGGTTTAGATCCTACCTGTCCGATCGCTACCAGTTTGTTTACTTAAATGGGGAGTCATCTCATTTATCATCAGTAAAATATGGAGTGCCACAAGGATCCGTCCTAGGTCCCCTTCTATTTTCAATATATATGTTGCCCCTTGGTAATATTATTAGAAAATACGGAATTAGCTTCCACTGTTATGCTGATGATACTCAGCTATATATCTCAACGAGACCAGATGAAACTTCCCAATTATCTAAGCTAACAGAGTGTGTTAAAAATGTAAAAGATTGGATGACACACAATTTTCTCCAATTAAATTCGGATAAGACAGAGATACTAATTATTGGACCAAAAAACACTACACAGAATCTTGTAGATTACAATCTGCAACTAGACGGATGTACTGTTACTTCCTCTACAGTCAGAAATCTGGGTGTTATATTAGACAGCAATTTGTCTTTTGAAAATCATATTTCCAATGTTACAAAAACTGCATTCTTCCATCTTAGAAACATTGCCAAGCTACGAAACATGTTATCGGTTTCTGATGCAGAAAAGCTAGTTCATGCATTCATGACCTCTAGACTGGACTATTGTAATGCACTTCTAGGTGGTTGTCCTGCTTCGTCAATAAACAAGCTACAGGTAGTCCAAAATGCAGCAGCTAGAGTCCTTACCAGGTCAAGAAAATATGATCATATTACCCCAATTTTACAGTCTCTGCACTGGCTACCTATTAAGTTCCGTATCAGTTACAAATTATCATTACTTACCTATAAGGCCCTAAATGGTTTAGCTCCAGCGTACCTAACTAGCCTTCTACCACGTTACAACCCATCACGCACCCTAAGGTCACAAAACGCTGGACTTTTGGTCGTTCCTAGGATAGCAAAGTCCACTAAAGGAGGTAGAGCTTTCTCACATTTGGCTCCCAAACTCTGGAATAGCCTTCCTGATAATGTTCGGGGTTCAGACACACTCTCTCTGTTTAAATCTAGATTAAAAACACATCTCTTTCGCCAAGCATTCGAATAATGTATCTTTTTAATTGTGAGTGTAGTTGCATCTGTTCAAAGGTGCATTTTTATTCATTAGCTTGGGTTAAACTAATTTTACTTTGTTGGATCAGCAGCTATGCTAATGATGTCTGTATTTTGTTTCTATGTTTCGCCACGGGATTTACATCCCGTGGTAACTAGGATTTACACAAGCTCCAGTCTGGATCCAGAACACCTGAGAAGAGATGATGCTGACCCTCAGAGGACCCCAGATGATGCTAACCTTGAATCAACAAACAGAACTAACAATTATTGCTAAATGTGTGACTGAATCATATAATAACTTAATTAATAATATTGATAGTTCATCGTCTAGCTGACTACGTCTTGTATTAATATTTTTATTTTTATTTTTTCTAAAATCCTGTCAAATGTGCACAAACTACTAGCTACTACTAAATATTGTAGAAACATAATTTTCTGTAAAGTTGCTTTGTAACGATTTATTTTGTACAAAGCGCTATACAAATAAACTTGAATTGAATTGAATTGAATCTTGGTCTCTTTGTCTCTTGCTGCTGTAACAGTGTATTTTAAAATGCTGTTTTTGTGGCGATGAAAGACAAAGTTTAAAAGAGCTCAGGTGTTAATAGCTCTTTGTTGGTGCTGGATTGTCTTTTGCTGCTGTAACTTGTGTGTTGTAAAACACTGTTACTGTGGCAAAGAGAGTTGAGATCAAACATACACAACTTGCTTGTATTGGTGACAAATTATAGTAAGATAAAAGGTATTGCTGCAAGTATGGATGTTCTTTTATGGATAGAAACCCTGTAGATAAAATAATGTACTTACTTTAAGAAAACCAATCATGTTGTCACAAACAGAAATCAAGATTTTGGATATACATCACATCAATGGTGACAATCAGAACAAAAAAGGCTGTAAAATAAGGAGGAGTTTGTGCTATGGAGCTCTTTTGTTTGTCACCGTTGTCGATGCATATGCTAAATCTACAAGTCTTTGTGTGTGAGTGCTTGATTGATTCTTTTACTAAAATTACTTCAAACGCATTTATTTCGTCCATCTTCAAAATAAGTATTTTACTCCTGGTGCCTGTTAAAAATATCAAACAAAACGTATTAGGTGATGACTTTCTCATCAACAAAAAACATCATATAACACCTGAGCTCATTTAAATTTGTCCTTTTTTCACCACAAAAACAGCGTTTTAAAATACACCAATACAGCAGCCAAAGACAAATTAACACAAGAAGTAACTGGACCAAGATCCCAACTAAACCAAACACTTTCCACCACAATGGTGACATCAAATGAATCAACTATCAACATATAAACCTCTGAGTTATTTAGGTACGGTTTACAAAACCGTCAAGTTAAATAAACTTAAATATGTAAGTTTTGGGAGACTCCATTACTCAATTAAATTGAGGCAACAAGTTTACTCAATTAATTTAGTTCAGTCAACTTATTAGGGTTTTCAGTGTAAAATCGAAAGCAACAACAATAATAAAGTATAATATATATATATATATATATATATATATATATATATATATATATATATATATATATATATATATATATATATATATAATGTAGTTCTGATAAAATTGATTTAAGAAATAATTTACTGAACTTCATTTAGAACTATTCCTATAAAACTTGGTACTTCCTACATGGATCTTGTTCACAAATATCATAAATGCTTACTTATAGGTATTAGAAGCGGCTTGATTCTCTGATCACTTAATCTTCTCTGATCTTAATCTCTGATTAATTTAGGACCTCAGGGAAGAACTTTGTTAATTATAAATGCATGTTTCAAGTTTCAAAGGTTTGTTCTTATGTATTATGCATATGATCAAAACAGACTTTGTCCCTTCCTTAATCTTCTTTGTATACAAACAAAGCCAAGTCTAGCACAAAATTATTTTAAATTGACTGCACAGGTAGGACTGATCATCTTTGATCTAAACTCTAAAAGACTTCCACATGCAAAACATATTTTGTCTCTCTTACCAGCAGTGCAGGATTGCTATTAATTGAGGGTGGTGATGGCACCCCATGTTCAGTTTCATTGAACTCTGCATTCTGGAGGATCAATAAATATACAGAAAATTAGAGTGAGTAAGAAGCACAAATGGGAGATTGGATGTATTCTGAACTTTAAAGCCTCCTGAAGATAATTTCTATTGTAATTAGTTTGCAAATTGTTTTTTAAAGTGATTTATAATTTCCATTTAATGCTTGTAGTTTGAATATTTATTTCTCAAATCTATACTGTGGAAAAAAAATATATAAAAAAATTCCGGTTCCCAGACGCACTGCTGCTCGGCCCTCCACCAGCTGGGTGATCTCCTCTGCGGTGCCTGGCGGTGGCACTGGACGGCCCTCGGCGGACGGCACGACACTCCTCCGCCGCCCGATGGACGGCGCCGGCTCCTCCGATTTTGGGCAGAGGCAGGAGTCCCCCGTTCCCTGCCCCTCCGGATTCCATCACGGAGGCGGCAGGCTCCGGTCCCCTGGCGAACGGCGCCGACTTCTCCGCTCCCTCACGGACGGCAGCCGCCCCTCCATATCGTGGGCGGCCGGCAGCGAGCTCGCCCGTCCCCGGCAACTCGCTCCAGCCCACCGCCTCGAGCGTCCATGGCGGCACATACCTCGCCTGCTCGAGGGCACCGCGGATTCACCACAGCAGCGAGGGATCTTCAGCAGCGCGTCCCTCGGCACCACTGTAACGATATTAAAACTCCATATACATCGGGAAGAAGGAGGCGGGAACCAGCGCACAATGAAAATGAAACTTTAATTACAAAAATAAACACAAAACAGCAAGTCAGCCCCTCACGGCGACTGACGCGCATAAATTTAAAGCAAAACATAAAATATGTCCCAGGCCTGGTCCTCTCTCGTCCTTCACGGTCGTCGCTCCAGTTTTATATCCTTCCATCTCCTACGTGGGACTCGATACTGGCAGTGGGGCGCAGGTGCAGCTCATCTTCAATCACTACACCTGGCCTCACTCCTCGTTCCCACGCCTCTCGGCCCCGCCCCACTCGCCACAATAACATTCAATGATTAACATTTAATTCCAAATAAATGATGTCAGGGCTGCAACAAACAATTATTTAGACAATCGATTAATCAACAGTTGTTTTACAGATTAATCAGTAGGCTTTGATCCATTATTCAGTTATCCATAATCTGTACATTTCCATATACATATAGAGCTACTTGATAGCAAAAATATCAAGTTGTAATTCTAACTGAAAGTGGCAGTTTTTTCATGATTAATACTGTAAAGCTGCTTGCTTTAAAGCAATGTATTGCACAAAGTATCATAAAAATAAACAAGACTTATGAACATGGCTTAACTGGATTGCAGAGCTGGTGAAACATAAAAATCGCTATATGATCAGTTTGTTTTTGTCATTTTTGTAGTTTATTATTGAAACCAAAGCAATTTGGGAAGTTTGATAACAGTAAACCATAACATAATCATTTATTATGTGGATAATGGTGACTAATCGTTTTAGCCCTAAATGATAATGAACAACTCTGTGATTGTATTTATAAATTAACCCCAAAATATATTCAAATAAATTTAAATCCGAGACTTCATGATTTTACTAACCTTCCTCTTGGTTTCTTTGTTATATGAAAGTCTGTCATCCAATAAATGTGTGCTTGTATCCTCAAGTCACTTTCATGTCCATGCCAAGACACTTTTGCAGTAGGTCTCTCAGTATCACTGTCTAATCCATCCTGGAGTAATGATTTTTCATTACATTCTTCTTTATCACCATCAGATAAAGATTCTACATCTGTGAGGCACACCTCTTGTTTAGTGCAAATGTAAAATCTCAACAATTTCAGTTTGGTTAGTTCATACAGATCTCCAACAGTGCTGTCCATGGGAATGTGGTTTCTTTTAAAATCACAAACATGAAAGGTGAAGTCTGTTTCTGGACCTTTTGGTGACTCTCCATTTGGGAAAAAAAGGTTCTTTCCCATTTCCATTATTTGTAAAACAGTTGTCATTTTGAGCTGTCAAATGCCTAGTGCCACCACCATTATTGGTCTTCACTTGTTGATATCCATTATGGCCAAAGTGAAGCCATCCAATTTCAATTCTCCTGGATGTTCTTTCTGCAGATACATTTTTGTGTCTTGCCATTAAATTATTTTCCTTAGGGAGGGCATATGCTTTTCCATGCAAAGCTTTATCGGACTTTGATCCCAGTTTCCTTGCTTCAATTTTAGCTCTCAAATTTTGTAACAGAGATTCTTTATCAGAGCAGGCAGCTGTTTGTTGACAGAAGGAGATGACAGCAAGTCGGTCACCATATGAACTTATATACTTTGCCATTTGCTCATCAGTCATGACAGAGAGCACAGACATGTCAATCTGAAAATGCAGTGATCTGTGGAAAAACCACTGATCTGTGCTCGTGATGTGTTCTTTTATAATTATCATTGGCTGCTGGAAATGTATTTCAGATGGTAATAAGTTCAAGATGATATCAATGATATCATGTACTGCAAAAAAATCTGTAATTTTATATTTTAAATACATGAAAACACCAATAAATAAAAAAAAAAAATATATAAATTTAAATCTCTAATGTAAAATAACATAAAAAACCTGTAGCTGTGAATAAGCACAGCAATTCTATTATTTTAAAGAAAATATAAGTTTTTTCACATAATATTACTTTTAAAATACATTCAAAATGTAGCGTATTTTCACAAATATTATTTTCTTATTTAAAAGATAAAGCTGTTGTATTTAAGTTTAATACTGTAAAAACACTGCTAAAAGTAGATACAATTAGTAACAATTAACAGCAACAAAAAATATTTTTTTCTGTAATTTTACATAGAATACTAGTAAATTGACAAATATCTCGTAAAATTATGGACATTTTGAAAACAAAAGCCTTAATAATTGCTTTTTAAATAAGTATAAAAATCTATAAGCAACTGCCAAAATACAGTTTTTATCATTTAATAAAACAGCCACAACCTTAATTTACACACAAATATTTTTTTTCTCCACATAAGTTTGTAAAGACACTATAAGAATGTGTCATATATTCACAAATATTTTATTTATTTAATAGATAAAACCAAGATTTAAGGTTTGATATAGTAAAAACATTTCTAAAAGTGCTATTAGTGACAATTGACAGTAACAGATATTTGATCAGTAATTTTATATGGATTTGCTTGTTAATTTACTTGAATTGCCAAATTTACATTTTGTATTACATTATAGTAGTATATATTATTAATTTATGTTAATAAATTCAACCTCATTTTCCTGCAAAAAAAGAAAGAGAAAATAAGCATGTTATAGTTTCAGAAATCTCCCAATTTCATGTTAGATCATAATTTGCCAAGCTCTTATACACTCTAAAATTTCAAAACGCAATTAAAATGTTTTCACATGCTGTCATGCGACATATCAAATTATCTCACACACTTATAAAAATTTTTTTATATCTGATAACGTGCACTAGCAGAGGAAATCAACTCCGCCCAGCCAGTGTTGTTTTTGGCAGCCCTTTTAGTTTTAGTCTTAGTCTTTTGGACGAAAATGCTTTTTAGCTTTAGTCGCATTTTAGTCACTTATAAACTTGATAGTTTTAGTCAAGTTTTAGTCGACGAAAACACAAAAAGGTTTTAGTCAAGTTTTAGTAGACGAAAACACAAAAAGGTTTTAGTCAAGTTTTAGTTGACGAAAACACAAAAAGGTTTTAGTCAAGTTTTAGTTGACGAAAACACAAAAAGGTTTTAGTCGACGAAAACACAAAAATGTTTTAGTCGACGAAAACACAGTTTTAGTTGACGAAAACACAAAAAGGTTTTAGTCAAGTTTTAGTTGACGAAAACACAAAAAGGTTTTAGTCAAGTTTTAGTAGATGAAAACACAAAAAGGTTTTAGTCAAGTTTTAGTTGACGAAAACGCAAAAAGGTTTTAGTCAAGTTTTAGTCAATTTTAGTAAAAAAACAAAAGTATTCTTTAACAAATTAATTTAGGTTAAAAAGTATTGGAAATGGACTTGATGGTTTGACAGGTTGTAACGAAATGGTTTGACAGGTTGTAACGAGTGTTGCAATTCATAAAACAACAGTAAACCTTAAAAGCTTTGCATAATAAACTAGACTTTCTCATTGATGGAGATGCATATTATTTATTAACACAAACATTATACAACCATGTCTATCTTTAACTTGTACAAACTGCAAAGTTGCAAACAAAAAGGTTTTAGTCGAGTTTTAGTAGACGAAAACACAAAAAGGTTTTAGTCGAGTTTTAGTCGACGAAAACACAAAAAGGTTTTAGTCGACGAAAACACAGTTTAAGTCGACGAAAACACAAAAAGGTTTTAGTCAAGTTTTAGTTGACGAAAACACAAAAAGGTTTTAGTCAAGTTTTAGTAGATGAAAACACAAAAAGGTTTTAGTCGAGTTTTAGTCGACGAAAACACAAAAAGGTTTTAGTCGACGAAAACACAGTTTTAGTCGACGAAAACACAAAAAGGTTTTAGTCAAGTTTTAGTCAATTTTAGTAAAAAAACAAAAGTATTCTTTAACAAATTAATTTAGGTTAAAAAGTATTGGAAATGGACTTAGGTTTGACAGGTTGTAACGAGTGTTGCAATTCATAAAACAACAGTAAACCTTAAAAGCTTTGCATAATAAACTAGACTTTCTCATTGATGGAGATGCATATTATTTATTAACTAAAACATTATACAACCATGTCTATCTTTAACTTGTACAAACTGCAAAGTTGCAAACATTCTGCAACAAAATAATAAAATAAATAAATAATACTGAGGTGCATTGAGCATAGGTTCTGAGGAATGCATACTTGAATTTAAAGTATGAAACAAACATGACACTTGAAGTGTGTTTAACATAAAAAAGACAATCCCTGGATACTGTAAACACTGTATTTGGTCTTTAAAGAAAGCAAACTAATTTACTAAATAAATAAAAACAACGTTGGTTTAACACAATGAATTAGAGGCGGGCCCTACCTCTATTGGAGTCTCACAGCAAGCTCAAACAGAATATCAGAGTATCTGTAAAAAAAAAATTTTTAAATTAAATGCTCGTTAAATTAGCCTACTGACCTCGATTCAGTTTCAGGAAAGCACTTCTTTCTAAAATGACTCTTGCTCTATTACGACGGCCAGGACTGAGGTCACCTGTAATGCTAAAGACTCTCTCAGCAAATGCTGAAGATGCTGGCATGGCCAGAAGGTCTAAGGCAATAGGTTTTAGGCTCAGATAAACATAATCTCCCTGTGCAGCCCAAAATTCTAGGGCAGTCTCTTGGTTTGTAGACTGTGACAACTGCTCCTTGAATTTCTTGATTTCCTCCTTCACACACGGCTTTGAGATGGTAGACTTGGAAGGCCGGCTTGGTTAGGACAAGAATCTGAATCTGGGCTGCTTGTTGTGAGGCTGCTCTTCTTTGGATTCTTCTCCCTCCGCTGGCTTCTCATCTTCAGCCTCCTCCTCCCGTACAACTGGTGGCACCAATTGAGCAAGATAATCTTCTGATCTTCTCAGAAGTGCCCCTATTTGCTCATCATCATTTTCAAGGAGTGCTTCAGGTGCAACTGTTGGGTCAAGGAAGCATGCAGCAGCAGCGAGAGTTGAAAACTTGGAGTCAGTGTGATCAAGAAAGCAGCTGAACCTCTTGTCCATGTTTGCCTTCATCTTAATTGCCAGGGAAGCGAGGTCCTTAAAGCTAGATCCCTGGGCATGGGGGAACTCAGACAGGTGAACCTGCAGGTCCAGAAGACCAGGCACCACAAGGGATAATGACTGTGTGTCACTCTGGAGCAACTGGGTATGCTCAGCGAAGGGGATGAGTAAATCTCTTAGAGCGGACAGCTCATGCCACTCACTTGAGAGAAAATAGTCCCAGCTCATCCCATCCGCAACCTGAACTACTGAGTCCTTGATTTGGAGAAGCTGTGATATCATCTGATATGTGCTGGACCATCTAGTAGGGCAGTCTTTGATCAGGGTTAGTTGACACATCTGCAGCAGACGCTCAGTTGCCACAGATGACTTGCGGAAGAGCTTAACTTTGCTCAGCAGTCGGTTGACACTAGTGTCTTTCTGGATCATGTTCACCACAAGTTGTAGAGTGTGTACAACGCAGGGGGTCCTACTCATATCTATGGCTCCAAACCGAGAAGAGACAAAAATACAGAGAAAAATAAATCGTTTTAAGGACATTCAATAAAATTGCCATGAACAATTGCTAAAAAAAAGTGACTATAACATAAAAGCGTAACTCAAGAGTGACTAACATGCTGAAAATCAACAGCAAACTGAAGTAATTTACCTCTGGCGTTCTCTAGCAGCCACCTCAGAATGTTCAGGGTCACTCGTCTCGATGGATTCATCCTCGGAGTCGGAGCTAGTGGGCTCATCTGGTTCATTAGACTTGAATGCTGCAATCATGTTGCTTCCATTGTCAGTTATGACTGTTAGAATTTTGTGTTGTGGTATTCCCCAGTCCTTTATGCATCGGTCAATACAATGTTTTATACACTCTGCCGTGTGTGGGTGTGAGATCTGATCAAGTCTCAACAATATGTGCTGTGCTTTGTTGACCACAGTGCCAAAAAAACATGCACTAATTGCCAGAAATGAAGCTGTAAGTCCTTTTTTGGTCCATATGTCCAGCCCAATTGTTATTTTACGTGCTCTGGCAAGCCGCTCTTTGTACTTTTGTTTTTCGTCATCATAAATCTTGTCAACTAAGTTGTTTATTTTTGTTCTTTTGGGTATGGTCATCCTTTATCAAAGGTCTCCATCATGTGGATGAAATCTTCATCATCGATTGTGCAAGCAGGTAGACCAGTGCGTCCAATCCAAAGAGCGAGCGCTTGTTCTTTGACATGTTGTTCCACAGAGTTTGACTTGTATTTGGATCCTGCGACGAAGGCGGTCTGTGCCCCGTCGTTATTTGTACAACCAGATTTCTGTATAGGAGTTCTGGTCACTGGGATCGGGATGAGGAGAAAACAAAAACAATTACTCTCTATACAAAGTACATCTGTAAAAGTCATGTCATGTGAATACAAAACAATTAAATGTGTATGTGTGTAAACTGTATATTACATTAGTAATAGTAATAATAGTATATATATTATGCAGATCATGTTTCAACACATTACGTTTAGAAAACAAAAAGGTATTTTCTTTGACGCTTTGTTCAAGAAGCCCTCGATTTGGGAAACATGGGGAACAGCAACAGGTCTGAAATGCTAATTTTCCCTCCACATTTTAGACTGTCACTGAAATCAAATATGGTTTAACATAATGACGATCAACACTTCCCACCCGGCCAAAATACCTGCATGTTCAACAAATAAAAGTGACACAAACATTCAGGGATGCAAACACGTATGGTCAAAAAAGAGAGAGTTATCGAAGCCCTCACCCCGCAGCAAATATCACAATTTATATTTATATATGAATGTCAAGAGCTAAGAAGTGTATGTCTTTTATATAGCCTACACTACACACAAATGATATACAATTAATTATGCACATTTTAAATGTATTGTATAGGCTAGGTATAAAAATTTAGGCTTTTAATAATCTTTCAGAACGCAAAACCGTGATAATATGAAACGCTTCAAAACAGAGCGCACAAAGCGCGTATGCACATCGCGGCTGCAGAATGATGTGCTTAAAGCAACATGGACTCACAAGCTGTGTCCCAAAGGGAAGTGCGTGGACTCTGAAGTGTGGATGTGGAGTTTGATTGCGCAGAATGCGCACTTTTTTAAAATTTTTTTATTTTTTTTATTGCAGAACAACATACATATACAGAGGAATACAAAGTATTATTACATTCAAAACCGCGTCAAAGAAACAATGAAAAAATAATAATAATAATAATTACACAGGGGAAAATAAATTTTAAAAAATTACAAAGAAAAGGATTCAAAAATTCTATACATCCGTTTCGCTTTTTTATTTCTTGCTTTATTTCTTTCTTGATTCTTCTGTATTACAAAAGCTGCATGTAGTTTCCATGTCTTTAAAAAATCTTGAGACTGGATAAATCAAGTGAATAATCTTATATGTAATTTCTTTAACTTTATTGGTCAGACATTATTTATTGGGTAAGTTCCAGACCTCTTTCCAATCAATCTGATTATACATTGAGTTCCAAAAAGGTTTGCATTTAGGCAATAACGTAATTCTACATAATTCTCTAATATAAAAGTTATTAATTTTTTATCTATAATGTTCACCCCATCAATACTTAAGTGATTATTAATATATATGGGGATAGCTTCAGAAGATACATTGCCTGATAAAAGTTGAATAAGGCCACTAGGAACAGCATCAAATACTACTGCAAATTCCTTAGCCGCTACAGGGATCTTATAATAGCTAAGGAATTCACAATAATTAAAAAGATGTCCATTATTCTTAAATAATTGTCTGACCAAAATTATACCATTATTGTACCAGTTTCTGTAAAATAAAGATTTATTTTTAAATGTAATATATTTGTTGTTCCAAATCACAGACTTGTGTGGAGAAAAATTATGCTTATAAATGAGAATCCATAATAGAAAAACCTGTTTATGAAAACAAGAAAGCTTTATCGGAATCTTATTTACATCAAAATTACACCTTACAAAAAATTCTAAGCCCCCCAGTTTATCAAAAATGATCTCAGGGATGATATTCCAAATTTTGCCTTTAGAGTTCAAGTAGTTCTTTATCCACTTGTTCTTAAATACACAATTAGCAGTATTAAAGTCAAGTACATTTAGACCACCATCCTCTATTGGATTGCATAAAACTGTTTTTTTTTTAAATAATGTGTTCTGTTCTTCCAAATGAAATTGAACAAAATAGTATCCACCTCTTTTATTATTGATTTTATATCTAATGCAAGAGCTGTATACACCAATGTTGGTGTAAAATTTAAATTATTTCTCTCTTTTTGGTCTTTACAAATCTTAATACCTAAATAATCTACTAACTCCTTTACTGGAATATCAAAAATGTTATTATGATTACATGTTTTCAAGGGGAATAACACACATTTTTTTAATGTTTAAACATAAACCAGATACAGAAGAGAAAATATTAAGGCACTCAATAGCTTTTTTAACTTCAGTTTCATTTAAAAAAAAAATTGCAGTGTCGTCCGCTAACATTTTAACTCTTTCTCCAAAAGTCTAATACCACAAAATGTATCTCTTTTAATGTGTAAGGCCATGGTTTGTGTTACAAGTAAGAAAAGAAATGGTGATATGAGACAGCCTTGTTCGTATACCTCTATTGATTTTAAACCTAGAAGACGTTGCATATGATAACTTAACTGAGCTGTTACAGTCATTGTACAGTGTTTTAATAGCTTTTTTTAAATTATATTCCAAAACCAAAATAATTTAAGGTCTCCAACATAAAGTTATGATCAATAGTATCAAACACTTTAAAGAAATCAACAAATAAAACAAAATTATTATCTGTAATAAATTCATCTTAATCTATTAAATCCAAAATGAGCTTAATATTATTACAAATATGACGACCTTTCATAAATCCTGATTGACATTCATCAATTATGGGATCAAGACAGTTCTTCAATCATTCTGCAAATATTCGCAAAAAATGTTGCATCATTATTGATTAAGGTAATCGGACGCCAATTCTCTAAAAATAATATATCCTTATTGGGCTTTGGTAATAAAGTCATCAAACCTTGTCTAAGTGAATTGGGTAAATAACCTTGTTGTATAGCTTCTGTAAATACAAATAACAAAAAAGGGGATAATTCATTTTGAAAAAATTTATAAAATTCACTAATTAAACCATCATTCCAGGGTGACTTATTATCTTTGAGTTTGTTAATACAATGAGATATTTCATTTAAAGAAATTTCCTGGTCGCACATTTCAATAGAAGACTCACTTATCTTTTTAATGTCATCTTTAATAGAATCTAAGAATGACTGTGCATTACTCAATTTGTTATCACAAGAATACAATTTCTCATAAAATTCAGCCACATATCTTGATATTTCTTTAGAATTTTCTGTTAACTGTCCATTAATATTCAATTTGACCATAGATGCAAGTTGTACATTCCTTTTTTCCATATTAAAAAAGTATTTTGTATTTTTTTCTCCTTCCTCTATCCATTTCTTTCTTGATCGTATGAAGGCACCCTTCACTTTATATTCATATATTTTATCTAAATCTAATTGTAGTTGTAGTAATTTATTTTTATTTTCTTGATCTATTTTACAATTTCCAGAAAGACTTATAATTTCCTGTATAATTTTTTGTTAATCTTCTCTTCTACATTTGGCCATTTCATTTCCTCTCCTTATGGCTAAAGTCCTAATCTTATACTTCATTAATTCCCAATTTACCCCAAATAAATTTGTTACATTTGCCTTCTTCCAAAAATCTGTGATAATCTCTTTTGCTTTATCTCTAAACTGCACATCTGTCAATATATTCTGGTTCATTTTCCAGTATGTAAAAGTTTTTACATCTTTGGATTTAATGAGAGAAAAATAGCTTTGTGATCTGTAAGAACAGAAGGCTCTATAGAGACTTTATTAACACAATTCAACAAATTCCGTGAACTTAACCAATAGTCTATACGTGACTGTTGAGAAAGGTTTCCTTTACACCATGTAAACTGAATTTTGTCTGGATACGTATGTCTCCATATATCAGTCAAATCCAGAGCAGAACACATATTATTCATTTCTGGAAGAACAGACCTGTTACTTAGACGAGGTGGAAAACAATCCTTTTCAAAATCCTATATTGTATTGAAATCCCCTCCAAGTACTAATTTCGCATTGCCATATTGTTCCACTATTTTTACAATCTGGTCTTCAAAATTCAAAAATAAAGTTTTGTTTTGTGTGGTAAAATTACTTGCATAAATATTTCCCAAAATATAAATTTCAGAATTATTTTCTATAACCAGTATCACCCATCGACCTGAATCATGGAACTTGGAAGGGTGCATTTGAAGTGCGAATGCGTCACCACGGCGCGACGAAGGCTGACGAATTTCGAAAGCGACTTCAAATGCGCCCTTCAGTTCCCATGAAAATGAAGTGTACATCTGATGGACACTTCGCACCCTACCATATCCCAGAATCACTTGCGTGCATCCGATGACGGTGTTTATATTCAAAAACAAGGCAGGTGAGAGTTCTGGGGACTTCACATTGAAATGTAAGTATTGTGTTTTCATTTACCCAAATATCTAGCCAAAGTGTTTTTTTTTTTTTTTTTTACATAAAGCCCACAAACAATAAGACAATCAAGTCAAGATTATATATAGTATAAGGCAATTGTCTTTCCCTTTGTTGTGTTTTGAAGTGCTGTCATGCAAGAGATTTCTACAAATGTTTTAACCAAACTTTAGCACTTCAGTATTTTGTATGCATGTCCTGCTGTGTCATATTTTCTAATGTTAAGATGTCTTTGTTTGTTTTTGTATTTTTTTGTATTTCCATTTTCTCATTTTAAGGCTTAATACAAAGTTAATAGATAATTTTTTGCTGAAATTCATTGTGCTATTGTTGTTAACAGGCATGGTATATTTGCTAAGTGTCCTGGGACAGGTGAGGGAGCGAGTGGAGCTGCTCAGGGAGGACATCAATCTCCAGAGAGAGAGAGAGAGAGAGAGAGAGAGAGAGAGGGGGGGGGGGCACAAGCTTTCTCTTCTTGAGAGAATGCTTAACAAATATATTCTTCATAAGTCAAGAGAAAACAGTGGGGAAAAAATGGGCACATTAAAGTTTTTCAGTATCTTTTTTAAATATTATATTGTCAATGAAACAACCAAATTTCTGTAGTTTATTTTTGTGGTGCAAGTTTTGTGTGTAATTTGTTTGTAAATAAGTACATTTTGTATATTATAATTTTTTTGCATATTCACGTGTAAATAAAAGAAGTACTTATGTACGTTGTTAATTTGTTTAATGCAGCTTATACATTTTTTTCTCAAAACATTCTTTTATTTTTTCATCCTGGAAATATTTTTTTTTACACATTAAAACAAATTGCTCTATAATTAAAAGTACTTTTTACAACCATTTACAGCATAGTTTAGGTTTAAAATGAGAACAACAACATCAGTTTGAGCCCAGCGCTGCTTCCATGTGTTCTGAGGTCTTCAGGAGGTGAATCTCTTGGTGAAGCAGAGACTCGGAGGACAATGAAGTGACAGTGGAATGAGGCACATGTCAAACACTCTTGAGACCATCTTTATGATGTACCACTGGCGGACAGAAGAGAAACACCAGGGTCTGGATTGTGGCACCCATCACTGTTGGCGTTCACTTCTCAGAAGATCCAGCAGCACTGTCAGGGCCAAAACCATTAAACACTTGTCCAGCACTGCCACATTCAGCTCTATCCTGCACAGGGGTCTGGTCTGATTTAGAGAAAGAAGGAAAAGAGAAATTGTTTAGCTCCATGACAATGTAACTAGTAGAAGAAATGTTGAGATACTTAAGTAAACTACTTTTAATAACTACCAATACCATATTGTCTAAAATCTACTAGTCATGTTTAAAACCTTAGCTAAAGGGATAGTTAACCCAAAAAAGGAAAATTACAAAGGATCAGAGAATTGTCATTTTTCGCTGAACTAACCTTTTAGTAGAATTATTATCTTGCATACTCTAATATAATTAAGGTATTGAGAGTAAAAGTAAACGTATGTGTGACGGAGTGACTGTGACGGGGCATGCTGTGTCATGTCGTCAGTAATCACCCTCTAGGCTGGGAGAGAAAACCTTGTGGGGAAGAACGTGCACCGGTGTTGTGAGACGACCGTCTTTTATATACATGCCCGCTCGTGGCTTTGGACCCCTACTCCGCCGAGTGGTGACGTGTCAACAATAACAAGTAAGGAACAGTGTGCATATTGTGGGGGACGACGACTGAGAAGTGTTGGCTGCTATATGAACATCCAGCAGTGTAGCCCTTGTGTATGAATACCTGTTTGTGGAGTGCTTTCCGAGGTTCGCCCCTGTCTAGATCTCTGGTCCGTTGTCTGGAAGAGAGGAGAGGGAAGCGTTCAAGTCATTCCTGAGGTACATACCCGGTGGCACAAACCTACCTGAAGCCACCCAGCGTGGTGGCACCAGCTGAGGCCGTGGAAGGCCCAACGTGCAGCAACTTCAGTCTGTACTTCTATCCACTCTTGGTCAAATTCAAGAGGTGGTGAGTCTTTCTCCATATATTCACTGAAGCTAAGTAAATTTGTGAAGGAACTCTGTCTGTCTGTTACCAGTCCTACAGGTCTGAGCTTGAGGCTCTGAGTCGTCGTGGGAGTGTTTGCACAGTTGGAGGTGACCGCGTTAAATGTTGGTCTGGGAAGTCTCCCCCGGTGAAGAAGACCACAGTTGTCGTGACATATACACCTTCTCTAGACTCCCGAGCTGAAAAGGGCTAAAGCCTGACGTCCACCTCTTCGAGGGTCTGAGAGTTGTATCCATTCAGTATTGTCATTGTATACCCACCAGCATGCCCAGAGCAAAGCTCCAGTTGCCCCTGTATGCCCATCTGTACGCCTAAAGCTAAGAGCCAGCGTATTGCCCTTGTATACTTACCTGTATGCCCAAAGTCAAGCTCCAGTTGCCCTTTGTATGCCCTTCTGTAAGCCCACCGCTAAGAGCCAGTGTTACCTGGACAAAAATCGAAGTTAAGGATTGTGTATCTTTCTTGCATACTTACCTATACACCGAAGGCCAAGACCCCAATATATTCACCTGCATACTTACCTGTGGACCTTTTAGGCGTTTCCAACCGCGGACCCAGAATCTAGTGGTGAACGGCGTCAGGTATGAACCCCACCCAATTCATCAGAATTACTTACCTTCTTTACCCACCGACGGTCCTCCTGCAGGAGAAACACAAAGGCACTACTGAGAAAAACCCTGTTGAGTCACGTGAAGGAAAGGACACCAATTTACCTACAGGCTTACCTGAGAGTCCCCGTGACAGAGTCAGAAGTGACTCGGACCTATACTCTCTAAAATCCACTCTCTGGCCCTGAGAGTGGATTTTAGGACTTTTCCCTTCCCTTCACACCTTTTAAATAATTTAAATAAAGTTTGTTTTAATTATACTCACTCTCTCTCGTGTGTCTGGTCATTGGGGTGTTCTTGGGACCTCCTCGAGGTGGAAACTAGGGAGGGGCAAGACTCACGACATCTGTGGTCGGCTCTCACCTGTGACGTATGTACAGTATTGTTCTGAAAGATAATTTGTTTAATTTCTAAAAAAAGTTTCAATGTTATTCAATTTAAAGTTGCCTACTAATACACTGTTTGGTAGTTTAATCTACAACATTGCATCATGTTGTAAAATAAAATTTTTGTAGTGCTGCTGCCTGTGAGAAAAACAAAATAAAACCTAATACTTTAAATTTTTATATTTGAGTAAACTTAACTAAAGTACATCCTTGCAGTCCACCTCTGATTAAAGTAACAACATTTATTGTCAGAAAATTAAATTAAACAGAGCACTGTTCATACTATGCACTTTTTTTCAGTTTTATTTTCATGCTTAACTGCTTAATAAAAACGTGTTGCAAACATGTCTACACATGATCACCATGCTCAAGTCAATAAATTACATAAAATCACACCTTTGCAAGATATCAGTAAGCATTTTAACTGATGTGTGTTCGTGTATTTTGTAGTTTTTCATATGTTTAATTACCTTTACATTATTCAAGTAAGCTCCAAACCAGTACCTGCATTTAAAGTTGTAATCCGACAAAGGACGCAGCAAACCAGTGTAACTTATGCCGGAGGCTTCTCCACTTTGACATAAAACATAAAAACAAAAACCGCTCTGGCTCCACCTCTGGATTGTCCTCTCATCAGCGCTCCGCTCGCACCGTTCGAACACTAGGTGGAGGAATTAAAAAATCCTGCGAAGGCGGAGCATCCACACACTTCAGAGGGCTCCTTCGTGCACTTCGGAGACCGGCTCAAGTGCGCATTTAAAAGTACATGGCACAAAGCGAAGAAATGTTGAGCGCACAAATCTGTCCAACAGTTTATTGATCATTTGTTTCTTCAGTTTTAAATTCCAGTTATTGTGCGTTTGATGCCAATACATAGTCCCTGTGATGTGTGTGATCTAACAGGCACACGCTAGCGAGTCGTTTAAAAACAGCAACAAACATAAAATACAAATACACAAAATAAAGTCATTTTATGCAAATCCACAGCCTTTTATCTACAGATCAAGCATCATAATGTGAATATATCCTATTGGAGAGTTTTACCGTGCATCCTGTGGACGAGGTGTGCGCGCTGTTAGAATAATGAATGGAGAACGATTGACAGCCACAGAGAAGGGAAAACGAGTTTCCGTAAACTTTCATTTAATGGTGTAAATAAACATTAAGCTATGGAATGGCTTCAGATGACTTTGTGAAATTATAATCATACCCTCTCACACCCAAGTCACCCAAACTGACCTGAAAAAAGTGGGAGGTGCTGAAAAGCGCGCTGTTTGCATCCCTGAGTTAGTGCAACCAACGGCTAACGTTAATATTAGCCTAAAGTTAGCAGCAAATTTGCGCCAGTAGATATATGTAAAACCTTAAGCTTACCATGAAATGTGTCACAAGCCGATTGTCGAGTAAAATTGAATGTATATGATATGTTAAAAGCGTGACTTGTTAGTTAACTTACCTTCAAAAAAATATCAGCGTAATCAGCCTTCAGGTGCCGCTTGAGGTTGGTGGTATTCTTCCCACCTAGTTTGTGGCCACATTTACCGTCGTCTCCCAATACTATGCATTCCGTTTTTCTTTCTGATGAATTATACTGAAAGTATGTCCATAAATCATCTCGTCGTTTCCGACCACCAGGCCCGTTTATTGGCGTCGCCGCCATGGTCCTTCAAAGATGTGTGGCGAGTGACTAGCCGCAGGTGTGTTGTTGTGTGGAATCTGGTGCATAGCGGCAGCCGGGTGGTTGGCGTACCCAAAACAAGGATAGGAAGCGCCAGATTTCACACAAAATAGTGATATGTGAGATTTCTAGATTTCTGCAAGATCAGAAGTGTTTTCTCTAGGGCTGCATGATATATATATATATATATATATATATATATATATATATAGAGAGAGAGAGAGAGAGAGAGAGAGAGAGAGAGAGAATTGAAATATTTTTCTATTCTGCGATATATATTACGATATGAAAAAATACAGGAACAGCAGTAGTGAGAATCTAGTCATGTTAAGAATGGGAGTGGAATTGACTGAAGGCTGTGCTCTTCTCCGTTTTTGGTTAATTTTTGTAGCAGAAAGAACGACCACATATAGGCCTGTAATATGAAGTAGCGTGTGCATATAGGTGTTAAATCATTTGCACATGGATTCTTTGGATGCACTTTTTTTGACACTGTTCCAGGGAAGACAGGAAGGGAAAAAAATATTGTTTTGGTACGTCTGGATGTTGTCTGGAATAGGGTTGGGCCGATAGACGATGATATTGGCCCAGAGAGCTGAACAGACATCACGATGTTGAGCCGGCATTTTGCTTTAACCCTCACCCCACTGATATCATTGTCCATCGCGATGTTTCACTGTAGACATCGTCCGATGCCAAATTGGTAGACATCGCCCAACCCTAGTCTGGAAGTGTTTACTGCTAAAAATTCTGTCAAAATTTAGCATCAAAGATTTAAATAGTGTTAAAATCTCATCTTGTGGGCCGAGTTTCTCGTCACACCCCTATTAATTAATATGGCTAGGAAAACCTAGACTATAGATGTAAGTTATAGTTAGTCTGTAGATGTAAACTGTGAGAGAGATGCCCTTACCTGGTATTCTTTGATAAGATGCTCAACAGGTTTGCCGAGGTAGATCAGAGATTTGAGGATGCATTCTCTTCTAATGGTGATGTCCACAGTCCGAGTAAAAACTGTTACTATGAATTAAAATTAAACATAAAAAAAAAAATAAACTATTCAGCCATGGATCCCACTGATACATAACTTCATAGAGGTATCATAGATACCTCATCTAAAACCTGCAAGGTCCTGGTGGTCTTCTCTTTCACAGCTCCTCCCTTTCTACTGATGACCTCCAACAGTTTGGTGGAGTGCTTGTCCAAATGCACCAAAAACTTTGTCTCCAAGGAAACTGCTGTGATTCGCATTAACTCGTCATTGATCTAAAAAGTAGGGAATACAAAAACAAGTTTTTAAGATAAACAGAAAACGGCCCGGTCCATAATGCAGATGATCAAGTTTATAGTGTTTCAAAAGTTTAGATTTTCTTGAATAAATTGTCACAGTCTTTACATTGCCACATGTACGGATAACTGAAGAAACATGAGATAGAAAATATACCTTTAGGCAACTGAGCAGACCACATCTAGTTTTACTTAGTAGATCTGATAGACAACTTCACAGATGAGAGAAACTTCTACACTAGATGCACAAATGCCTAATTACCACAAATGCCCTTATTACATTGTAAATAGACCTTACCACAAGCAATGATCACTGGCAGGAGCCCAGCAGACTGATTGGTGGCTTCTTCCCTTAAGTTGAAAGTGAAAACATGATTGCGTTTAGAGAGTTAGATAACTACTAACATAACACACAAATTAAGAATACCCAACATTTAACATAAATAGATATATTTACTTTATTTAATGATTTTAGGAAAGCTGGCTAACATTTTGGTACATTTCTACCACATGTAACCTTAAATGCTGTTAACAGTGTAGCAAACTAACTTTACCAGCTAGAAATAGCTGGGCCTTGTGATATTATGGCTGATAAATACTTAACACAAGATAATTAGAAATGTAAATAAAAGATTACATATGACCTTATTGACAGCACAAGTAACCATCAGTCAATTTTGCAGCTTGAACCTGGTGATTAACTAACATTACCACATTTCAAGTGTAAAAAAAGAGAGCATTATTTACCTACCTTCATGACAAGCTAGCTAACGTTAGCATGACATGGTTGGTAACGTTACTGCTTGATGCCTATTAATGCCGTTTAGTTTCATACTGATATCTTCACTAGCTAGCTTTAGCTTTTAAGAGCTCTTAAAAGACAGTAATCTCTGCAAATAAACATTTTGGCTAGTAGGTGTTTTTACCATACCTGTGTCAATGTTGCTCGGAGTTCTTCTGTGGTGCAGACTGGCTGGGGGGATCTGTTGAAGTGTATCACGGCTGCTGGCCGCTCGCAGTCGCAGATTCAATGTGTGTGTTCTTTACAGACAGTTCAACGGATAATTATTTATTTATTTTTTTAACAGGTCAGGTGTTCAGAGAGCGGGATCTCCAACTCAACAATGCGCATGTGCAAATCGTGCTTAATCTAATAAAAATGCTCTGATCAAATGAATAAATTCAGTTTAATATCCCGCTGCCAAATTATATTGTATCAATGTAAAAAAAAAAAATTGATTCAACCATAAATATAAACTAAAACGTTTACTTTAAATGAAAAAAAATAATAATAATAATTTTAAACTATTTTAATGACAAAATACACATGAAACTAACAACAGCAGTTAAAAAATACTCTTCATGTCTCTGGTGCATAGTGTCTTCCTTCAGCTCCTACTGATCCTCAGTTTTCTGTTGTTGAAAGCCAGTCAGATGAAGGGGCAGTTGATGATGGGCTTGGTGAGGTTACACTGGATCCTGCACAAATGAAGATCTTATACATGAGAAATCTATGCATGTTTTTTTACATGAAGTTGCAGGCAAACCACCTCATCCCCTCCTCTACAATACAGTTGATTGTAGAAGAAATTAATAGTCTCAGTGGTGTTTGCCAGCAACACACAAAGAATCAACTTAAAGTATCTCTTCATGCAAAAACTAAACTAACTGAGACAGAAATTTAAGATGTTATGACGACCCTAGATGACTTAGATATGCATTCATCCTGTAGCTCTGCACTTTCTACAGAGTACAAGAGAAAACAGTATTTTGAGGAGACTTTTGCCTATGTGCATCCACAGACAGTTTTTTGGGGGTTTGATGAAAACAGAAAAGAGCGAAATGCTCAGTACATTCCCATAAAAGATACATTAACAGCTCTGTTAAAAGATCCTGCTGTGTGGAAAGAATGTTCTACAACTGGGAATGAGAGTGCACCTCGTATTTTTAACGATGTGTGTGATGGATCTGTATTCAAATCCAATCCTCTGTTTTCAGAGTCAGGTCTCACTTTAAAGGTGATACTGTATCAAGATGCTCTCGAGGTGGTTAATCCCATTGGCTCTGCAAAGAAAAAACACATGATGCTTCGGGTCTACTTCACTCTCGCAAACTTTGATTATTTTCATCGATCCACCGTTGATAATATGCAGCTTTTGCTCTTGTGTTGAGAGGCTGATTTCAAGCATTTTGGCCATGAGAAAGTGTTCTCTCCATTGTTATCAGATCTCAGAGAACTGGAGACAAATGGTTCGGAATATACATGGAAACACTGAGAAAGCAACACTCTATTGCATTGCTGGGGACATCTTGGGTTCACATAATATCGGTGGCTTCACAGAAAACTTCAGTACATCTTGCCTTTTCTGCCGGTATTGTCACATTACCAGAGATAAGCTAGACGACTTTGAACACAATGCATCCATCTGCACCGTACAAGACTACAATGACACTATACAAGAGCTGCACAATGATGATGTAAGTTAAGTCAGAGGTTTGAAATTTGACTATCTTTAACTCTCTGGCATTTTTCCATGTCTGCCAGCCAGGCCTCCCACCCTGTATTGGCCATGATTTGTTTGAGGGTGTTGTGGAATACGACCTTGCCATTTAGATCAACTATTTTCTCAAGGTGAAGAAATGCTTCACATATTCCCAACTTAATCGTAGGATTAGGCAGTTTGGCTATCAGGGATCTGATGGTAATTCTACACCCTCAGAAGTTTCTGAAAAGGGTGTAAAACTAGGTGGCCAGGCGGCAGAAAACTGGTCTTTGCTGAGACTTCTCCCTCTTATAATCGGGGATAAGATCACAGATACAGAGAATCCAGTATGGCAGCTGACTGTCCAACTGAAAGAGGTAGTGGAATTAATTTCTGCCCCTAAATTATCAGCACCACAGATTGCTCTGCTCAATGTTCAGATACGTGACTATCTAGAGGCAAGGAAAGAAATGTTTCCTGCGCATAAATTGAACCATTACCTCACTCACTACCCTGCACTGATACTGAAATTTGGCTCTCTCATGCGGTTGTGGACAATGAGGTTCGAAAGCAAGCATTCATACTTCAAAAGATGTGTGCGAAGAACACTAAATTTCAAAAACGTATGTCAAACACTTGCCAGAAACCACCAGCTACGACAAGCCTACTTACATTCAGGCTCTTTTTTTTGCACCTTCATTGGTGGTGAAGAACTCCACTCCTTTCCATGCTGAACTGTACAGCAATGTAGTGCGCACTGCTGTAGGAGAAACTTAGGTCAAGGAAACCAATGTTGTGGCAAGTACAGAGGTACAGTGGAAAGGCACTCAATACAGAAAGGGGTTCTTTCTTTGTCTGAGCCATGGTGAGTCAACCGAATTTGGACAAATTCAGCTTATACTGGTGAAGGAGGAAAAGGAGGATAAGCATGTGTACTTTATTGTTACACCTCATAATGTGTCATATTTAGTGGAGTTTGGACTTTATGAAGTGAAAGTGGTAAGGCAGACCATGAAGTGTATGAAAGGAGAGCTCAAACTGGATTATTATCCATTGCCAGAGTACAAGCTTTTTGGGACAAGAGTCATTTCACTGAAACACAGCGTTGTTGATACAGAGTAAAGAAAACTATCAATGTGTCTCTTCATCCTGTATAGTTATGGATAGACAGAGTGCTCTTTCCTCTTTCCTTACCTCAACACTCCCAAAACTAAGGGAACTTGACCCTTGAGACTTGAGTCCATGCCTATTGCGCAAAATGTGACTTTTTTGGTCTTTGCACTTATCATTAGTCTTGTCTGAAGTCTGATCATCTGATGTTTCACTATTTGGCAAGTATGCATATTCTCTACAAGCGACCAACAAAGAGTGACAGACTTGAAATGATACGGCTGATTGTCAGTGAAATCTTAACAATATGCTCAAAACCCGCGAAGAAACACCTTAGTGAGATTGCAAGAAAGATGGTAAAGGTGTATCCTGTGGAATTCACTGATGTCATTGAAGGTGAAATTGTGGGAAGTGGATATGACTCACTCACAGATGATCAGCAGGGTGGATAACTTGAGGAGAGGAAGCACTCCACTTTCCTTAAAAAGACAACTTATTAGCACCAGTGAAGGAGAGGATACCCCACCCATGAAGAGAAGACTAGACACCTATGGATGCATTAATTAGCCACCAGTGCGTCTACCAACCGATGAAACACTGGAATCCCAGAAGCAAGCACAAGAACAGTTAAAGAAAATGTACAAAGAAAGATGCCGTGACACGAAAGGTATTGAGAAAATGATGAGGACCACCTTCTTCACTCAGAGAAAAGACATTATCAATGGAATTGAGAACTCTGATTTTATAAACGATTGGCCATATTTATTTGAAATAGCTGGCATGAAGATTCATTTTAAAGAGCTTACAGGCATGGACATTTATAACAAAGCCATGGAAAACAAATATACCAGGGTTATTTCATACCTCAAGACCAGTGACAAGACAGGGAAGATGGAGACCATCTTCAGAGAAATGGAAGCATCAAGCAAGAATGTTGCAGATGTCATGTTATGTTATTATATTATTATTATAATTTACTATTGGTTATTAAAGGTGTAGTTATTCTTTTTTGCCTTCTTCCTTTACATATGATGGCATGGATTATACACTGGTAGCAAAGTTAATTTATGGGCATTTTCTCAAGCTACAAGTCATGTAGATAAGGTTGATCAGTAAGCCAGCAGCTTGTCAGATTTGTTGAAATGCAGTCATTTGTATCTAATTTCTATCTGACTAGATACTGCCTACCTTTGAAGTAGAGCTGTCCTCGATTGAAGAAATTCAAGGTCAACTAATAATCATTCACTTGTATCGACTAATTGATTAGTTGATTGATTAGTTGGAATTCCATGCCTGCAGCACACACAACAAAAGTTGGGACGGATGCATGCTTAATTGTCTGTTTGCAGGCATGGTTTCTGCAACATTACCTTCCCCAGATTTATACATAATGATAATATCGTATTGTTTGTCTGGTGATTTCCACTCCTACCAATTGTGTGATGGATGTTTTTTTTCATGTTTCGTGTGTTTTAGTTACATATAATTTAACTTTACAAACTTATTGAATAATTACTGGACTTTATGGTCTTTGAGCACAGTTTGTCACAAAAATACAGATGTCTTTTGTGTGTTTACAACAGGAAATTCTCCATTGGCAGCAGAGTACTTCCTGCTTTCTGTGGACCAGACCATTGTGAATGGTCACATCAATGCCTTCACTGATGCTCTTGTATTGATGTTTGCCACGTACTACGGCCTGAACATATCTTACCCAGAAGCCCAAGGAGCAACACTGGAGTTCTTGCAGAGGTGAGAAAAAAGTCAAATTTTTTTTAAAGGTTTTATTGATTTTTGGTATAAAGAACACAGCACAGCGTCAGTGGAGTACATGTTCTTAGTAATAATACTCAAATGTCTCTGACATTAAAGTTTTCGGTGGTGACTCTGCATTATGATTGGTATTCTGTCCATTTTTCGCATTTCTTCAGACATCCATTTTAAATATCCAAACAGAAAAAATAGTTACCCCTTTAAAATCCAATGCAATTTAATAAAAGAGCCTTGCACAGGACAGGATTTCACAAATTTCCCTTGCTGTCTTTTTCACTACATTTTCTCAACTGTAGAGTGTGTATTACGCTTCTTAAAAGGTCATTAACAGCATGCTAACAAGCTAACCCCGACACATTCTGTGTGGTTATTCTACTTTTTATCTCA
This sequence comes from Carassius gibelio, assembly GCF_023724105.1. NCBI lineage: Eukaryota > Metazoa > Chordata > Actinopteri > Cypriniformes > Cyprinidae > Carassius > Carassius gibelio. Next base: position 35,842,429 of record NC_068398.1, on the reverse strand, counting down.
AGAGGCGATAGTACGATAGTATAGCTTATGCCTCCTCCCATCTAGTTTCAGCTGAGATGTATATGATGCAACAGCTGTGTGTGTGGGCTTTGTGTGCCTCAGCAGCATAGTGAGGAGCAAGTCCACATTAAGCCACTTTATATTATATTTCTTTAAGTTACAGTGCCCAGTATTGTGCCAATATGCCTCAACGCTGTGCTGTGTGAAATATATGGAAAGGGCAGGTCAGATGTGAGCAGGAAATGGTTGATAGTAACAGAGGCAGAACAGTGCCTGTGTGAAAAGCCACACGCAGTGTGCCAGCACAGCGCATATTGTGCTATACTTTACAGTCTGCCTCGCGTCTTGGATTGATATGTGAAAGTACACACAGCAGTGGAATTATGCCTTAAAAAATTTTTTTCAGTTGGACACTAATTCAATATCAATATATTTTTGATATATCGTTATGTTACAGTATTCGTCACTGAATGACGTTCAGGGCACAGCCGTCAGTTTATTTTTATTCAAAGTTGAGCAGTTTAGAACACAATTGGCTGTGTTCTAAACTGCTTGTGTATAATGCCAGGACATTAAAACTACACTGCACTTTTGTTCCCATCTATATGCTGATGCTGTCTGTGTTGTATCTCCTGCTGCTGTTTTTGGACAAATTTCTTACTTCATTGAGGAATTTTCAGCAGCTACATGCGTGCTGCATGGAGTATTTTTTTTTAAATATAGTTTTTGATTACGTGAGTGAAGTAAAATACTCTATTGTCTGCTCATTGTTAAAACAATAATTAAGATATTACTGTAGACGATACATATCTCACACTAGGGTTGGGTGGTATCACGGTAATATCGGATGTCGCGGGATCTTAAAATAGCACCGGTATCAGTTTCAATACCGTCATTACTGGCACTTATATAGTCTATAATATATATAATTTATTTATTGCCTAAAAAATGCTTATGTGTGGTTGCAGTTTGGCAATATTTCTGGTTCCGACCGAATGAGAAGGGAAAGGCGGTAAATACTGACGAGGCAATTTGTAAATTATGCAATAAAAAGGTGACCGCGAGAGATGGAAACACCTCTAACCTAATGTCGCATCTCCGAAACAACCACCCACTCACTGCTGCCAGGATGCATTTTGTTCTCGAGTTCATTAAATAAGCGCATTAAATATTGTATTTGTTTAAATATTATAATGTTATTTTTTCCATCTTTGTTGATTATGAAAAGTGAACAGCACAAATAAGATGGGATGCATCGGGAGTCAGACAATTTGACCACTTCAATAATTTTTTTTTTGTAAAAGGCCTCTTTAAAACGAATTGCGTTTTGTATAAATTGTATCTTAATTTTAATACATTTTTCATCAACCAATTGCCTGGATTTAATATAATCATGACATGATGTGCGCTGGCATGCCCCGAAACTCAGTGTAGGCTATGCCTCACAGACATGACAAATATAATAAAGCTTGAAATTTCTTTAAATGAAACAATTAAAAATGAAAGAAATAGGCTACTCACTGATTAGGCTAAGTAATCCATGATGTGCATTTCTCGCTAGGCATGCGTTCATACAGAGATGTGATCATCAATTTCATTAATTTTCTAAATATCGATAAACAACTATTGCGAAATGACAATATTTCCATTAACCGATGTTATGCGACTAAAACGTCATTTTTTTCCTCTCGCAATCAGTCATTCCAAAAATCATGGCAACGGACGTTGGTAGGTTTATATATATATCACAGCCACCAGACTAGACATTATATTATTATTATCTCCAGGTTCAGGTTGATGTGTGTTGGTTTTTGTCCACCTCAATCTCCAGGTTTGTGTGTGTGTGTGTGTGTGTGTGTGTGTGTCAGAGTCTGTGTGTGTCCACCTCCAGGTCCAGTTTGGTGTGTGTGTGAGCCTGTGTGTGTCTGAGTCTCTGTGTGTGTGAGTCTTTTTGAATGTTTGAGTGTGTGAGCCTGTGTTTGAGTGTGTCAGTAAGTTTGTGAGTTTGAGTGTGTGTGTTTGTTTTGGGGCATAGAAGGACAGATTTCAAGACATTTCAAAGAGTAATGAGGACCCTCCGGTATGGGAGGACACTTGGCTGTCCTCATAAAAATAAACCTTATAAAACCTTTTCTCAGCATGTTTTAATTCCCAAAAAGTGGTTTTCTAAAAAGTATTTGTGTACCAAAAACCTGACATATGTTGTATATCTGTGTTCGCCACTGCCACCTATCTGTTGTCGTGGTCCCTGCATACAGCGACTCACGGGCGCGGGAAATTATACACAAGCGTATTAGATTATACACAACGTGCGAAATTAGACCACTGCGCATGCTCAAATTAGCATTACTCATTTTGATTGGCTGGATGGGAGAGAGCTTCGTGTGAACATCTGATTCATTTTCCCGGGAGTTCTGGAAAAGCACGTTGTGAAGAACAGGTAAGAAATCAATCAATAAACGTTTTAATAGTTTTGAATGACAAGTAACTTATAGATATGTTTATGGTATTTATCGATGCTTTTGTCCAAAGCAACATGCAAATAACAACAATATAAAGTTTAACTTAACAGTAAAACGGATAATTCCACGAAATCAGGGCCTTTTCAACTTTGGTAAATTAAAAAATAAAATAAGTTTAATCGATTTGTTTTAAATATCCATGAAATGAATATAGCTTAAAAGGACAAGAAATTGTATCGTGCCATCTCAGGCTGTTTTCTTATTTTACGAGTACTTATCTATGGTAATGTTACCTCATGTTTTTATATTTTTGTCATGCCTGTAAAGTTATAGACACATGCGTTATTATACATTAGTTTTTATTAGAACCACGTTATAGTTTTCTCATATATGTGTAGTATTTTAGTCCCTCTTTTCACTAGTTTCCGATCTTTTTTCCAATCTTACATTTGTCATTCTAATGACCAAGAACATACAAATTTTGGAGGGTGATCAAATGTCAATTAACAAAAGAAAAAAAAATTACAACAGCGGTATTAAAAGAAGGGATTTGTCAAATAAAACACAATATAGAGAGAGTTACAATAGAAAAAGTAAAAAGTTAGAAAGCCTTTACAAATATATTTTTTTATGAAATTAATAACAGTAACAACACTGAAAAGTGACTAGCTTAAGCCTTGTCTGTGAAACTAGGAGCTAATGTTTTATGGTATAGAAATCAGACCCTTGTGTCTATCTGTTTGTGTATATCCCCTCACAGTACGTAAAATATATTGATATACTGACAGCAGGGAAATGTTATGTGAATGTTATGAAAGCATAGACGGTTTCAACGGCATCAACATAAACAAACGTTAATGCGCGTGAGCGCTTTTGTGGACCTAACTTAACTTCCGGTAGACTCCAAATAGAATCAATAACAACAGCCAAGTCCCTCTAGAGTAGATATTTTTTGATAACAAACAAAATGTGTTTTCTGTGGGGATCAGGCGGACTTAATGAAAATGCTAATTCATTATTTGCCAGCAGGAGATGTTTTAAAGCATAGACATAAAGCGCCAGAAATAGAGGTTTCCTCAGTAAGAGCTGTAAACAAAGCAGAGCTGGTACGCTCACACGCTGCTTTATCACGCATAAGTTATAACATACATATAAGTCTTCTTTCAGAAATACAGCAATATAAAAACACCCGTGCCTCGTTTTGATATTTAAACATAAATGTAAGGAGTTATTATTATTAAAGTGCAGTACGTTACGTAACGTTACATTACTCATGTTTACCATGATGTTGCAAACCTCTTTGGAATTGGGGTGAGCACTGCCTGTGATGTATTTTGGGAGGTTTGTAAGGGTCTCTGCCAACTGAAAAGGAAGTTTATTGGAATGCCAAAAAGTGAAGAAGACGTGAAAACCATAATCAAAGGATTTCAAGAGAAGTCAGGGTTTCCCATGTGTGCTGGGGCCCTGGATGGAACACACATTCCCATCCTAGCACCCTCCAGCTTTCACACTGATTACTACAACAGAAAGGGGTGGTACAGCGTGATACTACAGGGCTTGGTTGACCACCAGTACATGTTTCAAGATTTTTAAGTTGGCTGGCCAGGGAAGTGCCACGACTCTTTTGTTTTTCAAAACTCAAAACTACATGCAAAGCTGGAAAATGGCACCTGCTTTCCACCACTCACCAAGACAATACAAGGTGTTGACATTCCTGTGCTGATTGTGGCTGACTCTGCTTATAGTCTCTCTCGTAATGTCATGAAACCGTTCCCAGAAGGAGTTGCAAGAGGGCCCCAACTGCAATTCAATGCATGTCTGAGTAGGGCAAGAATTCATGTGGAACATGCTTTTGGCCGTCTAAAGGGCAGATGGTGCTGCCTAATGAAGCGCAATGATAGTCAAACTACAAACATTAAGTTTGTTGTTGCAGCTTGCATTGTGCTGCACAACTTTTGTGAGTCTTGGAAGCTGGATTTCCCACAGGAGCAGAGCAGAGCAGAGATGCCTGAGGAGGAAGACACAGAGCAGGAACATGCAGATGATGAAGGTACCCTTGTTACACCTGAGCCGCTTGACCTGGCCAGTTCTACTGCAGAGCAAATCCGTGAAGTATTAAGTATGGTACATTTCTGAAAATCAGTGATTGTTGATGTGTGCAATGTGATTAAATATATTCGCTTAATATTTTTGTAGTTTTATTTTATTTATTTTTTTCATTTCAAGCACCTTTGTAACTGGTTCTTCTGTAAGATCAACACAACTGTTTGTACGAACCAAAAAAAGTTACAATCTATATGTCTAATAAAAGTTATGACATGTATGCAACATTTGTCTCTTTACTTTTAACGTAAACTGGACTTTCACATTCAAGTTTCACCATTAGGCATTAAAGTGAAAAAATGTAAACGTAATATAGTGCAAAAAAACATGTCCTATATTTTCACAACAATTTTGATCCTTGAACAGTTCTTTTAACTTGTACAAACAAGTGCAACTGCACAATGTTTGCAAAAAAACAATGCCCAGAACATCTAGTGGTCAATTCTTTGGTCAGACAGGGAACGTTGATCTTGGACAACTGATGTTGACAGATTTTGGTGTGAGGCTTCACCAGGTGGAAAAGCAAATGGATCAGATGGATAATAGTGCTGAGTTTGATGTTGATATTGTGCAAACGAAGTTGAGGGTCCATACTGTGGCATTGCAGGTCTAAGCACTTGCAGAATTTGAACCATGAATTGCTGGGTATCTCGAGCACGCCCGTCTTCAGCTTCCTGACGCTTCATCTCAAATTCAAGACGTGCTCTTTCCAGATCCAGTCTGGCCTGCTGGAACTGTCTCTCCCAGGCCATGTGCTCCTTGTCAAGACGCTGTTCAACCTCTGCTGCTGTTGTTTCTTTGTCATGTTGTATTAACATGTTTATCCCTCTCTCCATGGCTTCCATGATTTGAGTTTTTTTGCCTTTGCGTTTACACCCTGATGAGAAAGATCACAAAATTGCATTGCATTATAAGACAAGTAAACGTGCCTTCATATGAAAATACAATATATCATGATAATGAACATGCTCAGTATTGTTATTGTGAAGACTTCAAAATGTGATAATTCCTAATGATTTTTTTTTTATATTTATGATGAGTTTGAAAAATACTTTTTAACCAGTTACTTTGTTTCTGAACAGTATTTAAAACTTTTTCTCTATGAATGTACTATAAAAAAACCTTCTAAACTGTTATGATTCTTTATTATTGTTCAGTAAAACTACCAATAGTTCTGGTAATATTAGATAATTTATTAGTTAACATGAACAATAGAAAATAAATACCAAATCATGTTTTAATCTTGCTAAATGTTAATTTCAACATTTGCTAATACATTATTAAAATCAAATGTAGTAGGCCAATCTGTTAATATATTTAAAGAGCCTGAACTAACAATGAACTGTAGTACTTTAACTAACATTAACAAAGAACAATAACGTGAAATAAATGTAGATGTTGCTCCTTGTTAGTTTATTTTTATGGACTAACTAATGTTAACTCACTGTAAAGGGTCACATTTTTCTCTATAGTGTTACATTTTCCAGTGCAACCTGTTTGAAAATGTTGCTTTATATGTTTTTGGTATTGTTCTTTATTATATGGAAAAATATTGAAAATGTTAGGAGAACAACAGTTGTTGGTAAGCTAATTCAATTCCGTGAAATAACAGTATACCACAATAAAATTTTAGCAATTACCATTATTTGACATGATGAAAATACGGTCACGTCCCTAACAACATGACAGAAATGACATGCAAGACAACTTAAGCAGGTTTACTGGAGAGAGAGAGAGTGGAAAAAACATACTTGTAATGATCGAATTTTGGCTGGGATTGGAGGTCAGCTCTGACCTTGGACCACTGTCATTATCAGATGCTGTCATTGCAGCTGCTTGGTCTCCTGATGGCTCTACTATACTCGATGAGTGTGAACTGGTACCTGTAACAAAGCATATCATTTAGAACATTTCGGAGCTGCAAGATATTAATTAAATGGCAACATTGAAATTTATAAAGGGAAAAATAACAAACTTACCAGAATTTTCACCTTCCTCTGAACTTGACACATCCATGTGTCCATCTCCGGGGTTAGTCACAGGACGACAAGCTAACGAAACAGAAATATCTACTCAATATCGACAGTACTGGTTAAATTACTAAATCGTAAACAGAATTCTTGTCTCTATTACTAGCTTATTCACTGCATTTTATTATTTGTCTTTTTTTCATATGAATGCTTATTAGCCACAAGTTTAAGTATTTTGTACGCTGTTAATTATTTTTCAATAGAAAATGAATACTCTTAAAAGTAGCAACTAACCAAGAACAGAGTCCAGTTCCTCAAAGAATGGGCAGCGTTGTGGATCCGACCCCGTCTTCTTGTTATGCTTCACACATTCGCGGTAACGTCGTTTGAGATATTCAATACGGTCTTTGCACTTCACCCAGTCGAAGGTTTTTTGAATTGATGGACAAACCTCACAAACTTTTTTAAAAACTGCCTCCCACACCTTGTGGTTATGTATACAATTTTCAAACTGAAACTGAAACGTAGGTTCGCTCCAAACAGAAATTAGAGCTAATGTTTCCTCCCTACTCCAGTGTCGCGTAACTTTCTTTTTTGCCGCCATCTTTCCATTGATCGGTCATATGACCATACGCAATCCACGCATTATTAACATGTGATCTTCTGAAATTCCCACATGTAAAACACAGACACTCCTACCTCGGTAATAAACACGGAGATGTTAGTCCCGTCCGAATGAGTACATAAAATCACAGATGTAGGTTGATAAGAATCGTTACTCAAACGTCGTTTGGAAAACTAGTCCCGTCCGAATAGGGCTTATGACTATTAATTGTACAAACCTCGATATAAATTAAAGTTGTTAATAGTATTTTAATAATATTTTAGTTAATAGTGGGCCTTTCTGTTGCTGTATTCTACACTTGGACATGTATTCATAATTTTACATGTAGAATAAAAAAAAAAGCACAATGTTGCATAGCAGTGATTTTATAGGAATAAATGATTGGGATTATTTGCAGTGCTGAGTTGTATCCAGTGGATAGTCTGCTACCCCAGTGTCTTTAATAAGGTTTTGTCTGCAGGTCGTGGGATCTTCACTTAAGCTGTTTTCAATCAAGGAGACTTTGTGGTGGAGTATAGAGGAGAGCTCATTGATGCAGCTGAAGCTGAACACAGACGTAAACTGTACCACAATGCATGTTCGATCTTCATGTTTCATTTCATATGGAAGCGGAAGACATGGTGGTAGGTTCAGAATGACTAATGTGTTTAGATTTCTATAGTGAGAAGTCTGGATTTCTGAAGTAAAGAATTAATCAACTATGCATTGAACATCTATACTTGTATTGGATGTTGGCATTAGTGTAGTTGCTTACAAATTAAAGTACAATTCAAAAGCGTGTCACTATAAACGTCTGTTTAGTGCATAATGCTTGTAAATTTGCAGTATTGATGGAGCACTTGAAGATGGGTCATTTGGGCGACTGGTAAACGATGAGCACAAGGCACCAAATTGCAGAATGAAGTTGATCGAAGCAGAAGTGAAGCCACATCTCTGCCTTTTTGCACTGAAGGAAATTAGGGCAGGAACTGCACTCACCTATGATTATGGTGGGAAATAATGGCCCTGGCGCAAAGAGGTGGGTTATTTAGATTTTTTTCCCTATGAATTGGTGTCAAGATTTAAAGCCTATACATCTAGACATCTTTATAACAATGAAATCATCTCTGTCTTAATCGCTACTGTGTGTTAAGCTGTGTGAGTTTCATGATGCCACAGAGATTACACAAATACCTATCCCTTGCTAGTGCCAACAATTATAACCAAAAATCAGAAGTCACTTCTTGGTGGTATTTAATCAGGTTGTCAGGTTAATCTTGAACTTGCATGACTCTCCCAGGTGATGCCAGCAAGCTTATCTGTATTTTTTGTAGATTCCCGCTACTGTTACAAGCACTGCTGCCCAAGAGTCTATTACAGACCGTTTCCAAGACCAAACCATGTCATCCACAGTCTCTATTGAAGGTCAGTGACTGTTTGAGTTATGGTGGGCATATAAACGTATTGTGTCTATAAAGCATGTGAACCAGTGATGTAGTGGTTGCTTCTAGAGTGATGCACAACTCCACCCTTCCTGGCCTTCCTCATATTCTTTCCTGTATTCTACAGAGACCAGAGAGAGACCAGCTGCGGTGTAAATGTGCTCCATTCAGTATGGATGGTCTTTTCTAACCATGGTGTCCCCCCAACACTGGTGTTTATCTGGGAGTTCAACAGTGGAAGACTCCGGTTTGAGCATGGATGTCTTTACAAGACCAAAGGACAGTGTCTCACACACAAGTGCACAGATCTTTACCTTTTTTACACAAAATTACTTTAGTTTCTTAGAGTGGTTTTTACTTTTGCTTTAAGGCGGGCGTACACGGTGCAAATACGGATGGTCGGAAGATCGTATGTCAACACACACGGCACGAGTGAGTTTATCTGAAAATCGTACGGATGACATGATATACGACACGATTTTACAACCTGCGAATTCCAGAAGCAATCGCACAAAGTTGATAGACGCGTTCGACTTGAAGCAGCGCTGCACGCACAGAAGGATCACTGTATGACATTACCGCGAGAGCGATATGAGAGCACACATATCCAATGCATTCGAATCGCTCTCGCCGTACTTTGATGTCATACAGGTGATCATTCTGTGCGTGCAGCGGTGCCTCAAGTGGAACGCGCCTAATATAACTGCTCTCCCTCTCTCATAACTGCATATAAAATATTGATACGGGCCGTGACCGTTTCCTACACGTACAGGTTATTTTTCAGCAATAGGAGCCTGGAACGTTTGGTCACCCTGTGTGTGTGTGTTCTTGTATTGAGAATGAGGAGTCACGTGCTGATTTGGGTTGATTTGGGAGGGGTCTGAGCCGGTCGGCCCTGATGCCAGGATACACTATCGGTTGCCAGGGGCAATGCCTTCAGATATTCACAGAGGCGCGACGAAACATTTCAGAGCGCTTTCATTTTTGCGCATTTATTATGTCGGCGGAACAGATCAAGACAGATCTACGAATATTAGAAAGAAAAGGAAGAAAGTAAAGCAATGCAAAAACATAAGGTGAAAGAAAGGGGACCTTACAGGAACAAGCTCACACCAAGCGCAAATCAGCGGTGTTTGGAGAAGCTCTCAGGCATCTAAAATATCGACCCATACGAGCTCCCTGCAGCGGCACAGAGAACTGAACAATTTACCTCCATGCACACATATGGATATTGGGAATTATATTGTTCACGATGTAAGTCACCTTGCATTCACGCTATTAATGGCTTTAATCTAACCCGGACATTTACATCTCGCAATCACACATTTAACTACCCTAGCTAACCCAGAACTGGTTTGTCCACTTTGCAGCCCCCAACACAAAAACCTCGTACAGTATGTGTCACTGGGCTAAAATCAAATAATAACTAAACATACACAGCTTTAGCCTACACCAAAACATGTTGGAAACGTTCGTATACATTGAACATCTCGTTACAATCTAGTGTTTACGAAACAGTCACAGTTAATTACTTTGTCATTTTGGTCAAGAAGTGCATTCTAAATGCAATGTAATTACAATCTACTAAAACGCATGTGAATAAACTTACTTTGGCCAGTACAACACTGTTTTCATCACCTGCTGTAGATGGACCCAGCCACAGCAGAAAGCCTCGTAACTTTCCAAAGACTTGTGGCTTTTAAACTCCTGCATTGTGTAGTAACTTAAACCAAAAACAAGATAATTCCCAATGTCCATATGTGTGCATGGAGTTAAATGGTCCAGGTCTCTGTGCCGCTTGAGAGCTTCTCCTAATAGCGATGTTTTGCGCTTGGTGTAACCTAAAAAAACTGTATTCCATTGTTCCTATATTTTCCACATGTATCGTGAGAGATACTGGAGCAGTTTTTAACGCAGCAGTAACTTCCATGCATGGTAAAACAGTGCAGAATTGCGAGAACCTCCTCTACTACAGAGTTAAAAACACATGTAAACAATCCTGTTTCGCTGCCGGTATCCTGCCAACATGATGGAGACCGTGATATTGAGGGAGGGGCTTTGTGCTATGACGACAACTTCTCATTCTCAATATGGTTTATAAATATCTGAAATGGGTATTATAATGTAAACATGGTTTGTGCGGACAATTACTGTGCTCTCGTAAACCGAATGGCTTTAAAAAATACTATACAGTGTTTAATAGAAATTTTAAACATGCATTTTTCGTGATGGATAGAGGTATTGTATGGGGATATACAGTATAGAATACCGTTACGTTTATGGAGAGTCCCTGTAAACTACATATGCGTGTGTGAGCGAGAGAGGGAGAGAAAGAGAGAGAGAGAACTAAAAAGGCATTGGAATACGTTGCTAGAAACATCATACAGCGCTCGCTGTTCCTGTCAGACTTCAGCTGCCGTCTTCGTCTTTCTTCTTCTGTGGTTTTCCTAGTTCGTGATTGGTCAACTTCAGATAAATCAACAAATCGGCTCGTTCAACAGCACAAATGGCACGAATTCAAACCGATAGCTCACTAACTTTTTAGACATGTTTAAAAATGATCGGGAGGTCGGGAAGTGTTCGTAAGCCACTCTGCTCGGCTCGTAATTCATCGCAAATGATACGAGCCGCGACCATACGAGAATACGCGATTTCCACACGATTGAAAAAAATCGCATGTGAACTCGTACGACAGCAAAAATCGCACCGTGTACGCCCGCCTTTACTTAAATAGATTAGGGTTAATCAACCTATTTCCTTGCAGTTAGAGGTTATGTAGAAAATTATCCGTTTCCTTGCCCCTATCCGTTAGTTACCCGCTGTTTCGCTAGTGGTCTCTGTTGTAGAAAATTGCCTCATTCTTCCTACTACAGCACTCACTGTCTTCAAACAACAGGGCTATAGGTTGATTTACCATGGACCTTGGAGTTTAACTTTTAGTGTTAAGCAAAGCCTTTGATTGGTAGAGATCCCTGTTGCCAGTTTTATTTTATTTTTTACAGATAATAGAAGTTAAGTTGGGTACATCTAAGTTGGGTACATCATTTGGCTTTGGAAACAGGTTCAGAAAATAGATATGTTATGTTTTTTAAATGCCAGATGAAGGTTTACTTCATTATTTAGAGGAATTGTCTTTTTGCCATCGCCACAACAGTTCCAAGTGGAAGCATATCTTTCTCTTGTGTGTGTGATGAGTGACGCCCCAAAAGTTAGCCAGTCTTAAGGGAACAGGAATTGAATAGATATGCTTTGCTATTATATCTCAAGTAACTTCTTTCTCCCTTTTTATCTCTCCTGAATGATTTGTAGAAAAGGTGTGAAAGTAAAGCAGCCAAATGTTTTTGTTATTATTATTTATGATATAATTTGTGTGTGTAAATGTTCCACAGTGTACAATCCGTAAGCTGGTTTTTGAATTGGTGAGAATCGACAAATGCTGGATATGCCATTCACCTTTGACATCGATCAGATGGCACGGTGTAAGATGCAAACGTAAGTGTGTTATTCATCATCTTAATTAATGCATTTCTCAGTATACCATAAGTAGTTTAATTTCATGCCATGGGTCAGTTCCAGACCCGCACCTATAAAGCATAACAACATGTTGCTTGAATGTTTTATCAGTTCAAACCATTGCGGTGAAAAATACTGTAGTGGCAGATACTATGACATATCATGCAAATGAGGTTGCAAGCTCAGGCATATGGCAGAGAACCGAGACAATACTGCAAACTAGTCAACTTTTTCAATGCGTCTTTCATGGACTATATTCATTTGCAATGTCAACCCAATTGCACAATAAGCAAAATGCCATTGTTTGAATTGTTGTATAGACGAATTTCAGCAAGCTCATATTTGCGATGTTACCAATGCAAAAACCGCGGTTCTTGGTTTGATCTGCTATGTGAACATAGGGCAGTGTTTGTGCTGCTCCATTAGCATTTTTAAAGATTAGCTTGGTTTAAAAGCATAATGCACAAATGTTTCGTTATGTCTAAGTGAGTATCAACACAAGCAAAATGCCTTCAAGTCCATGGTGCACTCATGTCATTGCTGAAGTCATTCTGTAATTATGCATATGCTCACAAACTTGGAGGACAACGTTAAACCGTTGCAACCGTTGATAATAGATTGAGTGGAATTTTTGAGGGTAGTTTGTCTAACTGAGATGATAAATGTACCGTATATTAAAGCAATGATGAACAAAAACTAATTCAATAGATCAAACAATCAATTGGCAATCCAAATGCTTGAAGTTGTCTCCATTCCCAATTACTTTTTGAAAGAATTCCTTTTATTCTCATAAGCCTTATTAATGTTGGATAAACATTTCAGCATTTCTGTTCCACTGTAACACCAATGAGCGGATGGTATTCAACAATATGTTCTATATTAATGAATCCTGACTCTTTAAAACATTCTACACTCAAAGACCAGAACGTGAGTTAAAGAAAAACAAGGACCTTCGCTTTACAACCCTCTTCCAACATAACTCACCACCCTGGGCGCCGCCAGGACATTGTGGATGAGAGTTATAACGCCTTGGAGACTATCCAGAGATACAATATCGATCTTTGAAAGGAAGGCAAACACCCGTCCTTTTCACTCACTGCGCTATCACACAACGAAACAGACGCACACACATTCACAAACAGGCACAAGCATTTATGGCTAGCCCATGGACCTTTTTACTATAAAACTACCTCTAAATGTATTTTAATGTCTCCCTTTTTGTGCTCAAATGTATGTATGCGGCATAGTGGAATATACAAATGTTACTGTGTGTTTAATGCAAACTTTATATGCATTTAGTTAAGAATAACTCTGTATCTCTGTATACTTGATTGGTAAAATCAAAGTTCTTGGTGTCTGTATAATCGTAAAAACACGACTGTAACGAATCTTGATAGCAAATTACAGAGGAACGATCTTGCTTAAGAAAAATGTTTAATTTTGTCATCGCCATAAATTAGACCAGTGGGCGGAGATCAGCAAACAAAGAAGATTTTTCCCGCCTCAGTTTCTTACACTTCATTGGCTCATACTGAAAGATAGGTGTAAACCTAAGTTTACGTAAAATCTCAGGGAAACCTGTATTCTGGGCATTCCTGGGTTTCCAGTTTCGCAACCGGACTTCAAGAAGTTCTTCATTTGTTCTTCTTTACTTTTCGTTTAACTTTAGTTTTTCTTTATTGTCTTCTGATATTTGACTTCGTTCAATTGTCTTCATGAGCCAAACGAACTTAAGTCTAATCATCTTTTGGCAAAGTTTACATTCGCGTTAACCATTGAGCTCACGCATTATCTGCTCTGGAAAGAACAACGCTGAGGCCGCACCGACGGACAATTTGAACGCAGCTACACACAAGAGCCAGATCAAAGCAAGTACTTTCTTATATCGCAACTAAAATTGCTGTTTAAGGTTGTCTAGACTATTCCATGTTTGTGAAATTATTCAATGACTTGGGGTCTCTTGCAAAGTTAACTGTTTGAAATTGTCACGCTGAGATTGGTTTTCACTTTCACTTTCTCTCCCTCTCTCTCTCTTATTTATCTCATTACTATTCTTGTTCGTTTACCTTGTTTAAATTGTATTTTTCGTTTTGCTATATACTCATTTTACTTATGAATTGTAGTTATGTACTCTTTAGTCTGTTTTTATTAAATCCTATAATTTGCTTGAATTGAATTGTTTTATTGCTCATTGAGATCGAAGTCCCTGAATTGTGTGATCTAAGCTACAAGCTTTGTTTTATATGAATTATTTTCAGTAATCTTAGTAGTACAGACAAAGAAAATATAGTTTTTCCTGATCAGAAGATTAATATTTCTTGGAGTTTGTAAGAAGGGTATTTTTATTGAATTTTGATAAGGAAGTCTAGCTTTGTCTAGATTAACTTAAACTAATTCTAGTAAAGGTTACCTTTAAATTATTGAATATTCCCTCTTTGGGTAATTTAATATTTGTAAGCAAGAAGCACGTTATATTTATAGACTCATGACTATTCACTTCATTTGAGTTAATTATTCTCCAGAAAGTGATTGTTGCTACACCACATTGGACCATTCTGCCAGAAGTCTTTGGGCCAAGGATGCATTCTGAAACAGCATATATGGCCTTACACCTTGCATATTACACATTAAAAAAAAAATTGTTTGGTCAAGTCAGGTTACTAATGTGTCTGTTTTTTTGCAATAACAGTGTTTTATAAACAGAATCTCAAATCTTTTAATTGTTAGTATGATTTGTAGTTTAAATCTGTTTGTATCTATCTGGAAATCCCATCAGAATGCGCCATTTGAACAGTATTTTTTCAAAACATTCTGGTTTTGCATTCTGAACTTCGATATGCTTTAGTTTTCAGTTCACGTTATGCTTATGTTTAGTGGCGTTGGTGAATTTGATGTGTGGGATCACTACATTTTTTTTTTTTTTTACCTTTGACTTTGAATGGGTAATGTAAATGCTCTGTCACTACAGTGAATTCTACCTTAATGGTCGAAAACTGTATATTTGTCTAAATGGAAAATGTTATCCCTCACTCAAACTGTATATTTGTACTGAACCAATGCACTTCTTGATTTTGTATGTTTCTTAAGTGTGAAGCTGTTAGCATTTAATAAATAAATTAGGATGTAGTTGGTCAGGATGGAAAACTGATCAGTTGTTGTCTAATGCTGTGGTTTGCTTAATTTTGTCTGTGAAGAATGCTGTGGTGTGTGGCATTAAATCTACCTCAAGAAATCCTCAGAAGACTGGGATATATCAGAAGTAAGTGTACATTGAAGTATAAAATGCTTAATATCAATAAGATGGCTCTTAGCAGTTTGTTTTTGACATCCATCCTTCACATGTGTATTTCTGTTACTTAAACTATGCTGTATTTAATTAAATTAATGTACTTTATAGGATGATGTCTCCTCTGATGATGAGTACATGCCAGACTCTGGATCAGATTCAGAAAGCTCAGGGACAGAGTTGACTGTTGAGTTGCCCGAAGCATCCAAAAAGTCCCATACCAATAATATGGCTGATTTAGGCATTACTTTTACTGAACAAGAACAGACCATAGATAAACTTGACAACTCCAAGAATATCCTGATGGATCTAGAAAATACTGGTGATCTCCAAAGTGACCCAGAACCAGAAAGCTCAGAGTCATACCAGCAGAAAACAAAAGATGCGAGTAATGAAAAGGGTACTGTGGATATTCTTGGCAAAAGTAAATCCCAAACCAAATCACCAAAATTCCTTAAAAGCCAAATTAATTATTGCTTTTTATGTGGAAAACCTCAAACAAAATTTGCACGCCATCTGGAGAGGCATGAAAATGCTGAAATCGCACAGGCACTTCAGTAACCCAAATCATCCAAAGACAGAAGGGTTCTTCTTGAGAAATTCCGAAACATTGGCAACTTCAAGCACAACTCAATTGTTAAAACCACAGCATCAGGCTCTCTTAAAGTGAAAAGGAGTTCCAAACAGAGCAGCAGCCTTGAGACGTATGATTACTGCTTGTACTGTAGGGGTATGTTATCCAGAAAAGAACTTTCTCGACATATGAAAAGATGTGCTCTAAGACCAGAGAATAATGTTGAAGAGAGAGAGAGAGTCTTTGGTATAGCATCTGCTCAATCCACAATGTCCCAGCCAATCTCAAGTGAACTTTGGTCAGTGTTGGGCAAAATGCACAAGGATAACGTGTCCACTGCAATAAGGAATGATCATTATCTCATGCAGTTTGCCCAGTCCCTCTTTAATAAGCATGGGAGTGACCATGCTTATTAAGCACGAATATATAAGACAGAAAGTAAGGGAACTTGGGAGATTACTTGTGACTTTGCGCCACACAACAAGAATCCATAACATGGAAGAGGCAATAAAACGAGGCAACTTCTCTGCCAACAAGAGAGTTTCAGGTTTTGATAATGAGAACGGCACATTCAAAGCCCCAAGTTTGGCCCTGAAAATTGGACATTCTCTCAGAAAGAGAAGTGACCTCATTGTGTGTCGTGCTCTCATGGAAGAGGACCAAGAGGTGATCGATTCCATCAGGAGGTTTCATACACTTCATGAAACGAAGTGGTCTGAATTGGTCTCCCATTCTAAAAAATTTTGAAGATCGTGACATGTCCCAACTAAACGATGACATAAGCACTGGGCTCACAGAAGTTGAGAAGAGACTTTGCACACAATTCGCCAGAGTGGAACTGAGGGGGAAAAAAGGAAGAAAGGTTGCTGTGATTCTGACTTCTGATATGACTGCTAACCTCTCACTCATTAGTAAGAGGAAAGAGTGTGGAGTAACTGAAAACAACAAGTACCTCTTCTCTGTTCCTTGTAGTGATAGTCACTACAGAGGGCAGTTTGGTCAATTTGCAAATGCTTGTGGAGCCGAAGATCCTCAAAACCTCAGATCAACTAACCTTCGCAAACAGATTGCCACAATAAGCCAAGTCATGAACTTGAAAGATAATGAACTGGACCAACTGGCCGATTTTCTTGGGCATGACATTAGGGTGCATAGGGAGTACTATCGACTGCCCCAATCAACAATTCAGCTGGCTAAGATCTCGAAGCTGCTTATTGCTATGGAGAAGGGAAGTGTGAAGGAAATTTCACACTGCAACAGCACTGCTAGCTGAGCTCCAGTCACCGCAGCACATAGCTCTTTCATCAGGCTCTCCGGATCTTGTAAGCCATTTGAGGGTGCCTAGCAGGAGAAATTGAGAATGAGACCGACATTCCTTGTAGAACCCTAAGATCCTGGCGCACCGTCCTTAAAGCAAGGTTCTCTGACTCCCCTTTAACCCTTTCGAGTCGATTAATGCATATATGCGTTTTGAGTCATTTTCTCCTGATAACCCCGAAAAGAACTTAAATTACACTTTCAATTTTAATTGTACAGATAAGAGCAATACATCAATCGAATCTGTAAAGGGTCTACATTTTTTTGGATACAGACATAATAACAACAAAACTTTGTGCACTTATAAAATAAAGATAACAAACAAGGTGTACTGTCTCCAGCCTTTGTCTGCGCTGATCTTCATTTACAAACACGTCATTAAAATGAACTGTAACTCCGTGAATACTCAACAAAGAGACATGAGAGAGATATCTATAGAAAGCTTGGCAAGTGCCGCCGAAAACAGATATTCTGTGATAAAGTGATCCATATGAAAACAACGCAATGTCTGTTTTTCATGTCTCCCTTCATAATATCTAATGTGACCACGCCCCCGCGCTGAACGCGCTATTCAGATTCAAACTGAAGCGCGCGGCTTGAATACGCCCACACAGAAGAAAAAGCAACCAGACTGTTCCAGTTTTTTTATTTTACTGTTTGCTTCGCAATGAGAGGAATAAGACATAAATCACCCCAAAAAGATGTGATGTGGTTGAGGATTTGAGGAATGGATTTCCTCAGAAAAAAAGAATGAAGCACTTTATTCAGCAGAGACCATAAACATGAATAAGTCTCTTTTTATTTATGTATATACTTGTACTAGTTTTCACATAACGTGTAAACATTTTACTAGTTAGACTTTTTCCAAAGACTTTTTCCAAACTATAATTCCTGACTAAATGTATAATCAAGTGAAACATTATGAAGTTTCAATAACAATATACAATACTATACCATTCAAAAGCTTGATGTAAATAATATAAATGTAACAAATAGATAACTGTAACAAATGTAAAAACAATGATTTTCTTTCAATTTATTATCCCCTAAAAACCCAGAAAAATATTCTCAGCTCTTTTCAACATTAATAATAATGATAATAATAATAACAATATTATTATTTTTTGTAGAAAATAAGATTGTTAAAAGGATTTCTGAAGGATTGTGTTACTGGAGTAATGCTGCCATACAATTTGTTTGAAAGTCAACTTTGATTGTTTCTAATAAACTGTTTAACTGCTCCCCCAAGTGTATATTAAATTATGTTGTGGGATAATGAAATATATTCTTAATAAACTACAAACATAAAATTATATACTTTTATTTTGTTCTCACATTCTTTCTTGTAACTCCTCACTCACAGTGGCACAGCTGAATGAGAGGCTCATTATGCAGCTCATTATGCAGGCCTTTGTCTTCTCAGGTGTAAATCACAATGATATTCATGGTAGTTGACGCCTACTCGCATATAACTTTTACCAACAAAAAGTGTGTTAGAAAATTTAAATCAATATATTGTTTTCTGTGAGTGAGTAAACAAGATGATTTTCACATAATTTAGAAAGAAAAATTCTACGCTACAAGCTCCAGTTCTCAAAAAATCCCGGCAACCATTGTTCTTTATGTGTTTTATGGCCTTTTCAAGTGTTTTAACATTTTTAGTTTTTCACTAACCACGCATAATATTTTTTTTCTCAAAAACACAATTATGTACGTACATGCATTTCACATATTATTATAGCCCGAGTTTGTGCTGATTACAGTGAGATTAGACTTTACCCATTTAGATATTTATTAGAAACTGAAAAAAGCACAAATGTCAGGGCATGACAAAACTTCTCCAGGCCCCAAAAATACCCTTAGACTCCAGAGGGTTAAGTCTAAGCTCCTTAGCGGCAGCTGGAAGTAGCATCGTGCGCTCTGACCCATCATCCAGTATCGCGTAGGTCTCCATAGCATGCTGTCCATTGTGTAGCACAACCTTTGTCACCTTTAGGAGCACTTGACTGCTGCCAGACGGCCTATCCAGATAGAGAACTTCATTAGCAGTACTCACTAAACATGATGTGTTCTCTGTGGCTGGTGTCACTATAGCTGGTCTAATGTTAAGGTCGTGGAGAGCTTCCAAATGTCTGCCATTACAACTCTTGCACCTGGCCTTCAGTTTGCACTGTGTGGCCTGGTGACAACGACCACAACGCCAGCACCACCTGTTTTTCTTAACCCAGTCTCTCCGCTGCTCAGTGGTTAACCGGCTGAGGTTGGTGCACTGGTTCAGATAATGCAGGGCGTTGGTACAGTATGGGCAGGGTAGGGCGTCTTTGCCTTGTGGATTGGCAGTGGTAGATGAGAATACTGGGACAGTCGGGCAACTAGAAGATTGTTCAGCTCCATTGAGGATGGTGGTTAGCCTGCCAAACTTTGAGTCCTTCCGTCTATCCCTCTTACTGTCTGGGTTCTCTTGGGGTCGGGACTCATATCCATACTCTTCAATCTGCAGCTCAAACTCCAGCCAGCGGGCGAAGTCTAATAGCGTAGGGACACGGATGCTGAGGGGATGTAGGTGTCTCATAAACCCAGACCGCAGATCTTGTGGAAGCTTGGACATAAGCCTAGTGACACGAGACCCACATTAAAGCTCAATATGACCTTTCTCTCCAAGCTGGTCGAGCATGCCAATCAAGGCTCTCACCCTGAGAGCAAATCCTTTAAAGGCAGTGATGTCCTGACTACGAATGTTAGGCGACTCCATCAGGTCTGCAATGCGCCTTAATGCTAGCTGGTGAGGTTGCCCATAATGCTCTGTTAATGAGGCCATAGTGTAGGAAGAAATGAGGTTTGTTCGTTTTACTTGCATTTCCGCTGAAAAGCAAAGTTGGAGATTCGCTTGTTGCCTCATCTCAGGGAATCCCCGTGCCTCGGATTGGATGCAGAGCTGTCATTTGGATGGCGTCTTTTGGGAAAACCTTCCTGGTCATTTGTTGTTTGCCATGTTATGTAGAACTTCTGAGACTCTTCAGATAGTTTTGCTGTTTGCAAGAGTCAAGCCAAGTCACCTTTATTTATATAGCGCTTTATACAAAATACATTGCGTCAAAGCAACTGAACAACATTCATTAGGAAAACAGTGTGTCAATAATGCAAAATGATAGTTAAAGGCAGTTCATCATTGAATTCAGTGATGCCATCTCTGTTCAGTTTAAATAGTGTCTGTGCATTTATTTGCAATCAAGTCAACGATATCGCTGTAGATGAAGTGAACCCAACTAAGCAAGCCAGAGGCGACAGCGGCAAGGAACCGAAACTCCATCGGTGACAGAATGGAGAAAAAAACCTTTGGAGAAACCAGGCTCAGATGGGGGGCCAGTTCTCCTCTGACCAGACGAAACCAGCAGTTCATTTCCAGACTGCAGCAAAGTCAGATTGTGCAGAAGAATCATCTGTTTCCTGTGGTCTTGTCCTGGTGGTCCTCTGAGACAAGGTCTTTACAGGGGATCTGTATCTTGGGCTCTAGTTGTCCTGGTCTCCGCTGTCTTTCAGGGCAGTAGAGGTCCTTTCTAAGTGCTGATCCACCATCTGGTCTGGATACGTACTGGATCCGGGTGACTGCAGTGACCCTCTGATCTGGATACAGACTGAATCTGGTGGCTACGGTGACCTCGAAATAAGAGAGAAACGGACAAATATTAGCATAGATGCCATTCTTCTAATGATGTAGCAAGTGCATAGGGTTTTATGGGAAGTGTTCCTGGTTCAGGTTTACCGAATTAATGCAGCCTAAAAATCCTTTAACAGATTTGGATATTAAAAGCATATTAGTATGTTATGTGTAAGCCAGGTTAAAGAGATGGGACTTTAATCTAGATTTAAACTGCAAGAGTGTGTCTGCCTCCCGAACAATGTTAGGTAGGTTATTCCAGAGTATAGGCGCCAAATAGGAAAAGGATCTGCCGCCTGCAGTAGATTTTGATATTGAGTCTTGAGAACGTAGCGGACGTAGAGGATTATAATGTAAAAGGAGCTCATTCAAATACTGAGTGTTCAAGTCTATGCAAAAGAATGTTGTGGTCAATTGTGTCAAACGCAACACTAAGATCCAATAAAACTAATAGAGAAATACACCCACGATCAGATGATAAGAGCAGATCATTTGTAACTCTAAGGAGAGCATTCTCAGTACTATACAGATACGGTCTAAATCCTGACTGGAAATCCTCACATATACCATTTTTCTCTAAGAAGGAATATAACTGTGAGGATACCACCTTTTCTAGTATCTTGGACAGAAAAGTGAGATTCGAGATTGGTCTATAATTTACTAGTTCTTTGGGGTCAAGTTGTGGTTTTTTGATGAGAGGCTTAATAACAGCCAGTTTGAAGGTTTTGGGGACACATCCTTATGGCAATGAGGAATTATTAATAGTCAGAAGAGGATCTATGACTTTTGGAAGCACCTCTTTTAGGAGCTTAGATGTTTAAGGTCTAACATACATGTTGTTGGTTTAGATGATTTAACAAGTTAATACAATTCTTTCTCTCCTATAGTAGAGAATGAGTGGAACTGTTCCTATAGGGGGTCTATAGTGCACTGATGCGATGCTGTAGCTGAGGCTGAATGGTTGCAATTTTATCTCTAATAGTATCTATTTTAGAAGTAAAGTCATTACTGCTGTGGTGTTGGGAAATGTCAACACTTGTTGAGGCTTTATTTTTCATTAATTTAGCCACTGTATTGAATAAATACCTGGGGTTATGTTTGTTTTGTTCTAAAAAAAGAAAAAGTAATCGGATCTAGCAGTTTTTAATGCTTTTCTGTAGGATATGTTACTTTTCCCGCCAAGCAATACGAAATAACTCTAGTTTTGTTTTCCTCCAGCTGCGCTCCATTTTTCGGGCTGCTCTCTTTAGGGTGCGAGTATGCTCATTATACCATGGTGTCAAACTGTTTTCCTTAACCTTCCTTAAGCATAAAGGAGCAACTGTATTTAAAGTGCAAGAAAAGAGAGAGTCCACAGTGTCTGTTAAGGAATTTGGATACATCAGGAAGATAACTTAAAAAGCAGTCTTTTGTGGTAGAAGTGATGGTTCTTCCATACTTGTAACAAGAAGTAGAATTTACAATTTTGGCTGTATGAAGTTTACACAAAACCAAATAATGATCTGAGATATCATCACTTGGCTGCATAATGTCAACACTATCAACATCAATTCCATGTGACAGTATTAAATCTAGAGTATGATTTCGACAATGAGTAGGTCCTGAAACGTGTTGTCTAACCCCAATAGAGTTCAGAATGACTATAAATGCTGATCCCAATGCATCTTTTTCATTATCAACATGGATATTAAAATCCACCAACTATTAAAACTTTATCTGCAGCCAGAACTAACTCGGATGTAAAATCACCAAACTCAGTGGCCTGTATACAGAAGCCAGTACAAACATAACAGGATTTATCATTAACATTTGTTTCTCTGGATAATGTTATATGAAGCACCATTACTTCAAATGAGTTACAGTATTGTTCAAAATAATAGCAGTACAATGTGACTAACCAGAATAATCAAGGTTTTTAGTATATTTTTTTATTGCTACGTGGCAAACAAGTTACCAGTAGGTTCAGTAGATTGTCAGAAAACAAACAAGACCCAGCATTCATGATATGCACGCTCTTAAGGCTGTGCAATTGGGCAATTCGTTGAAAGGGGTGTGTTCAAAAAAATAGCAGTGTCTACCTTTGACTGTACAAACTCAAAACTATTTTGTACAAACATTTTTTTTTTTCTGGGATTTAGCAATCCTGTGAATCACTAAACTAATATTTAGTTGTATGACCACAGTTTTTAAAACTGCTTGACATCTGTGTGGCATGGAGTCAACCAACTTGTGGCACCTCTCAGCTGTTATTCCACTCCATGATTCTTTAACAACATTCCACAATTCATTCACATTTCTTGGTTTTGCTTCAGAAACAGCATTTTTGATATCACCCCACAAGTTCTCAATTGGATTAAGGTCTGGAGATTGGGCTGGCCATTCCATAACATTAATTTTGTTGGTTTGGAACCAAGACTTTGCCCGTTTACTAGTGTGTTTTGGGTCATTGTCTTGTTGAAATAACCATTTCAAGGGCATGTCCTCTTCAGCATAGGGCAACATGACCTCTTCAAGTATTTTAACATATGCAAACTGATCCATGATCCCTGGTATGCGATAAATAGGCCCAACACCATAGTAGGAGAAACATGCCCATATCATGATGCTTGCACCTCCATGCTTCACTGTCTTCACTGTGTACTGTGGCTTGAATTCAGAGTTTGGGGGTCGTCTCACAAACTGCCTGTGGCCCTTGGACCCAAAAAGAACAATTTTACTCTCATCAGTCCACAAAATGTTCCTCCATTTCTCTTTAGGCCAGTTGATGTGTTCTTTGGCAAATTGTAACCTCTTCTGCACATGCCTTTTTTTTAACAGAGGGACTTTGCGGGGGATTCTTGAAAATAGATTAGCTTCACACAGACGTCTTCTAACTGTCACAGTACTTACAGGTAACTCCAGACTGTCTTTGATCATCCTGGAGGTGATCATTGGCTGAGCCTTTGCCATTCTGGTTATTCTTCTATCCATTTTGATGGTTGTCTTCCGTTTTCTTCCACGTCTCTCTGGTTTTGCTCTCCATTTTAAGGCATTGGAGATCATTTTAGCTGAACAGCCTATCATTTTTTGCACCTCTTTATAGGTTTTCCCCTCTCTAATCAACTTTTTAATCAAAGTACGCTGTTCTTCTGAACAATGTCTTGAACGACCCATTTTCCTCAGCTTTCAAATGCATGTTCAACAAGTGTTGGCTTCATCCTTAAATAGGGGCCACCTGATTCACACCTGTTTCTTCACAAAATTGATGACCTCAGTGATTGAATGCCACACTGCTATTTTTTTGAACACACCCCTTTCAACTAATTCAACTAATTGCCCAATTGCACAGCCTTAAGAGCGTGCATATCATGAATGCTGGGTCTCATTTGTTTTCTGAGAATCTACTGAACCTACTGGTAACTTGTTTGCCACGTAGCAATAAAAAAAAAAATACGAAAAACCTTGATTATTCTGGTTAGTCACATTGTACTGCTATTATTTTGAACAATACTGTATACTTGAAGCCTGCCCTCTGAGAAATCCTGAAAACGTTGTCATAAATTGAAGAAACACCTCCCCCTTTACCTTTTAGCCGAGGCTCATGTTTATAACAGTAATCTTGGGGGGGTGGACTCAATTAAAATAATGTAATCATCAGGTTTCAACCAGGTTTCTGTCAAACAGAGCACATCTATACTATGATCAGTGTATGATCATATTATTTACAAAAAGTGTTTTCGTAGAAAGGGATCCGATATTCAAGAAGCCAAGCTTTAGCATTTGTTTATCCATATTGCATCTGTTTTTTATTTGTTGAACCTCAATTAAATTGTTAATCTTAACTTGGTTTGGACGTTTTTTGTATTTTCTAGTTCGAGGAACAGACAGTCTCTATAGTGTGATATCTAGGTGAAAGAGTCTCTATGTGCTGAGAATTAGCTGACCTCTGTGACGTGAGGCAGCTAGCAGACGGTCGGTTTAGCCAGTCTGTCTGCTTCCTGACCTGCGCCCCAGTTAGTCAAGTATAAACACTAAGACTATTTGCCATATTTCTAGAGAGAAGAGTTGCGCCACCCCAGGAGGGATGAAGACCATCTCTTTTCAACTGGTCAGGTCTGCCCCAAAAGCTCGTCCAATTGTCTATGAAACCTATGTTATTCTGTGGACACCACTTAGACATCCAGCCATTGAGTGATAACAATCTGCTATGCATCTCGTCACCACGGTAAGTAGAGAGGTGACCAGAGCATATTACAGTGTCTGACACTGTACCTCTAAATACCTCTTACTGTATTTACGTATAGCATTAGTCAGCACTTTTAAATTTGCCAAGATGTCAGTCGATCTGGCTCCCGGTAAACATTTGACTATGGTGGCTGGTCTCTCTATATTCACGTTCTGTACAATAGAATCACCAATTACTAGAGCACTTTCATCAGATTTCTCAGTGGGTACATCACTGAGTGGGGAGAACCTGTTTAAGGTTTTGATTGGAACAGAAGAGCGGTGTTTTGACCCACGACTACACTGCCTCAATAGCCGCATTTCCACTGTCAGGCCAGTGCGAGCCAGGGCTTAAAGTGGGCCGGGCCGGCCAGTAGCACAGAGGCCAGAATAGCGCAGGGTTTCCACAGTGGAGCCTGAAGCTCCGCTGCACGTCACTAAACACGCCCTTTACACGCCTCTCAGAACAACGTCATGCAACCTCATCATTTCACAAACAAAGAGAAGTTATCAGAAAACTAAGAAATAAGTCACTGGAACATGCGCGATCACAAAACAAACATGATAAAAGCGGCCATTTGTTTGCATGCTTTGTTAAAGCTATATTCAAATTCAAAAGCATCCATGTTTTAACTATAGAATTGATTTAATTTATCAGGACTCAAAATTAATCACACATAAATACACTATTTCATTTATTTATTTTTAACGCTCATGAAAATAGCCTGCTCAGTAGCCGTCATCAGAGAGCTGCACGGGCCGATTTTGTAAATCAGTACCCGCCCGTACCCGCAGTGTTTAAAACCGCATCTGACCCGTTTTCCGACAGCAGCACTAATTAAAATCCGCACCCGACCCACTTAAAATAGAACCGACACCCGACCCGTACCCGAAATCAAATCAGTTAAGCAAATCACATTAGACACACTTTTTTCAAATTTTATTGACATAAGTTATTTATGGAAAACTTTTTTATACATTGTATCTTAATTTTGATCAATGTTTTATCTATCAATTGCCCATATTTTAATAAATAAGAAGCAAATATATAGCAGACAATGAAATGACCTTAGTGTAATTGACAGAATTACAAAAAAATATTTTGCTACCTTATATTTAAATATTTTTTGTATCACGCATGCATACATGTCTATTTCCCTCAAATTAAATATAAAACACATGTGGACTGATATTTTCCAATGTCTGGACTCCTATATTAATGGAGTAGGCTATAAACAGACGTTTCAATATACTGGTATTTAATGCATTTTCTGAGAATTTATATTTCACTTTTTACTAAAAATGTCGAAATACGTGCTCTTTGGTCCATCAGTCACTGATCACATTAGAATAAAATATCTCATAAGAAAATACAAAATTGACTGATTTATGAATGTATATGCATAGTTCTCATCAGTCGGAAATACAGATAAACACTTTCATTTGTTGTATTTTTGATCCTGAAAGAAAACAGAACAACAATAGAGCGAATCATACCACCGTCTGAGGTTGTGCTTCAAGTCGAACGGTTCACAGCTGAGCATTGCGAGAGGCGGATCTGCGCCAGAGCGCGCATGTAAATGAGCTGCACAAAGTAAAAAAAAAAAAAACAACTCTGGATAGCCTAGATTAGGCGCATATTCACAAATGTGCTAGCTATGGAATTGTGAGATCAGTGATGGGAATAACGGCGTTATAAATAACGGCGTTACTAACGGCATTACTTTTTCCAGTAACGAGTAATCTAATTGATTACTCTTCTCATCTTAATAACGCCGTTACCGTTACTGCCAAAAAATGCGGCGCGTTACTATAACTGATGATGAAGCTGTTTTTTTTTTTTTCATCAGTCCAACTAGATCTCTGAGCGAGAGGCAAATCCTTTTTTTCACTGTTCTTCCTTGGTTAGTGGGCAGAGCACGAGACAAGCGCATAAATGCTGACGATTGGCTGAGGTAGAGTAAAATTTCATTGTAAGCCAATCAGAGGTAGAGTTGGGCGGGTTTTCGAAAGCACGCATAGTAGTGATGGGAATTCGGCTCTTTTGACTCAGCTCACTGAAAAGAGCCGGCTCTTTGGCTCACAAACGGCTCTTTAAATGACTTTGACTATAATATTTCAATTTTATTACATAATTATTTAATTTCTATAGGCTAAATTTGAAAAAAATAGAGTTGGCTCTTCAGATATGCGAGCCAGCTCCCGAAGTTCAACTAAAAAAGCCGGCTCTTAGAGTCGGCTCATTCGCGAATCGCGAACGACTCATCAAAAGCTCATTCGCGAACGAGTCGATCCATCATCACTAACGCTCATTCGCGAACGACCCATCATCGGACAGGACAGGACACACAACGAACAACACAAGCCAGTCAGTCAACGAGAGACAGGTATGGCGACGAGCCCAAATAATCCAAAAGTAGCCTTCTCTAAATAGAAGTATATACATTACTTTTTCCTTCAAGAAATTAAAGAAACAATAAAAGGAAATATCAAAAGTTCCCAAAAATCTATCGTGTTATTTGCATTGATCCACTATATAAACATAATATCTACATACATGCCATTTGATTGGAGGCTAGTCTCACTTTGTCCCACAGCAACTTTTTTTTTTAGATGTGTGTACAATGTTTCATGTTTCTGTTAATAATGTATTGTATTAAGTGTCCATTTCATTATAATATTCAGATTTATCATAAATAATTGAACATGCACATGTATTTTAAGTTCCTTTAAAGAGGGGTAGAGGTGGGGTCACGTTTGAGCATTTAAAATTTAATTTTACTTGAAAGTAACGCAATAGTTACTTTCTTAAGTAACTAGTTACTTTAAACATTTGTAACTGAGTTACTAATTTAGTTACTTTTTGGAAGAAGTAACTAGTAACTGTAACTAATTACTTTTTAAAAGTAACTTGCCCAACACTGTGTGAGATACATGAAAGTGGAAGTGTATTGTTGTTTAAACACCTTTATAACGATCGCGTTATGCGCAATATAATTTTATTACACAAATTTTAAAATAGGCTTAAATCAAACATTTTAATTCAGATTCTATATATATATATATATATATATATATATATATATATATATATATATATATATGAATGAACGGAAAACAAAAACAACGGGAAAAAAAAAAACCAGCTGCCTGATCTTCACTTATCTTAACGTCTGTTAACTATGACTCATGCAGCCCTTCGCGCTGTGGTGATTTTTTATTTTTTTTAAAGTGGAACGTAGGCCTATTTTTATGTTTGCACGTGACTGTTTTGAACCCGTGTTTAGACCCGTGTTTCCCTGTGTCTGACCCGACCCGCACCCCTATCCGACACAGTTGGATATTTTTCACCCGTTTCAGCCAAATTTGCGGGTACCCGAAACCGTGCAGGACTCTAGCCGTCATATTTAGAATGAATGATAATATCTCTATTTTTATAAAAGCTCCTGAACAAAAAACATTATTAGGCTATATTCTTTTATGATAGGCAACGTGAGATAAACTCTCGAAAGGCTTGTGACAGATAATATAAGTTACTTAATAATACACGATTGTGATAGAGAATAAGAAGCTGACGTCTGATTTCTTCAAGCGGTCATATTTTACCATGCTTACTATGGTAACATGTTTAGCGTGCATATCTTTTTCATCGCTTATAAATATTTCTGCCTTGTATGGTGATTATAATCCACATTGGATCAAGTTATTTCAAACACTCGCTGCTGACAGAGTTTTGAGCTCGACTTATTAAAAAAAAGTGTTTAATGTTGGTGTTAAAGCTGTTATCTTTTATAAAATTTTTTATAAAAGCTCCCGAACAAAAATCATTATTATATTTTTATGATATGCAACGTGGAGCTAAACTCACGAAACGACAGATAAAATGTTACTTAAAGGGGTTATGACATGGGTTTCTTTATTTTATTTTTATGGTCCCCTAGATGCAATTATAGTATTACTATAGTAAAAAAAAAAAAAAAAAAACTTTTAAAATGTAGTGAATTATTACATTTTCCCACCCTGTTTCTCATCCTTTGATTCAGTCTGTTTTTGGGTTGTTTCCCCTTTAAGAGTTCAGTGTTAACGCCCACTGTTATGATTGGCTAACGACAGTGCGTATGGATCAATTACTAACACCCCCAGCCAGAACATTTGCGGTAGAGGTGGGCGATATAGGGTCAGTATCGCAGATACCGATACCAATACGAAACTTTTTACTTAAAAAAAAAAAAAAAAAAACTTGTGTAGGGGAGTGCAGTAGGTCTGTCATTATTTCTGAGGTGGATGAATGATCAATTATTTAGGCAATATTTTTCATTAATGTATTGAAGTCCACAAAATTATTAGTTATTAGGCACTGTAGAATGAATTCTTTACAGCCTTTAAAAAAAAATAAAAATAAAAAATAAAGAACAAAAAAAAATATCTCCTTTTTTTCTGGTTTTAAAAGCAAATTAAATAAAGTGCAACCAATTATTACTGAAAAACAAACAAATAACAAATATACCTGTGCAATTACATTCCCTGAGCCCCCCTTCTGGACTTCAATGTGCTATCAGCTTCGCTCAACTCTGTTCGCTGCTCCTCGGCGCATTGTGTCAGTGAGTCACGTGACGACAAAACAACGACTCACAGCAGAGCAGCAGGAGGGGGAGGAGGAGTAGCAAAGTGGGCCAGGATATGAAAGCAGCTTTTGCTCAGGATTGTTGAGGTAGAAGACACGAGCAAAGTATAATGAACGTAGATGAGAGATATTTAAATTAAAATATCGATTCAATTACAATTGTATCGATCCGATACCAATACCAGTGTTGGCATCGATACTATCGATATTTAGATCGATCCGCCCACCCCTAATTTGCGGATTGAGCGTAACTGTTTAGTAGCGGGTGATGGATTCGAAGCGATGGCTCTTGCAATGATAAAACCTTATATGTTTGAGCCAGAATCAGATGAGGAATCAGACGAAAATGAACCATCACCACAACAACGAAGACTGGATCAGCCTGCGTCCACATGGAAAGGGAAACTATTTTGAATTAATAAAAAAAATTGTAACCCGAGACATTTGAAAACGGATTATTGTTGCATAATTGTCATCCTTGCATAAGTAGGGGAAGTTGTGGCCTAATGGTTAGAGGGTTGGACTCCCAATCGAAGGGTTGTGGGTTCTAGTCTCGGGCCGGACGGAATTGTGGGTGGGGGGAGTGCATGTACAGTTCTCTCTCCACCTTCAATACCACGACTTAGGTGCCCTTGAGCAAGGCATCGAACCCCCAACTGCTCCCCGGGCGCCGCAGCATAAATGGCTGCCCACTGCTCCGGGTGTGTGCTCACAGTGTGTGTGTGTGTGTGCTCACTGCTCTGTGTGTGTGCATTTCGG
The DNA here is from genome assembly GCF_023724105.1 of Carassius gibelio. Taxonomy (NCBI): domain Eukaryota; kingdom Metazoa; phylum Chordata; class Actinopteri; order Cypriniformes; family Cyprinidae; genus Carassius; species Carassius gibelio. Next base: position 35,811,914 of record NC_068398.1, on the reverse strand, counting down.
ATGGGTTAAATGCAGAGCACAAATTCTGAGTATGGGTCACCATACTTGGCTGAATGTCACTTCACTCACTTCACTTCACTTTTAATTATCCTATAGCTTAATTTGCTAACAGTTTAACATTATTTACCTAATTTCAATGAAATGATAGGGTGTACCACGGACAAATATGCATGCACAGGCCATATTTGAAGATGCAGCATTGATAAGGCAACATTTTTAATTTTCTATCACATGTAGGCCTACTAGAAAAGCGACATATTTTCAAGATTCTCTTATAAAAATGTGTTTATATTAGCCAGTGATTAAAAGTAATATTGTAAATATCCTTAAAATGACAATTCTACATAAACAGGTGTCATATCAAATACATTTATGATTGCTTTAAACATTCACAGGTGCACTTGTGGCAATTGTGGTGCAATGTCCTGTGGCAAAATGGAAAACTCCATGGGCCACTTGTTTACTTTCACTTTTGATTTCACAAATCAATGACGTAACTGGAGGCATGCATATCAATTAAGGGAAGAAGTAAATATAGGGGTGAGGCTCACACACGGAGAAAAAAAAAACGTCACCAGTGTTCAGTCGTGAGAGGTGTGGGAGAGAAGCTGAAACAAACAGTCCAACATGCGCAATCAGTCCCACACACACTTACATGTTTATTTTATTTAGTTTTGATTCTGTTATCGAGCCTGATTGATACACATGGTTTTGTTGATTTTGTTTTTTCCTCTTACTCCTACGAACTGCTTATTCAGTGTGTTACTTTTATGAACAAATTGGTATTTAAAATGTAAATGTGAATTACTGCTGAAAGCCCTGTTGCCACGAACTGTGACATAATTGACTTACTATGGTTTAAAAATATATGCTTGGAACAAAGAGAAAATAAGTTAAATTGAACATTTGACTCATCTGAAATTGTTCAAATTTTCTATTAATCTGTTTTCTTTTGTTTTGTTTATTTTATTGTGGCTGTGATTTTTCTTTTCATTTTTTCCCTTTTATTGTTTGGTGGTAATAAAACCAGTGGTGACTTTCTTTGGCAGTGTGTGGAGTAAATCTATTGTTGGTAATTACAAGTTATGATTGGGGGGGGGGGGGGGGACAAAAGATTGAATAATTTGAGTTTATTGAATGTAACAGGTGGTATTTAGGCTATCCTGGGTTTTTGTTTTGCCAGGCCTATACCTGTCTGGCGCCCGAACAAGTTGAATTAAATTTATTTATCATTTATCAAAGTTAACCGCAAATTGTTCTCTGGGGCCCACCACCGTTACAGAGTGGCGCCCGAACAGGGCAATGTAGGCAATGTAGTAATGGGTTGCAGTTTTCCTGCTGGTTTTTTGTTGTCACTCTTGAGAGTTTGACATGTTACACACCTCTTGACATGCGTTTTTACATCCGCCCACATGCCAGACCAGTAGGCAACATCTTGTACTCTTTTATAAGTCTTGAAAATTCCAAGATGTCCACTCATGGGATTGGAATGGTAATAATGGAGAATTTTGGGTACAAGCCTGCTAGACTCGACCATCGGCCAGATGAGTGGTGTGATACAATTTGTCTTCCAATACTGCATACTGTTCCTTCACATCGAGTTCGTCCATTGCTAATGCCTGAAATATTTTCCTAATTTCATAATCATGATGTTGTTCTTTCCACATGCTTTCAGGGGTGATTGGAAACTCTACCTCCTCTTTCTGATTGGTGTACACACTGCATCCAGGTAGGTAATACCTTCCTGAAAGAGCATCAGGTGCTACATTCAACTTTCCTTTCCTGTACTCCATCACAAAATCAAACCTTTGTAGTTGTCTTCGTGGAGCTCATCACCCATTGCAATGCAGAGTGGTCAATGATTACGGTGAACAGTTGGGGTTCTAAGTAATGCTGCCATTTATCCAGAGCCCACACCACAGCAAGACATTCCTTTTCGGTGGTAGAATAGTTTTTCTCCGCTTTATTCAGAGACCTACTGGCATAGGCTATCACTTCCTCACCTCCTTGTTCTTTGCGCTGTGTTAATACAGCACCCAAGCCGATGTCGCTTGCGTCAGTGTACACTGTAAAGGGTAGTTGGAGATCGGGGGGTCCGAGGATAGGGGTGACGTAAGGCATGATTTTAAATGCTCAAAAGCTTGTTGGCATTGTGACGTCCACTGAAATGAGTGTCCTTTCTTTCTTAGGGTGTTGAGAGGCTCTGCGATCTTGGAGAAGTCTGGCACAAATCGGTGGTACCACCCCGCCAATCCTAGGAAGCGCTGGACTTCTTTAAGATTATGTGGCACTGGATAAGTGCGGATTGCTTCCACCTTACTTGGATCAGCAGTAATTCCCTGTCCGTTCAATACATGACCAAGGAAGGTGATCTCATGAAGATAAAACTTGCATTTTGTTAGGTTTAATGTCAACCCAGCTGTTTGCAATTGTTGAAGGATGCTCTGGATGTCCAGGAAATGCTGGGCCATAGATGGTGAATAAACAATGATATCATCAATATAGACGAAACATATTTTTCCAAGCAATTATTTCAGGACTTGCTCAATCAGCCTTTGAAAAGTGGCTGGGGCATTCTTCAGACCAAAAGGAATGGTACAACCCCCCAGAGGTGATGAAGGCAGTCTTCGACTTGCTCTCAGGATCCATGGGTACCTGCCAATAACCACAGTTAAGGTCTAAAGTTGAAAAAATGGCTGCATCAGAAAGTGACTCGAGGATCTCTGTGATGTTAGGAATTGGATATGCATCGCTCTCAGTGAGAGCATTGATCTTTCTATAATCAACAAAGAACCTGAGACTTCCATCTTTTTTGGGGACTAAGACAACTGGTGATGCCCATGCTGAATAAGAGGGTTCTATGATGTCAGCTTTTAGCATTTCTTCAATCTGTTCCTTTACTATGGCTATGCTTTGCTGGTGTGAGCCGATATGGTCGTTGTTTAATGGGTACGGGATGACGAGTGTACAGACAGTGCTGAAGAACAGTTGTACGTCCAGGTCGGCGAGTACACACTGTTCGATGGGACTCCAAGAGGTGGCGTAGCTGAATTTCTTCATCGTGGGGTAAAGTTGCTTCTTTTAATGCATTGTCAATTAATACTTGATCCTCTGTAACAGTAGGGTCCACATCTCGAGATGCCCGTAGAGGTTGAGGAGGAGGAACAGAACTTAGTAATGAAAGATTGTGTTGGGAACTCCTAGACTTCTTTGATGCTCGTTGGCATGGATCTCTACTGGCAGGTATACTTGCTTGTCCCAGTTGGAAGTAGTATTCCTCCTCAGGAGCACATTTGAAGGAGTATTTTCTGTCTGCGACATTAAGTTGGAGGCCACTCAGGAAAATGAAATCTAATCCCAACACTGCTACATAAGTAAGGGATGTGGAGGTAAGCACTACAGCCTTCATAGAAGTCTTTGTTTTATGTAGGCTAATCTGCACCTTTATCCACCCCAGGGGAACTTCAGCCTCGCCGTTTGCTAGGTATAGAGGCCCCAAGTTCCATGGATGGAGACTATCTTGGGGTTTAAGAGCCTTCCATAGACTCTCATGTATCAGAGTATAGCTAGCTCCAGTGTCCACGATAGCTTTACCTTTCCAGGTGCCGATGGTGATGGGGACTACTAGCTGTTGGGGTACTGTGAATTGTTGGTTGTCACCAACCTGGTTAGTTCTCAGACTGGAGGTAATAGATTGGAACGGTGGAACGTCTCCAAGAAGTGATGCCGCAGTGGCTGAGACAGTGCTGTGGGAGGGTAATCCCCCCTGTTTTAGATTTTGGGGTGGTCGTTTTTGGTGAGATGGTTGAGACTGATGGGTTGGTTGACTTGAAAGAGATGTAAAATAAGGGCAGTTCCCTGGGGAATGATGTCCTTTACACCGCCAGCACTGAACTTGGGACTTGTCCATAGAGCGATTCGCTGGAGGTCTGGGCAGTATAGGCTGTTGTTTAGGGTGTGATCCTCCATCATACCGGAGTTGCTGCTCATAGTCCTTTTCCAATTGATGACCTAGCTTCACCAATTCTTCCACGGTAGACACTCGACTGCGTAGTTGACTGGCAAGGTGAGGTTTAATATTTTTTTAAATCATTTTTACAATGTCGCATTCTGTTAATGTGCTCTTCCATCTCTTGCACAATGCTCTGTAGGAAAAGGCAAAATCTCTAATAGGTTCTCGTTCTCCTTGAGTCCTAGTCCTGACTCGCTCCGCTAACTCGTCCTCATAGTCCTCTGAAAGAAAAGCAGAGAGGAAAGCAGCTTCGAATTCAGTCCAGGAGAAAGTAGAAGAGCGAGCAACTTCCCACCAGTCACGTGCAGTTCCATGTAATACCGTGCGAAAAGTAGCCAGAAGATCCACATCTGATAAGGGGTGTAAGGCCAAAAAGTCCTGACATCGAGTTAAATAATTTAAAGGGTCTGCGTCATCAGATGGCCTTCCAAATGTGGGGAACGTTAGTCGAAGATGGTCACTTTTTGCTGCCGTAGCAGTAGAAGATGTGGTGGTTGGCACTTCTGGGCTGGGGGGTGTGGAGAGGGAGATGGGTGTAGATATGGATACCTCTTTTGATTGATCAATCTTCTCTTTTCTTTCCCACATGGGCGTGTCCACTTCAGGGACCTCAATATCCACACACGTGGAGGGTGATGGGGAGGGTGTGGAGGTCACTTTGATGTATAAACTATGTGTAAAGTAAAATCAGTAAATGAGTGTGTAAATGTTAAAGGGAAATTAACAAACCGGGACAAAATAACAAACTACAATATTCAATAGGGGCAAAATAATAAACAAAAAGGTTAAATAAACAGTTCCACCAATATTAGCATTTTGTAATTTCTTACAGATACAAACTTTCAATTTTCTCACACAATTGTTTCAAGTGAAAAAAGGAAACAAAAACATTCAAATAACTTTTCAAAAAAGTTTGAATTAAAAAAAAATCAATCAACACCCGAATTCAAGGGTTTGCAAGAAAAAAAAAAACACAAACAGTCTGATTTTTTTTTTTTTTTTCACATTTAAGTCATAATTCACACTTGATCTGTGGGTTCAAGGTCCCTGTTCGGGCGCCACTCTTTAACGGTGGTGGGCCCCAGAGAACAATTTGGCAGGCCTATACCTGTCTGGCGCCCGAACAAGTTGAATTAAATTTATTTATCATTTATCAAAGTTAACCACAAATTGTTCTCTAGGGCCCACCACCGTTACAGCCCACTGAGCAAGAACATAAATGCTGAATGGAGACCCCTGAAGTATGTGCACACAATAAAAGACAAATAATAATAATTAAGTTAATCTGCATGTTTGAGTATTACATGTCATACATGTTGGACTACAATTTTAAACTCAATAGCCTTCTCAATAGGTTGTCAGAAGAATTAATCAGGCACCAGTACCACCTACCTGTATGATTCATCACCCGGGACTTGAACCTGTTTGCCTAAATTTGTATTCGTTACAGAATGCACATAACATTTACAGGGCAGACTATGGTCCTTTGAGACTCAGAGGGTTACACCAGTAAGAAAACTGACATACACAATAGTTTTATGTTAAAATGGATAAATATTTATTGTAACAAAATATATGTTCAAATAACAATCGTTTTGACACAGACAGACACACACACACACACACACACACCACTTTACAAAACACCTTTTGAATGTATAATTTTGTAAGGACGAAAGAACCTGAGATACTTTGATATCCTGAGAAACAGACAATACAAACATACACGAGCATCTTCAAGACACCCCACAGAGTGGAGGAGCAGGAGACCTCCTTCCCTTCTGGCCATTTGTTTCATTATAAATCCCTTCACCCATTCTTCCTTCTACTCAGTCTGCTCAAAATGATTACATGAAAATATCAATGCAAGTGATCTAACACTCATGTATAGTATCATTGGAAATGTCTCAGTGCAACTGGTACAATGGTCTCAATCTTACAAAAGTAGATTAGAAGATAATACAGATCTGAAGAGTCAAGAGAGATCTTGATTACTGTGATGGGAGTGTCCTTTCCTAGGGCCCTCCATGTAAATTACCCGCTATTCCCATTGAGGTGTAAAACCACCCAGGCTTGGGACCTGAGGTAATGCAAATTCCAATTGTTAGTTTCTGTCTTCATCTCGGGGGATGTTTGTCTTGGTCTGAGGTATTTAAAGGATTGCAGCAAAAGGATCAGGGCGATTTCTGTAGCCAGAAAGCCCGTAGTGTGTTGTGTGTCTCTTCACTTCATACTATGTATTTTCTAAGGTCAGGTATGCATATTTTACTTTTAGATTCATCTTTGAGAATTTGATGTTTTGTATTGATATGATTTGATGTGTTTCAATTGGATATGTAATTGGCAAAATACATATCTACCTGACTGTAAATAAATTGTTACATTTTGATTCTATTCTGTCTTACTCTGTAATTATTGACTAGTAGATTACATTGTATCCTGGTTAGCAACATGAGCACCCGAATGAATGAGTTAATATAAAAATAGAGTTAACTAGAATAATCAAATGTCAAAAGAATATTAATTAAAAAGGCATACAACCAATTTGCATTTCAACCTAAATTCGAGGTCATAATAAAATGGAGTCAGATTAAATAATAAAATGGAGTCAGATTTGAGTTTAACCTAAAATGAATAACTCTACGCGCTGAAAGACAGAACACGCAGGAAACCTTCATCCAGCACCGGATACCTTCCTTGGGCCGAGTGTCTGGACCTTACAATTTGAAATGTCTTTTCTCTGTTTCCATCAGGCGCTACAGGCATTTGGCTTACAGAAGCTTTGTCAGTTGGTGCTGGGGCTATCTAGGCAGAAAGATCAGGGTTGTAATACCATCATGTTTTGTCTTGTGTATACGGCAAAAATTCCCAGATGCGGAAGGCAGCTATGTCGGATTCAAACTGCCCCTTGACTAAACCTTGATACGTGCTCAGCAATGGCCTCCTCCAATGAAGGTCTGTCATACTGTGTGCATAGACTGTCAGGCACTTTAATTTTTTGCAGTTCCTCCATGTAGGGAAAAGGATCTGGCAGAACCTTTTCAAAAAGCAGTGTCATCAGATTGTAGACGTAGCCTGGAATTTTTTTTTTTAAATACTGTAAATTAAGTTCTATGCACTTTTGTTTTTAAATTTTAAATTACTAATTAATTACTAATTAAAACATCTATTCAAACTTACAGTACGTTGGGTTGGATTGTCACTGGTTTTATGGTGTACAATCCTTTTTTATCCTTGGGGAACAAAAGTCTGTACATTGGCTTTCCAGATGGTATAGTAGCCTTTGGACGGTTTGAATTTTCATTGAAATGCATGCCAGCCAAATACAACCTAAAACAGCAGAAAAAAAACATGTAGTTACTAAAAATTAGGAGTGACAGTGTTATTATTTTTCAAGATAAATTTAAAATAATAAGAAATGACAAAGCATTCAAAAAACTGCTTTTCAAATTACTTTATAGCTTATGCTAGGCTTCCTGTATTACATACAATTATGAAATTGTCGGACTTTATGGTTTATTAATTGTCAATAAGATGCTTCTATACAACTTTGCTTTGCATACCAGCACAGCATTCCAATAAAAGGAAATACCACACTTTTGGGGGCAAAGTGTAAAATAACACTGTGAAAGGCCTCCAAGGATGAGGTCTGGAAGTGAGGGCTGAGCTTTGCTACATCTTTGAGGACTCTGTTGTTAATCAGCACCTTTTCGACTCTGTAAAGTGGTTTTGAACCTGGAATAGTAGTATGTATTAATGTGTGTGAAGGATAATGGAAACAGTATTAGCACTGTGGGAAACGCAGATGAACAACAGTCAGCCACTTTGATTGGTAATGGTAATAATATGAAATACTATGCACTCACAAGGTTTGAAGTGTTTACTGCTGCCCTTAAAGGCGGTCGCACACCGGACGAGACGCGCCGCGTCGCGCCACATGTAGGACAACTCGAGGTATCGCACACCGGACGCGCACATTCTATATGCGGGAGCTCAATTTCGCATCAAGATGGGAGAGTTTTAACTTCATCTATTATTATTATTTTAAATATATGATTTTAATTGATAAAAGCTGAGTTTTGAACGTTAATTAATGAAAAGAATCTGTGTTATTATAATAAGTCTGTTATTGTTTTGTTGTATCTGTTGTCTAGGCAACTGTGCAGCTGAAAACGTAACCAAACACTTTTTGTAATGTTTTATTTGAATGAAACAAGTGTACTGTATTTTAATTTCAGTTTCAGTTTATAACATTTGGGTTTTTTTAATATAAAACTATGCGGATGGCGCTCTGTGGCGCGGCAGAAATTTGAACAGCGTTCTGAGTCGTAGCTGGGCGTCGCGGACAGACGCCGAATGGCGCCGCCGGTGTGTGTACACCCATAGAGAATAATGTGTTCGAATTTTAAAGACGTGACGCGACGCGGCGCTGCGCTTCTCGTCCGGTGTGCGACCCCCTTTAGACACTCGATGTGAATGTTCACATTGTGGGTATAATAGATCATCATGGATGTAAACATCCTGAATGTGATTGATGAGGGACTTCCACTTGGCTACCTTCTCTAGTCCTGATGTAGAGGATGCTGCAGTCCAGTAGAGATGGTTTCTTATGCTGCGCTGCCACTTTTTCACTATTGAACAGTCCTTGTCTCTGGCAATTTGCTCTAACTTCTTTGACAACCCTAATCAATTGTAATACCAAAAAGAAATATTGTTTATGTAATGAAAAAAAAAAACTCCATTTATTAACATGAAATGTTTTTTTCAAGCTCAAACATACCTTTCTCCAAATGCCAGACATCATAGTACTGTGTGACATTTCTTTCTTTCAGAAACTTTTGAATCTGGAGATGTCTGTCTGTCACAATGCAGTCTAGCCTTACACCACATTCCTCCAGCCATTCCAGGCTTCGTTTTAACCCTTCTTTCTCCATGTGGTAGCTACCACCGACCTCATTACTATGTGAAAAAATTGTTATCAGGGCAGTGAAAGTCAGTTAACTTCATTCCTTTAAAACAGTAATCATATCCGACTACATCTTTGAATTATAAAAGGTCTATTATAAATAGCAATCGTCATTTATAATACAAGTATAATTTAACATTGTTTAATTTGAAACAGGCAAGGCATACTCTGTTGCCATTCTTTCTGGTAATTTTGTGTGCATTGACATGATGTGATCTATGCATTTCCTCACTTGCACTAGCTGGATGTCTATTATGAGGTTATTTTGAAGATCCATTGTGGTGTAGCTCCCATACTTTGCTGAATGGCCTAAAATGTCACAATACAAATAATATTTTATAAAATAGTTTATACAGGAACAAATTATTAAGACCGCAGAAGAACTTGCATCACCAAGCAGGACTCTTTACCTGGCGAATCAGCTCTCATATCGCCACCAATTATCACCTTGTCCGCCTCACAGAGATCCTTCACTAAATCCACCTGTTCCTTCTTCCACATATATATTATAAGTGGTTCCAGGTACATGCTGGCATGCCTTCTGAAGGTTCTGTATGTGAACATCTTCAAATGCATTGACTCAAATACCTTCAAAAGAAAACAATAATAATTATGCATTATACGTTTAAACTATTTTATACAGTAAAAAAAAAAAACACCCAACAAACCTTTTTCATCTGGAAGAATGAAGCTCCAGAGAAGTACAGGGAAGCAGACAGCTGGAGGTTACCAACAGGGGTACTGCCAACTCAGGGTTGGCTCTTCCACTGTCTGAAGTACTCACAATGCGGGCAACGTTGATCAATGGCCAAAAAAGTCCCATTGCTACGAGGCTGAATATTGCAGGCTCTTGAACATACTGGACAGGTCTCAAACAGTTCAAGAAGACAGTTTTCAAACACAATATATTTGGTGTCTTCATGAGAGGCTTTGGATGTGTACATGCTATCACAAGAGAAAATTAATAACAAAAAATTAATGTAGTGTATTTTTTTTTTCAACATGATCAGTTTTACGAGTCAGTAAAACATACAGTTCACATAAATTTATGCTAAACGTAACATGATAAAGACAAAAACTTACGAATGCTTTGATGGTTCAGTCACACTGGTGACAGACTGAGCAGGGTCATGTTACGTCCTGAGTGTCACAGACTTCTTCAAAAGACACACTTTCTTCCTCCTCCAATTCAAAGCGACACCTTTTGGAAGGCTTTTCAACTTTTAAAGGTGTTGAAGTAAAATGATGTGAAGTAGTCCAGGGTATGGCGACATCACCACTTGAAAGAATTGAGAACTGCTCCGTTTGTGTTTCTATAACGTTAGAAAATACAATGTAAAGTTTTATTCTATCAATTGTAATTGCAGTATTATAAAAATATGGACTATAAATACTTCATTTTAGGCAATAAAGCTTCTAAGCTTCTTATAAATATAATTATGATGACACAGGTTAGGATTATATAAATAATACCTTTGCTACGACACTTGGGTCTCATGGTTCGAAACGACAGCTGTGTGCCCACTGATGTATTAGTGGGTTGGTCAGTTTGACAGCCAACATCTTTTGATATGGGGCGTGAACATGGCAGTCTCTGAAAAACAATATGCAAGTAAACTAAGTAAAAACACTGTGATTATTCATTATGAATGAAATTGCGTTTTAAAAAGTAGTTTAAAGTTTTAAATACATTACTTACAGTTTGCGTCGTCGTTGTTGAGCACAGAATAGTCGGCACGGCCTTGTCTTTGAGCAACAGTTTTTTGACAAAGCCAGCATCATATTGGTATTTGTCATCCTCAAAATGTATAGAACAAACACTTAAATTAGCACTGCCGTGACTGGGACCTCCGCAAAAAGTAAACTGCATCCATTTTTCCCTGACGTTAGGATCTTTCGGCAGCGTATTCAAAGATGTTGTTTGTCCACAGCCAGGAACAGCACATCTGCGTGGCATTGTAATTTTCCTGTACACAGACCAACTCGCTGTCCGTCGACTGAACACTTGTGAGGCGCGTGGAGTGACAACGATACGAAATGAGCGTAGTTGTCTTGTGCTGGAGGCGGTCATATGCAAATGGCTGGAATGTCACTTCGCACCGTGACGTCACTTCTTACCATGGATCCAGAACGCGCTGTATTTAGAGCTTGATTAAATAAATGGCTCGTTTATAATGGGGAGGACGTCTTAAGCTATGAAACTGGCAGGACGTTTTAATGGTACAAAGACCTCTTATATTCCAAAAGATCAAGGCAAATTTGGTTTCTCATTTCATGACCCCTTTAATAAATGCACAATTGTGATAGAGAATAAGAAGCTGACGTCTGATTTCTCCAAGCGGTCATATTTACCATGTTTACTATGGTAACGTTAATGTTTAGCGTGCAGTTATTTCAAACACTTGCTGCTAACTAAGAGTAAGTTTTGAGCTCGACTTATTTTAAAACGTTGCTGCTGTTAAAGCTTTTATCTTTCTGAAATGATCCGCGCTGACGCTCTCCAGACACGGAGAAACTCCACCTTTGATCATAACCCCTCCTCTAGCCCCAGCTGGCCCGCTTTGGCCCAAGGTTTTTGTCGGGCCAAAAAACCCTGGCCATTGGCCCCGAGGAAGCCCCGGCGAGGCACGATCAAGCCCCGGAAGTGACAGTGGAAACGCAACTGGCCCTGGCACGCACTAGCACACCTGGTCTTAGCTCGATAGTGGAAACACGGCTACTGTCACCCAGTTGCCCTGCTGCAGGGGCTCTGTTGCCGGAACCGAACAATGTACAGGAATCCCTGAGCTAGACGCATCCAAAGCCGTATCTAGAGCCCTAATATTCTTACTGTCTCTAATTCTGAAATCTTCTCTGTCAGCCTAACTATGTCCCTGCATTTATCACATGTGAATCCCTTATCTGCGACAGAGATAGATAAACTGTACATGTGGAAAGAGGTGCAAATAACAATAGCAGGAGAAGCCATTACTCACCGTGCTTGATGAAATATTCTTACTGCGGTTGTTTGATGAACTTGTGAAAAACTGCGAGAGAGAGGAGAGGAGAAAAGAAAACCGCAATAGGTTCGAATGAAAACGCTAATGACAAGGTAACGAGTGCTAACACTTTGCAGGTGTGATCAAAATTAATCTGATAAGATTGATCGATAATATCAGAAATATGGTGTGAATTAAGTTATATTTTATCACTTTAAAAAACAGAGAGTGATAGTAAGATAAAGATTCTAGAGAAAAAAAACGGCTACACGGAGCTACGATTAGCTACAGAAGGCCAACAGGAAGTAGAGAAAACACTGTCCAACAGGGACAACCGCAGTTCAGCTGTGAGTCCCATAATGGGGAGGGGTGTTGGCTAAAAGGTTAACTCAAAATTTTAATAGGTTTTCCCTTTTGGCTTAAGCCTGTTAGTGGCAAAACCCCAAAAGAAGGATTTTACTCAATACTTAGGTTAGCAGCACCAACCCCTGGGTGTATCAACTCAACAGCGCCACCACCCTGTAATTTTACCTAACATTAGGAGCAAAACTACTATTCTCTCTCTTAGCTGTCTACTTCAGATTTGACCACTGTTGCCATTTTGGTGTTGTACCTCTAAAAATCATAAAAGCAGAGAACTTCAGAATCATTTAACCAAATTTGGTGAAACTTGAACACTTCATGTGAAAATTGTCTGACTCTCACCCTACCTTCCCTTTTCACCCTGGGATCCTACCTAATTAAGGCTAAAGTAGGTCAACAAGAGAATCGATAAGCGTCCGCCAAATATTGAACACGCAGCTAGAAATGCTCTGATTTATGTTTGGTTGTGAATCCTACCAGCTTTGAAACCAATACTGTCATTGCTATTGTTATTTTTCCGCCACAGAGGAATTTTAATACCAATTACAGAAATTCTAATTTCCAATGCCCTGTTTAGAAGCATCCTTCTAAATCAATTTAACAAACACACCCACCAGAGAACTACTTCACTGAGAACTACTCACTTGAGCATTACACTCTCAATATCAACCCACACTTGACACTGCACACTTACACCACTGTTTTGCCTTATTTTGGTTTTGTTTTGTCCTCTTCAAGGTCTGTGTCAGTCTAGGTTCAAGATCCCCCTGAAAGCGGCAAAACATGTCTCGCAGAAAAAAAGCCTGTTGGCCACTGGGAGGACCTCGAGACTTGGTTAAGTGTCACAACAGAAAGCCTCCTACCGAAGGCTACTGAAACACTGAAGCATCAGAGACAGGACCAGCTGGATGATAACAAGCCTCATGAGACAAAACACAAGTCAGAGCAACAGTCAAAAAGAACTAGCCAAGATCACCAGCTCCTTAAGCCACACACTCATCACCACCCACAAGCTGAGTGACAGGCATGCCGCCCATCTCCAGCAGGAGTGAACACGCACACAACGATGCATCACACAGCTAGAACTGGAGGCTCAGGAACAATGGGAAGTGCCCAATGAAGTGGAACAAGGTGCCGAGGAGATCACCAGGCTAAAATAAACACTAGTAGCTACTACACAAGAAAGTGATTAAGTCAAGGCAGACTATGCTGATCCCTCCAACAATCTTGAGTATGCGTAACACCATCTTGGCGTCCTTGCATGTCCACGCACAAGTGCTCAACAATTGCAAGACTTGGCGCACAAGTCCCGCGCCGGTACATGACCTAAACCAAGGAACAACAGTTGGGATGGACCGCATGGACGACAATGCTCATTTGGGAACTCAAGAGGAGCAACCAGCCCAAGGAAACAGTGAGTCACAAGAACATCTCTAGACCCTGAAAGTGCTGTATTGGTCATCTGCCACTCCTCTGAAGAACACCAGATCAGTCCTGACATCCTACCCATTTCTTCCCAAATTCCAGTCCCTCAACTCCTGGGCAACCTCATTGAGAAGGGTATAGCAAGAAATTTTTACCTCTCCATCATCTAATAGCTAATAGTCTAATAGCACTCTCATACTTCAAAGGTGTGAACTGAATCTCCAGGCATATTCCGACACAGGCCTACAACTAAAACATGTGGCCCATATTCACCTAAATGTGGGACCATTGAATCTCATCCACCCAGTGTACGTTTCAACACTCAACACCTATCCATTTCCAATTGGGAAAGACCTGCTCAATCACTTTGAAACATTTAATAGACTTCAATCACCTGAAGATATGCGCTCAAGTCCGCAAGCCTCTGCCCTTCCAGTCAGTTAACCCCAACGAGTTGCAGTGTCAAGCCACAGACACACAGATTGTCCGCACTGTAGACCTATAGACTCGATTCACTACTTCGTCATTGTCCCTAACCTACCTCATGACATCTACATAGTAGCAGACATCATGGTTCATCCATGAACGACGTCATATGGGCTCCTCCATCACAACAACTGACACTGTAGTCAATTTCAAGAACCTTCGATCTGGTCAAACAATTCCAAATGCATGCGCAATGATCATGGAGCAAGAAGTTACAATACCTGCCTAAAGCAAGAGTTTCAGCATCCGCCTCAGCATGCGACCTGGCCAAACTCTCAACTGTAAGCTAGGTTTCTTCCAACCTTCCAGGACCTGCCTAAGACCTGCCACACCTCTCATGGGAGTGTCATCTCATGCTGTGTATGTGTTGATCAACAACTGTACGGCCAAAGACATCAACATTCCCAAAGCCAGTCATCTGGGATGGCTCATCAACCAAGCATTCCATGACTTTGAGCTAACAGTACCTGTCATTGGCCCTGTACCAGCCGAACTAATGTCAGATGAATCGACAACACTGTAACTTTCACAAAGCCCTGTGAATTCATTGCCATCACTTTTATTCAGCCAGTGTCCAAAGAAAGTGTCTCTCAGTCATAACTAACAGATGACACTCACTTCGTTGTCTATGCTGTCTCAACACAGCCTGTGACAGAATCACCTGCACAGTTGACCACCAAGGCCCAGAGTACCTCTAATGATTCAACAGAGGAACCTTACACCAGGTTTCAATGTACAAGCCCAACAAATCCTGAGTGAGGTGGATGTCCTCCACAGTGACATGGATTGCCAAGGACTTAAAGAGGTTCTGTGTCAATAGAAGAACTCCTTTGCAAAGGATTCGTAGCCTGTAGCCCAGACAGATATCCACATGGTGCGCATCCCAACACATACAAATGCACCACCAACATTCGTGCGACAGTACAATATTACAATATTCCGATAGCATCATACGAATCGGTTCAAGATATCATTGACTCCATGCTTGAAAAGGGGGTCATTCGGCCCTGTAACAGCACCTACTCTGACCTAATATGGCTAGTCCTAAAGCCCAATGGCAAATGGCGGCCCACCATCGACTATCGCAAGTTGAACCAACAAATTCCCTTTTCGCGATGGCCTATGACTCAGTTGGACCAAGAGATTCCCAAAATCAAAGGCTCAACAATCCTTTCCACATTAGACTTCACCTCTGCAGGAGCATTACACAAAGAGTCCCTGACTTTCCTGCACTATAACCCACCCACCTCATCAGTAGCAGCTATAACCTGCCACCAGCAGGCCACTGGTATGCAAACCCCCACCTCCTCACACAATGAACTCTCACATCAATTTGCCACTAATGATCTCCTCACCCTCCAAGCTTCAGATCCAATGCTATCAACCAGTGCCACTCCCATTTGCGATCCACTAACTCATCCCCTTTCCACCTCTGACCAATTCATCTGAACTCTGCCAACTTCACTAAATCAAGCACATGCTGCATCTCAAAGGCGGCGTTCTCACATATGCCTGAGCCCCTAACTGTGCCAAAGCTCATAGTTCCTCAGGGCCAAAGGGGACTGATGCTGACACTCCCCCACGATGCACCATGGGCTGGACACCATGGTGCCAAGACCACCTACGAAACGTTCAAGCAAGTGTCGTACTGGCCTGACATGCAGCAAGACTAACAGAATATGTAAAAGGATGCCTAGTGTGTTGACAATCCCAACCGGCAAATCCAAACAACCGTGCATGGTACTTCAGCTTCACCAAAAACAGACAAGGGTGCAGCAAGCGAGTCCTTCGATTGATCCTTTGAAACCAGATAGAGAGGCAACCAGGGCTCAAACTGACTGACACAGACCAACAATCCCATGTTATATACCACACTAATTATAACTATCATTTTAAGGAAACATATAGTTTGTTTTAACAACCCCTACATACACTCCTACACAGCACTACTAGGACCAAAACCTAGTGGAGAGGAGTTGCTCAACACATGCAACACATCGGTCGCTGTTGGACAGTGTTTTTTCTCTGCTTCCTGCTGGCCTTCCTGCTTCTAATAGTAGCTCCGTGTATCTATTTTTTTCTTTAGAATCTTTATCTTACTCTAACTCTTTGTTTACAGTGATAAAATATAACTTTATTCCCACCATATTTCTGATATTATTTTAGAATTAGCACGCATCCAAACTTTAATCGAGGATAGTAAGAATGTTAGGGCTCAAGACTTTGGATGCATCTAGCTCAGGGAGTCTTGTACATTATTCGGTTCCGGCAACAGAGCCCCTGCAGCAGGGAAACTGGGTGACAGTGAGGCGACATAGTCGCGAGTTAAAACACTTCTGTTCCGATCAAAACATCAAACAGGTTCTCTCCACTCAGTGATACACCCACTGAGAAACCTGATGAAATTGCTCTAGTTAATAATAATAATAATAATACATTTTATTTAAAGGAGCCTTCCTCGGTATTCAAGGACACCACGTGCGTCTTGAGGTCTCGTGGTGCGAATGAACCGTTTGGCGCGGCGCGGAAGACGCGAATTTGCCTCATTCGCGTGTCTAATTCGCGAATTGTGCTTTTGTGCATTTATGTGTTTGACACGAATTCATGTCTGCCGCCGGAGTTGAAAAATTAAAATTTTTGCATCAATTCACGCCACGTTAAACAATCAGGAGCCTGCTCAGGAGTCACTCATTCAACATGGAGGAATGACTGATGTTGTCAGTGAGCAGTCAACCAGAGCTTTATGACACAAGTATCACACACAAGCTCATATTTCAGGAATAAAAAGGACCTCGCTTGGAAGAGTGTGTTGTAATACACATTTAACTTTTGAGTCACGTACACGTTTATCGACCCGCGGCCTTCCTGCTGTTTTTTTGCAACTAGTTTCCCCCTACAGCTACTTTTTGCTAACAAGATAATGCGTTTATTCAGAGGACAAGTGCAGGAAAAAGTGGAAAAGACCTGAGTGCTCGATCAACATCAGCCATCTTGCAAACAGACAACCGCTAGCACGCGAATGCATTTAAAATGTTCAAGCAGCAAACTAGACGCGGTAGGCGCGAATTTGACGCTCTATTCGCATTTGGTGTGAACACAGCATCAGTTTGTGCACGTATGACAGGATTTAAAAAAAAATTAATACAAGATGTATTCAGCCGGACGATGAACATTATCAATATTATTAATAATTATTATATGATGCAGTCACACTTATAGCAATATTTGTTGGTTCTGTTTGTTGATTCAGGGATAGCATCATCTGGGGTCCTCTGAGGGTCAGCATCTCTTCTCAGGTGTTCTGGATCCAGACTGGAGCTTGTGTAAATCGTAGTGGCAAACATAGAAACAAATAGAGACATGATTAGCATAGCTGCTGATCCAACAAAGTAAAATTAATTAGTTTAACCCAAGCTAAAGAATAAAATGCGCATTTGATCAGATGCAACTACACTCACAATTTAAGATACATTATTCAAATGCTTGGCGAAAGAGATGCGTTTTTAATCTAGATTTAAACAGAGAGTGTGTCTGAACCCCGAACATTATCAGGAAGGCTGTTCCAGAGTTTGGGAGCCAAATGTGAAAAAGCTCTACCTCCTTTAGTGGACTTTGCTATCCTGGGAACTACCAAAAGTCTGGCGTTTTGTGACCTTAGGGAGCGTGATGGATTGTAACGTGGTAGAAGGCTAGTTAGGTACGCAGGAGCTAAACCATTTAGGGCCTTATAGGTAAGTAATGATAATTTGTAACTGACACGGAACTTAATAGGTAGCCAATGCAGAGACTGTAAAATTGGGGTAATATGATCATATTTTCTTGACCTGGTAAGGACTCTAGCTGCTGCATTTTGGACGACCTGTAGCTTGTTTATTGAAGAAGCAGGACTACCACCTAGAAGTGCGTTACAATAGTCCAGTCTAGAGGTCATAAATGCGTGAACTAGCTTTTCTGCATCAGAAACAGATAACATGTTTCGTAGCTTGGGAATGTTTCTAAGATGTAAGAATGCTGTTTTTATAACATGGGAAATATGATTTTCAAAAGACAAGTTGCTGCCTAATATAACACCCAGATTTTTGACTGTAGAGGAAGCAACAATACAAGGAAGTAACAGTACAACAGTACATAACAGTACAACACTGAATGTTGTTCAGTTGCTTTGACACAATGTATTTTGTTTAAAGCGCTATATAGATAAAGGTGATTTTACACTAGGGGTTGTTAACGACTAGTGATTTTTTTTTTAAATCAACTTTTAGGTGATGAAAGTCAAGTCGAAGTCGACTAGTCGCTGATGAGATAAGTTTGGAGCTGTAAAAATTATCTTTACACAGCTATGGTATTTGACACAGTGCTGCATACATGGTTATTTCTCTTATAACAGCTCATTTTTATCAGTTCATTTGTCTTTTGAGTGGTTATATTTCTCACAGATTTCTATTCGTTCTAAATCCGATACAGATAAAGTAGCACAGTAAAGATTACATTCATATGAATGCATTAGTAAGAGCAATTGTGTGTGTGAATTCATTCTACCTGGCAGCGTCTCTCTACTAGTGAAGCTGTGGGATTTAGTTATTAAGACATAAATTCAGAACTTTTCAGTGTCTAAGCTATTTTATTGAGCAATCATAGAACAGTGTTTACAGTACATTTCCACACTGAATGATTATGTGCGCGAGCGATCTGTGCATGACGTATGAGCTACTGTCTGTAGCCTATGTGTGAGCATATTCGATTAGAACAGCAATTAACTTACCTTTATGATAAGCGGTTTAGAATGTGCGTTCTCCCATTCAATTTCCAGTGTCCAGTAATATAATCAAACATGCATGTGGAGTGCTTTCATAGTATGTATGTATTTGTTATTTTAACTGTTTGGAAATGGAGCATAAATGTGGAAGTCCTTAGAAGATTTATCCTGTTGCGCCCTCTATAGGACCGGCGACTAGTCGACGTCAAGTTTAAAGCGTTATGACAGACTATTGAAGTCAACTAGTGGACTAATCGAATTGTCGGCGCAAACCCTAATACACACACACACGTACATACAGATATGCATTCTCCCCCCACCCCCCATCCCTCGCTTTCGCCGCTTTGTACCGCCAGTCTAAGTGTGCGTTCACACCGCCAGCGTCGAGAGCGTCAAAGTGGCCGGAAGTCATTCATTTTCAATGTGAGCCGGCGTCGAGCAGCGGCGAGGAGCGGCGCGGCGCGACTTGGCCGTTGAGAGCGTCGAGGAGAGTTGAAATCAGGGCAACTTTATGGTAATGATCTATGACGCGGTTGGGCAGCAACCAATCAGAACGTAGAAGTCCACCGCTTGAGAGGATTCCAGAGAACGCAGTCCTGTAAACTTTGGTTCCGACCACATTAATTCCCAAGCAAAATGGAGGAGAGATTGATCATTGCTGTTGCGGGTTTCCCAATAATCTACGATGTGTCCCTGTTTGCGTACAGGGACATAAATAAAAAAAATGATGCGTGGACCAAGGTGTCTGAGATTGTTGGTGTTCCTGGTGAGTTGATGATGTGCATTATATATTTTCTGAAAAACAAAAAAAAAGAAGCGGGAATTCCATGCTAACTTTAGCGCCAGAGCTTGCAAAACAGTGTTACTGCTGCAGAATATTTCTGACATGTCGACACATATTGATTAAACGAAAAATAGGTGTTGTAGAGAGCTGCTGCATATTTTAAAATGAAAGCAGTCACTTCTGCCTATTTTTTATTTATTTATTTATTTTCTACAAGGAAAAACAGCTGTGCCATTTCAGACATAGCATCCAAAGGAATTATTCTGAATTGTGGGTAATGAGGTGTTTATATTGAATGTGTTTTCTACTCCCGTGTGGGGTTGTTGCTGCCCACTCGGGTGACCTCCTGTAGACCAGCAGCTTCTCCGTCTCCAGCTGATGGTATGGACGTACTGGTGCTGTTTGTGGACCTTCTCAGGAAGTTGTGCAGGACACAGGTAGCCTTCACACAGGCATCCACGTTGGCAGGGCTGATCTCAATGACTCCTCTGTACATACGCCACTGAGCTGTGAGAATACCAAAGGTGTTCTCAACAATCAGCCTTGCCCGTGACAGCCTGTAATTGAATATTCTTTGCCTGCTGGAGAGATTGTGTCCTGGGAAAGGCCGCATGAGGTCTCGCCGGAGTGGAAAGGCTTCATCAGCCACAAACACGTGTGGCTGGGGTCCCAAATGCTCTGCACTTGGCAGCAGAGCATCCTGTGGCAGGCCAAGGGTCCTATCTCGTAGTGCCTGGCCGAAAGTGGAGTTAGCCAGCGCACCGCCATCACTTGTCCTCCCGTAGCTGCCCACATCGACTACCCGGAAGCAGTACTGGGCATCTACCACTGCCAGGAGCACAACTGAGTAAGTCCCCTTGTAGTTGAAGAACAGGGACCCTGAGTTGTCAGGGGCCTTGATCACAACATGTTTTCCATCGATGGACCCAAGACAGTTGGGGAAGTTCCACCGATGGAGGAAGTCAGTGGCGATGCTTCGCCAGTCCTCAGTGGTGGGGACTGGCATGACCTCCTGCACCAAGGCATCCCATATTGCCCTGGCGACCGCTCCAACAATCCCTGCTACGGTGCTCACTCCCACACGATAGCTGAAAGCTATGGTGCGGTAGGAGTCTCCAGTGGCCAAGAATCTGCAAAAACATCAACTAATTACTTAGGCAAAATGAACAAACAAAAAAATTGGGGTGAACAGAAGAACATTTACTGAAGTACTGTAGCCTACTTGTGTACAAATTTGAGGTACTTGTAATTTCCTTGAGCAATTTTTTTATGCCCTTTCTCTATTCTACTTCTACTCAACTGCATTTTCAGAGGGAAATATTGTACTTTTAACTTAACTTACTTTTTTCCACCACAACAAACTTCCTCAACCAACTCCAACAGTAAAATCATGCTTTTACAATAATTAATTAGTAATAATAATACAATGATATTATGTATAACAGTATCATAGTCCCAGTTCACTTTTAAACCTTTAAAATAATTTTCCTGATTATACTTACATTAAGTAATGTTTATACCTGATTATACTTAAATAACATTTTCAATGCAGGACTTGTATTGTATATACTTGTATATATTTTTACAGTGTGGTATTAGTGCTTTATACATTAAGTAAAGGATCTTAATACCTCGTCCACAACTGCAAAAAATACAGCATTAGACTAGATTACAAACTGATAAATATCCATGTAACAAACTATGAAACGAATTTCCAACCCATAAATTACAAAACAAAGGGTAAACTCATAAAGAAAAAAATAAATCATGAACTCACCGTAGACAAATTGCGAGGCGCTCAGCCGGCTCAATTGCGTGCCGATAACTGGTGTCCTGCCTCGCAATTCGCGGCCCCACTTTTGACAGCAGGTTGTCAAACTGGTCCCTATCCAGCCTGAAATATCGCTGGAACCTGCCGTCGTCCAGCCGCAGCTCCTGCACCAGCCGGTGATATTCTCCAAGCTGCTGACGGGCTTGGAGAATGTCATGCACCCACACCGATCTCCGACGTCTTCTCCGCAGGCAGAGCAATCCCACGCCAAACGCAACAACTTGATCCTCCATCGTGATGTGAATTTAATAAGGCGCACAACACTATTTATAGGCAACATTTTCCCGCTAGAACGCTTGATTTTCAGCGGGAATGCAATTCATTTGCTCAAAATAACACCGATTTGACCAACTGCATTAAAGCTACACTTCAACCAGGAGAGTTTGAAATGTAGGTTGCACACAGATTAATGGTAAAGTTAAATAAAGACCAAGGCTAGTAAATGTCTCCTATAATGTTGAAATAAGACTACCATGAACACAAAAGCCACACCACACAAATGGCTTTTAATTGGTTTATTTCGTTAGCAAACATAACTACAATAAAGGTATTTCCGCCGATCAATTTCTTACTTTTACATTTAAAATATTTAATGAGGTTAACTTGTAAGGTTACCCACCTTGTGGTCAGTCATATAAGATCAACAAGCTTGTTTGCTTTGCGGCCCCTTTAAATACAAGATAATCATTCGAACTACGTCAGAGCGTCCACAAATCTTTCTACAGCGTTGTTGGCAGCGCGTCCAGAGCGATTTTTGACGCTCTCGACGGCGGCGGTGTGAACGCACAGTAAGAAGCGGGTCTTTGACCAGCGCTGTAATGGCAAATGGTTGATTGCCTGTGCTGGATTACCTCGACCCCCCAATTTCCGTCTCCAGTTGTAAAATTGTGTGTTTAAGGTGTATTGATTATGTGCTTTTGTGCTGCGGTGTTTTACCTGTTCTCACACTGCTCCCAAAGGAGCATAGTGTGGGTATTGTTTTTATTCTCCTCTCTTTTCTGTTATGATGTATCACTTTTCCCCTGTACTACTGTACTTCATTGCCTTGTACCCACGTGCAATGACAATAAAGTTGAATCTAGTCTAATCTAATAAAAATATGCATAATGAATCTACATTTTCCTCTTACTTCAAATGAAACCTTAGTTTGTGGCTCATTATTAGCCCATTATATTTAATAACAAAACATGCTAAAACAGTACGATAACAAATTCTCTTTTATTAAACTTTGAACTTTTATTAACAATATAAGGAAAATGTTTTATTTGCATTGTAACACACAAAAAAAGTATTTGGGTTTCCCTTTTCTTTAAAACTATAGTAGTATGTGGTCCATTATTAGTCTATTAATTAAAACACAAGCCATAAAAAGTACAATGGTACAAATTCACATTGCCATTTAAACATTTGAATTTTATTAACAAAAACTAATAAGATGGATATTGTAACTAGAGCCCAACCGATATATCGGCCGGCCGATATTATCGGCCGATATGAGCTAATTGCATTTAAATCGGCATCGGCGTTTATAACGGCCGATGAAACATGATAAACAGTCTCATATTCTTCACTCATGTTATGAGTGTTGCATAGTTTGCCCACCAGAGGGCGGTCTGCAGCTCCAGAGTTGCAACAGCGCCAGAAATCCACAAAGAAGAAAGCGATCAGCCAAGCCACCCAGGTGAGTCTGTCGTTCGTCATGTGAAATGATTGTAGATTTAGTTCATACACTGTATATAAAAACGGTGTGGTAGTTTTAGTTAACGGTCCTATCATTATCACTTCTAAATATTCTGTAACATCACTTACAGCAGCTAATGCATTGCTATATTAGATTAGCCACAAAGCTAATACCATGTTTATCAGTGGAAGAGCGCGAACGTTAATAAGAGGTCGAACTATAAAGTTAGCGTTTAGTGCTTATTCTATTGCGGTGTGTTTCCCACATAATGACCGCGTAATGGGCCTTTCACACAGGACGCGGTATGCACAGCGCTTGGCCGCTGGGTTTAGCGTTGCCCTTCAGATACAACGCGATTTGCCCTGCTCTGCGCTATGGCGTAGGCGGAGTTTTAAAAACTTTTAGCGGGAGCTCTTTCATAGTCTGTTGTTCCTCTTTTCGGTCAGCAGCAAACATGTATCTGTCCCGTTGTAAGAAGCGAGCGATTGCGCTAGTCCTGCTGATGAGAATTAAGAGAGAAGCAAGGAAGAAGAGGCTACCCTCAGGCCCAGGGAACAATTTGGTGAATTCAGGCTGGTTACGTTACTCTAACGCTAATATAGCTTCCTTTTTAGCAGGCCCCTTAAATGCTTGCTATTAACTTGTTTGAAGGTGGTTCTTCTCAAAATTGACAGCGGTGTGTTCATGGCACTAACGTTAACCATTTTGATTCAGACTGCACAAAGAGAAGAGGAGAAGATATACGGGTCCGTTGTGAATGTGTCTGTGAGAGCAAATATAGTGTAGTTACAGTAACTACAGTAGGTGCGTCAGAAATGATTAAATCAGAGGGGACATGTAAATAAATGTGAGCTGAACAAGCGCTTTTTTCTTTTCTTTTTTTTTTTCTTACATATTGTTTCAAAGCAGCTTTACAGACATAACAGGAAAATGTTGAAATAATGTTGTTAAATATAAGGAGGTTAATACCTATTGCTTGACAAATAAAAATATATATATATATTTCTCATTTTTGCCTATGTAGGAGATCCCTGTTTATTATTATTATAATTATAATGATGACATGAGTAATGATACATGGTGATATTATTAATACACATGCTTATTCTTTCTATGTCTCTCTTTCTGCCCTACAGATGGCTGAAAAAGGTGAATGATGTAGCAGCAAAAGTGTGGGACTACTTCTGCAAATACTTTAACTTTAGTATTATAATTTACAGTACACACACAGACTGTTAAAATCAGCTTCAACTGGAAGAAAGTAAAAGTGTTAAATGTTTAAAATCAGACTGTTTTTTGATCGTTAAAAAATATATACTTTTGATGTGCAATTGTTTAGTGATTGAGACCGTAATCTAAGGCTTTTTTTTACATAAATCCCTTCTGGAAAATGGTTTATACAGCCCACATACATAGAACAGGCAGATATTTTGCCATTGAATGTTATGTAAGTGCAGCTTATAGGAAATGGGTCTAATATCCAGTTTATTTTCAAAATCAAAATATCGGCTTATAAATCGGCTCTTTTCAAGTTAATATCGGCATCGGCATCGGCCCCCAAAAATCCATATCGGTCGGGCTCTAATTGTAACCAAAATAAATAAGGTATTTTCCCCCTTTTAAAACAAATGCTTAGTTTGTTGTTCAATGTTTTATTTATTTTAAATGGAAACTGCAACAATAATGAAAAACTCGCTTAGCCTATATTACAGGAAGAAATTAAACTTATTAACAAAACTTGTGCTTTTGGATCAGTATCTTGCATCAGTCTCATCATGCAACAAACCAATCCCTGTTAAAGCCTAAATAGAAGCTCTGCATACGCTTGCACCTGTTAATCGTTTATGTTTCATAGTTTATTTTGCTTTGGTGCAATAGATAAATAATTTATTTGTTTTAGATTTTTTATGTTTAGATATTTTTTATTTTATTTTCCTGTGTCCTGCACACACAAGTCTTGTCCTGCGCCGCTCTCTGTTGCATCGACTTGACTTCACAGTGCGTGAGCTACATCCTCTTTACGATCTCTAGATTATAAACACTGCATTCTGTCAGCAATGTAACGCAGCAGTTATGTATTAGACTGTAACAGACAGTAACAGTTGGTCTTACCTGAAGAATACAAAGCATTTTTTTGTTTAATTCATATAATTTATCTATTATATTTATCTGTTTGTAATTTCGCCTATTTTCTTAGCTGCTTTATTCACCTACAAAATCACCCTAACCAAATAGAGCAGTTCAAGTCATCTGTTTATTTTTTTTTCCATATTGCAATATACATCGTTAAAACAAATAATGACAATGTGTGTTTTTTTTCCAATATCGTGCAGCTCTACTAGTAAGTTTAATCAAGCTAATAGGCTCAGTAGCTTCTGCAGCATGAACACAGACATGTAGTTCTCCATTGTTGTTGGTGTTACATGAGGTAGCGGTGTCTGACAATAGTAGAGAAGTGGGGTGATGACTTTGTAGGGCTGTGACGGTTGCTGTGACAACTGCGTCACCGCGGTGGTCGTTTGCCATCGCGGTTGTCTACTGCCACCGGCGGTAGTGCATGTGACGTCACACACTCTATAGCAAGCATAATACACAATCTTGTATATACGTGTAATAACTGTAATAGTTGCAAATTCTAAGTCTATGGTAATTAACAAATTACCTCAAACACAGCGCTTCCTTTAGATTGGCAGATTTGAGCTCAGGAAAATAGTTTGCATTCAGCAAATTAATTTAGTGTTGAGTCATCTGCATTTATGATCCATGTTTGCACAAGTTCTCGTGATCGCAAACGCTGGCTGGTCAGGTTTAGTGAGGCTTTCTCCAAACTTGCCAAATACAGACAAAACAGCGATAAATAAAAATGGTAACAAGAAATATGGCAACGATTCCTATTTTAAAGAGAGCGCGTGCAGATGAGGAGTTACTGAGCTTGCTTAGTGGTGGAAAAGTAAACCGGACGCAACACAACCGCATTGCGACAGGTTTAGTCTGTCTAGTGTCTATACAGGACATTTGGACTCGGTGTCAGTACCTCACAGACCGGACAGGGATTTATCATATCGTGTTGTGCTGCTTCCAGTGTAGCATCACTGATTATAATGAGTATTTTGTCAGAAGTTCTCAAATAAACACAAACTGACAAGTTAAATAGAATGTGTTAGATGAGTGAAACAGAGCTGGGCTGATTTCATAGACGTGCATACATATATATAAATATATCCTGTATATAATATATATATAATATATTATATGCATGTACAGTTTAAGTCAGCTTTAATCACCTTTTTTGGTAATTCCATGAATTAACTGACCACGACACTGCTTGCACAGTTTATTTCGCAGTTTGATATGAAAGGATACGCACAAAGGAAGCGCGCAATGGCGCCTTTGAGCACAGGACAGTTTCCGGATTCGCTTTACTTGCACCTGATAATAAAGTGAAGAGGAGCGTGTGTCTGAAACATCTCCTGTTCAGTCATTCTGCGACTAATATATTCATTCATTAATATATATATAAAATATATATTATTATTATTTTTTTTTATCAACACCGCGCCACACGCGGTTGTTGGTCCATGACTACCGCAGTGGTAAAAATCAGCCACCATCACAGCCCTATGACTTCGTTTCACAAAATATATGGATTGGCAGAACACAAAGACCCAAAGGTGTCATTTTCAGATTTATCCACTCTGGGACCCAAAGAAATAGTGAATTCATTCTCCCAAAATGCTGGATCCGTCTGGACGAAACACGTATACCTAACAAAATATTTACATAAACATCTAAATGCATCTCCGCATGTACGGGCCAATGTACGCTTCCCACGTACATTGCGGTGATGTGCTTTCTATCCAGTGTGAAATCTCTCATGTGTTTTGAAATTTGCTAAACGACGGAATCTCTTGTCACAGTGTGAACACTTGTAAGGTTTCTCTCCAGTGTGGATCCTCTCATGTGTTTCGAGACTTGATGATTTACTGAATCTCCTGTCACAGTGTGAACACTTGTAAGGTTTCTCTCTAGTGTGGATCCTCTCATGTGTATTGAGACTTGATAACTGACTGAATCTCTTGTCACAGTGTGAACACTTGTAAGGTTTCTCTCCAGTGTGAATCCTCTCATGTGTTTTCAGACTTGATAACACACTGAATTTCCTGTCACAGATTAAACACTTATAAGGTTTCTCTCCAGTGTGGATCCTCTCATGTTTTTTTAGACTTGATGAATCACCGAATCTCTTGTCACAGTGTGAACACTTATAAGGTTTCTCTCCAGTGTGGATCCTCTCATGTGTTTCCAGACTTGATAACACACTGAATCTCTTGTCACAGTGTGAACACTTGTAAGGTTTCTCTCCAGTGTGGATCCTCTCATGTGTTTTCAGATGTGGTAACCGACTGAATCTCTTGTCACAGTGTGAACACTTATAAGGTTTCTCTCCAGTGTGGATCCTCTCATGTGTTTTCAGAGTTGATGATTGACTGAATCTCTTGTCACAGTGTGAACACTTGTAAGGTTTCTCTCCAGTGTGAATCCTCTCATGTCTTTTCTGAGTTGATAATTTACTGAATCTCTTGTCACAGTGTAAACACTTATAAGGTTTCTCTCCAGTGTGAATCCTCTCATGTATTTTCTGAGTTGATAATTTACTGAATCTCTTGTCACAGTGTGAACACTTGTAAGGTTTCTCTCCAGTGTGAATCCTCTCGTGCTGTTTTAAACTGCTTGCTGAACTAAAAGTCTTCTCACACTCAGAGCACACGTACTCTCTTACACCAGTATGTATTATCTGAAGATGTTCTTTCAAACTTTGTACATGCAAAAAACTGTTACCACACAAATGACATGAATGTGGTTTCTTCTTTGCATGAACTTTCAAGTGTTTCTTCAGAAGTGAAGCCCATAAAAACATTTTATCGCACTGATCACATGCGTTCTGCTTCTCTTGAGGACTTGATTCTTCATTTTCCTCTTTTTCTTCAATGAACTCTGAAATAAAGGTAAAATGATTTATTTTTGGTATATTGCTAAAACCTCTTCAACTCTGCAGACCCAGTACAGGGTCCGAAAATAGCATGCAAGATGTTCATGTTTAATTTGCATAGCCTTCCTTATATGGTATCTGCCCATAAATGGGTTCATTTGAAAGCTTAGAGCAGTGGTTCCCAACCTCTTTCAACTCGCGGCCCACACAACCAAACACATATGTTTGCGCGGCCCACTTCAAAAAAATTAACTGACCCCGCTATTGTTGGGTTAATAACTTAGTACTCAGAAGCTAGATTTTAAACTATATTTATTGAATAAACTAGGGCTGTGCGATATGGACAAAAAAAAAAAAAAAAAAATATCGCAATTTTTTTGATCAATTTTGCAATTGTGCTTTTACAGTCATAAATGCATTCAGGATTAATTTGAAACATATTTCCAAAAGAAAACCAATCAAAGCTTTATCAAAAAGTTGTAACATCTCTAGAACAGACATAAGTCAAAATGATCACTATAGTGAAGATGTAAAAAAATGTATAGACTTTTTTTTCTTTTTTGCCATGCATTGTTCATAGAGCTCATTAATTGTAGCGGTGCCTCAGGTGTTTGCAGTGTGTATACAGTAGGCTATGTGTATGCGGTCAGCAGTGAGAGCGCATAAATATAATGCGAAAGCACATTAAAATAATGCACGAGTGCGAATCTCTCTGTTCGCAGCAGATTTCCTTTGCTCTGTCACAAAACCGGTCGAGCTTGCTCAGATACACGCTGCTTTGCGAGGAGAGAGTGTGCACACTTAAAACGTGTCTCCTCTCACTTAAACTGCATCCTGTTCACTAACAAATTCACTCTATGCTCATGTGTTAGACATGAATTATTTTCGCACATTTTTATTTCTAGCCTTTTACCTGAGTGAGAATGCTCTGATCCGTCAACATTGGCTCAGAAAAAAGGCGCATCACAGACAGTGTGTGAACCTGGAGTTAGGCATATGCGCACGGTCAAATCGTGATTTTAGGACGTTTTCTTTTAATCGCACAGCCCTAGAATGTACTGGAAATGAACAGAAAATAATTGGCGGCCCACCTGCAATACCACCGGACCACAGGTTGAAAACCACTGGCTTAGAGTGTTTTCTTTACAAAGAATACCATTAATTTGGGTTTTATGATACATAAAGTAGTCAAATTAAGCTAAGAAATATATTCCCCCCCCCATAAATTTCCGTCTAACGATTGCGAATAATTTTTCATAAGCATGTGTATTTAAAATATTTTTCACAAAATAGTCAAGTCATATATCACAAGAAAGCTCTCATTCTCAGGAATCTGATGATGTAGATCATTTTATTGTGTGACAATCACAGATCGAATGATCTTCAACAGAATCGCGATGTAAAATTTCTCACCTCATTGCAAATTATTATTTATCCATCTTAGCACCGCTTCAGTCAGCCACACATATAATCGATATAATCTTTTAGATTAGAATCTCTTCTTTCAAACAAGACCATTTTTACGTTTCTACGTGCTTCCAATGGTGAGATATAAAGCGTTTTGTACAAGTGCGCCTGTGAGACAGACGCGCAGACGCGCTCTCCAACTCATATGACAAGACTAAGCGGCTTTCTTCAGCTATATCTCTCAGATCTCTTTTGTGAAGCCCTATTGGTCGATATAGCTGTCAGTCAAAGCCCCTGTCGTCCACTTAGAGGTGCGAAAAAATGACACCATTGTGTGGGTCCGGGGGCAGGGAGTGGACACCGATGACCATTTCCTGTTACGCTTGCCGATGGGATTGTGTGTTCTCGGCTGCTTGTAAACAGAAACTACAAACAGACGCCTGTTATCAAACAGGAGTGGATTATCAATGATTAATAATCATGCTTCAAGTTATGGATGACCACCGTCACCGTGGAGAGGTCAGGACGCGCATCTGGTGAGGCGAAACGCCCGTTAGACACTTATATATGATTCTGAAGCGTGAGAGCTCCAGTAACAATAGCTTACCTGTTTATTGAAAGGAAAAGTACAGTAGATCACGCATCTCAGTGAAATTACAGTAAATACACATGAATTATTACAGTTCTGGGTGGATGAGCATAAATTTGTTTGTTGACACTCCGAAAGTCATTGTTAAAGCTTCGCGGAGCGGTTTTAGCGCTGAAAATGAGTCAAAGCAAACAGAGAGGACCCTGGATCATATTACAGATGATTGAGACAGGTAAGAATAACTCATTCAATCATTACACAATACAGAATAGACATAAATGAAATGATATGAAGCTGGAGATTGTGGATTCTATTTTAGATTGTGATAGACCAGATATTTTTTATAATTGTATGCATGTTGCTATTGTGCAATTTGACTTATTCTCTTTCAAAGACTGTTCAGAAAATACACACACAAAAAAAGCACATTGTATTGAGATGGTTCTTCATATGTGAAACAACATAAATAATACTATTTGTCACAAACAGCAGCTTTTTATGTAACTTCTGAGTGTTTTCTGTAAAATAATATACAGATATCACATTATTCCATACTGCAAGTGTGCAAAAGATGACTTCATACTTATTTAGACTAAAATTTTATACAAAAATGGTATTATTCCTTCCTTCAGTTGGAATAGAATAACTTTTGCATAGATTAGGATAGAAAGAATTTTCCTCTATAAGCTAACATGTGCTAGAAAAACATGAATTTTGTCTGAAGTTGCTAGGCCCTTCAATGCCTGAGCTATACCATTTCAAACTTCAGTTTACACAAATAAAATAAAAAAGCGCCTTATTTTTTTTCCCTATTTATTATTTCCTTTCAAATGATACCAAATTTTTTGAGCTTACACTTTTGCATGTGTATAGGGAAGCATTCAAAATTAGGTAGGAAAATGGAAAAACGGAAATCCCCAAAATAGCATTTGTGCTTATGAGCTAAAAGCTGAGAATGTCTGTAAATACACAATTTACTTTTTTTGCTTCAGATTCATTGACTTTTACTAATTTGATAGGTAAACTGGGTGAAATTTTTTTAAGAATCATTGTTTTGGATCAATTTGACTCAAGGGTTTTTGAGCTGTATAAAAAAATATATACTTTTTACTAGGGATGCGACGTCGGCAGATTTAAACCACTTTACCACCATCACAACCCTAGTAAAATTAATATATGTATATATTTTATATACATATATACATTTATATACATATATACAGTAGGTAGACAACCAGAATGGGTAATACCGCCATGTGTACAGGGCTGCGGCGTTAACTGCAAGTCAGTCGCGTGTTAAAACCATTCACGAAACTACCGCCAGGTGGCACAAAGGGATGAATTGCAAAGTTAATGTAATTGTAAAATGAGATAAAAGTAGGATAGTCTCGGGCTACAGTCTACTCATCAAAAATTAAAAGACCTTTACACAAAGGATCTAATGGGTGCTATTGCTATTAAACAGACATTAAATATGATCACTGATCATAATCTAGATGTGCTCTGTTTGAGAGAAACCTGGCTAAAACCTGATAATTACATTATTTTTAAATGAGTCCACCCCCCAAGATTACAGTTATAAACATGAGCCGCGTCTGAAAGGCAAAGGGGAAGTGTTGCTTCAATTTATAAAAAAGTTTTTAGGATTTCTCAGAGGGCAGGCTTCAAGTATAACCCTTTTGAAGTAATGGTGCTTTACATTTTTCCAGAGAAACAAATGTTAATGATAAATCCCATTATGTTTGTACTGGCTTCTGTATACAGGCCACCAGGGCACCATACAGACTTTATTAAAGAGTTTGGTGATTTTACATCCGAGTTAGTTCTGACTGTAGATAGTTTTAATAGTTGGTGATTTTAATATCCATGGTGATAATGAAAAAGATGCATAAGGATCAGCATTTATAGACATTCTGAACTCTATTGGGGTTAGACAACATGTCTCGGGACCTACTCATTGTTGAAATCATACTCTAGATTTAATACCGTCACATGGAATTGATGTTGATGATTTTGAAATTATGCAGACAAGTGATAAAATCTCAGATCATTATTTAGTTTTGTGCAAACTTCATATTAGGACTGTGCAATTAATTGAAAAAAAATTATTCAGTTTAGATTTTGGCCTCCAATGATTATGAAAATCCAATGATCGAGATAAAACGATTATTGTGCCCCATTCCCCCCACTTTTGCAGCACTGCACTTTCGTTCCTCCATAAAAGCCCAATTTCCTGTGCAAATCTGTAAAATCATGTAATGTGACATTTGCAAAATGACGTGCTTGAATTATCGAAGTATATTTAGGGCCCGAGCACCGATGGTGGACCCTCTTGTATCTGCTCCGTTTAGTAGGCCCCGACCACCAATGATGCGAGGACCCTCTTGTATCTGCTCCATTTATTTTTAGGGCTCAAGCCCGAAGGGGATTATTCTTATTAGGGCTCAAGCCCATTGGCCCTCTTGTTCCCCTAAGGATTATTCTTACTATTATTAGAGCCCAAGCACCGATGGTGTGAGTAGGAATGGGCATTTTGGGAAATTTCTCATTTCGATCATCGATAGGTTTCAAAAACGATTAATCGGGGGTTTAATGAAAAAATCTGAAGATTGTTATGAAAATGAAAAAATAAAAAAATAAAAATCTGACATGAAAATCTGTCTATGAAAACATGAACACATGATTAGGACAGGTTAGATAATGATTATGATGAAGCAATAAAGCAGCAAGAAATATCTGCCTGAGGTGAAGTGTAGCCTATACCAATAAACGGAAGCTAATTCTATGACACAGCCTATGATAAATCAGTTAACTGAGATTCATATCAGACGTAACATTACAACTTGTATCAGCACAATAGGATGCTAAGTTATGCGATAGACAGAGAGAGAGAGAGAGAGAGAGAGAGAGAGAGAGAGAGCGCAAGCTCCCGCTGATGCGTTTTCATGAGCGCTGAAAGATGGGCAAGGACATTTTTTTTACTATGGCTGTGTCCAAATTCAGGGTCTGCATCCTCCTTAGGATCCTTCCTACCCGGTTGAAGGAGGAGGGGTCCTCCGACAACCGCAAAAAACGGAAGTCGGTGTTTGTGAATTTGGACAGCCTACCCTTCTTTCAGTTCCCTCTCTTAACCGTTGCTCATATCCTGTCGCCTAGCAACCGTGACAGCGGGTGCGGACGCGGGTGAAGAGCTCATCGTTCTCTCCCCGGAGCTTTATAAACACTTCTGTCTGCTCTTTCGTCTTTAGAAGCGTTAAAAACAGCTTCAATCACCAACAAATTAGCTGTGTGTAAGAGGATATTCACACAGGCAGTAAGGAAGAAGCTAGTTTACGAAAGTAAACGTTTTTTTTTTTTACATATAAACATACAAATGTAAAAAAAAAAAATGCTTAACGCTAAAACAAAATGACTAACTAGACAACCACTGAAAATATATATTTTTGAAAAGGCAGTTTTAAAAAAACTTAGAAACATCGAAAATAATACTCCTCCCCGACTCCTCTACCGCTCGCTTCGTCCTGCCGAAAAGAATAATGGGATAGGTAGGATGGGAAAGGATCCACCACACCCATCCTTCCAATTCGGGGAAAAGGAGGACGTATTTGTGGGCCGCATTTGAAGGATCCTACGAATTTGGACGGCCTTCGTCGCGGCGCTGTGACGTAACATCCTTCAAATGAGTACTCCGTAGGATGTAGACCCTGAATTTGGACACAGCCTATAGATTCCTATAAAGTTCTTATTATAAATGTATGGCAGATTTGTGCTATATTTTCATCTACATTATTAATTGTAATAAAGTTTTATTTTTAAGTTAAGTTTTATTTTCCATAAACCACCTGCGCGTTTTCAAAGCCATAATAATTTAATTAGGCCTATACCCACAAATATGACGGAAAAAAAGCTTGGCTGCATTATTATAACATCAGTAATAAAATATCAATAATAATATTAAACATTAAACATTAAAAATTAAACATTTAAGATCAATATCATTATCGGGCATTGCTTATATGAGCATGAAACGAATCGCTGATATGCAGCGATTTCAGCATAATTGTTCATGTTAATTAATCAGACGTAGACAAGCTCTTGCAACTTTTATCTGAAAAAAATTTGCCGATGCAGATGTGAACTTGACCAAAAGTGTAACTCGATCGGATTGTGCTTTACAAACACGAAAGTACAATAAATTCACATTAGTGTCACTATCATAATTTTTTTATGTATTTTAATATTTAATTATTTTTTTTGTATTCAATTTGCACTTTCTGATCAAGCTAAATATTATTTAAATATTATTTAACAGCATGGAAATCACTGATTATTGCTAAATAATTGAATAAGATTTAAAATATATTTAAGATAAAAACTATGACAAACAAATAATTTAGATTTCCGTCATCTTTAAGAATATAATGTAATTAGGCTACAAATATATCCAGTGCATTTTTATTTTATAAAAGACCATTTCATTATTTGTCTGTGATTTAAAAATTAACACACAAAGATACTTTTTCTTTTTTTGCTACTTTATTCAACGGCATTTTTTTTTTTTACTTTAGCAGCATATTTTGATCCAGCGGTGAAATGTAGTTTTTAAAAGATAAAGAAAAAAGTTCACCAAGTTTAACCAAACAACTATTATAAGGTATAAAACAGAGACCAAATAGCCTAGATATTTTAACTATGGCTAAAACTCAAAACTAAAATAATTATATTACATAAAAAAAAGATATTATATTTACCACGACCGGTGAAACATTCAAATGTCTATTCAAAAAGATAAGTCGGTCTACGCGCTCAGATGAGAGCTGCGTGCGCAGCCGGTTTACATTTAGTGGAATAAATTCACTCCGCTGGAACAGATGTTGCAGGGACAGCCAGGTACCACTGGACAAGTAAACCTTCTCTGTCCCTGAAACTAATGGGCAGCAAATATTTCACCACCATTTCAGCGAATAGCTTTGTCGTCTTCTCGGTTCTGCCTGCGTTGCATTTAGGTCTTACGGCAGGTGATTCAATGCTCGTCTGAGTTGTCGCTCTGTTATCGGCAGATATTTTATGTACAAATTTTAGATGATAGCGCATTGTATTTGTTGTAGATTTGTGTGACAGCTTGGCGCTGCACAGCTTACCCTGAACTGTTTTTTCATCGCTCTTCTCAAAGGGAAGCCAGCCATCACTACGTGACTTTGAGGCCATAATTATGTCTTCTTACGTCTTCTGAGGCATCAAGTGGGAAGCTAACCAATCAGAGACCAGGGCGCCGCCCAACTTGCTGCCATAACCAATAAAAAAAAAAAAATAATAATAATTTTGATCATCATTTACGTGATCGATCATCGCTGTCGCGGTCGAGTACTCGATCACTGTTGCACATCCCTAGGTGTGAGGACCCTATTGTCACTGCTTTGTTTCTTATTAGGGCTCAAGCCTGAAGGGGCGAAGAGCCCTATTGTTCCCCTAAGGATTATTCTTTTTTTTTTTTTTTTTTTTCATTAAACCTTCCGGGGGTTTTGGGGGGCCTTAACATGCTCAAAAACTCTTGAAAATTGCCACACACAGGCTAGGACCCGGGCGTGGCACAGGGGCTCTACAGCTCCCCCTGGAACACATTCTTGAACCATAGCTTACACATACTTGCATGTATTTATATGAAACTCAGTACACTTATAGATCTCATTGAGCTGAACAACTTTCATGCTATATGTCATCGGCTTCGCCAAACAGGAAGTCAGCTATTCAGGGCTGTTTAAAAAAAGCATGCTCTGGAATTTGAAATAATCCTCTGAGGACTTTCAACCGTTTACCTAAATTGTTCTTATCAAGACGGACAACTTTCTAATTCACAGTCATAAGCTACGACCAACAGGAAGTCAGCTATTTTGATTCAAATATGTATTTTGGGGAAGATACCGTTGTGAATTAATGCATACTCCTCACAGGGGAAGTACACTATACACACCAAACTTTGTCTACATGATGCCAAGACATTGAGGAACATAAACTGTGAATGGATTTTGGATAAGTTGAATGGTTTTGCCATGGTGATTTTTTGAAATAACAGTAAAAAGGGAAACATTAATTGTCTTGTATTTTTAAATTGCAGCTTCCAAACATTTCAAAACCATTTTTCATTTAGAGAACATGTGATAGAGGAAATATGCATAGTTTCACGACTTTACAACACTTTATGATTAAAATAAAAAAAATTGTCAGACATCTGATCTCACGCTGTCACTCTGTGTGAGTGCTGACTGAGTGTGTGTGTGTGAGAGAGAGAGAGAGAGATGGGCATGAGCCGATTGGCAGACAGAGAGTGAGAGAGACTTAAACATCTCTTTAATCACCAGAAAAAAACTATTTTACTATTAGTAACTACTTTACTATATATATATTTTTTTTTTGTCGTTGTTGCTAATTGTGCTGTTTTCATTACATCTTAAGATATCTATTAGGCCTTGTCCTTTTCTGACAGTTTCAGGAATTAAACAAATTCTAAAAATACTTATTTGTGCTGCAAATAATAATTTCAAACTCATTTGATACTGACCCTCTGACTAGGGGTCGACCGATTATTGACGACGATATTAAGCATTTTTATTGTTATCGGCATCGGCCATTTTCAAAACCGATTTGCCGATAAAATTATTTTATTTTGAAATAAGGGATCTGGCACTGATCCAGCCACCTCAGTCAGAGCGCACCGCTCTGTGGCCTACTAAGCCCTGCCCATTGTCGGTCTGATTTGTTGTGAGTCCAGGGTATATACAGCAATCCTTAAGTTAAATTTACTACTTTTTAATACCTTTTTTACTACCTTCAGAATATTTTTTAAAACCATCACGACACTGAATTGCAAGTGTTAATCAGCGACCTTTCTATTATTTACACAGATTTTGACATATATAACATAGAAAAAAGAATAGATTTAGAGTAAATAACTTCGTAAATAAAACTTAGTAAATAAAATAAAACAAACTACATAAAATTTGCAATGGAGAGAATGTATAGTTCCAGCACACTGGCTGACATTCATTGCAAGTTGATGCATTACAAACGGGCATCTTCTATGAACTGTTGCGGATTCTATGAACTGTTGCGGATTCAAAAACTGCGCCACGAATTTGCGGCAGTGGTGGTGGAGGTGCAGCCGCGCAGACAGCTGAGATTGGTAGAATTAACTGCTCTCTCCGAGCACGCATTCCATTTTTATGTTTAGTGGATTGCATACGCGACCGAAGTGCGTTAGCTCCCATCCAGTTGACATTGATGTTTTTTTTACACACCGAACAATAAGCCTTCCTGTTAGTGTTGTCACGGTACCAAAATTTCAATATTCGGTACCGATAGCCATGAAAATCCACGGTTCTCTGTACCAATTTCGGTACCAAAGCAAAACACAAAAATATGCCAATTAAAAAAAAAATTACTTTTTACACTAAAAATAAAACCAATGCCATTCTTTATACTTATTGTGTTTAAAGTTTTTCTACATGTTATATAGACGGTTTCAACGGCATCAACATAAACAAACGTTAATGCGCGTGAGCGCTTTTGTGGACCTAACTTAACTTCCGGTAGACTTCCAAATAGAATCAATAACAACAGTCAAGTCTCTCTAGAGTAGATATTTTTTGATAACAAACAAAATATGTTTGCTGCGTGGATCAGGCGGACTTAATGAAAATGCAAATTCATTATTTGCCAGCAGGAGATGTTTTAAAGCATAGACATAAAGCGCGAGAAATAGAGGTTTCCCCAGTAACAGCTGTAAACAAAGCAGAGCTGGTACGCTCATATGCTGCTATAAGGCATATAACATGCAAGTCTTTCTTTCAGAGATGCAGCGATATAAAAACAACTGTGCCTCGTTTTGATATTTAAACAAATGTAAGGAATTATTATTATTATTAAACGTGCAGTACGTTACGTAATGTTATGTTACTCGTGTTTATTTAACGAAGCCTTTTTGAAAATCGATCAGTTTTAAAATTGTGGCGAGTCTCCAAAAATAAATAAATGTATGGGAAACACATCCCGCAGCACAACCACCTGAGCCCAATTTCAGTCTACTCATCACCTTGGCTTTAACTGCGTTTGTAGAAGGCACTGCAGCCAGACCGATATAACACAGACCGGAAGTTAACTTAGGTCCAGGCGCGTGCGCCCGATGAAACCGTCTATAATTATGAAAAACAGTAAACAAGTTTCACCCAAATTTAATTTGTCTTTTAATTTATGAAATTTAAACATTTTATTTTTGGTAAATAAAGGGGATTTGCTATTAAAATTAAAACATGGAAGAAATATTGTGATTTATTTCTTCAATTTAAATTTGTAAAAAAAAAAATAATTTTTTTTTCAACAGTAGTAGCAGTATCACATACATTTTACTAAATAATAGTAATATTTCTAGCACAATGCCCTTATGTAAAAATTTACTTTAAGGCCTAATGAATGCATATTTGTCATTTTAACTGAACTTAAGACTGGTGGTGATACTTAAGATATTTTTGGTTATTGAGGGTTTCTGTAACAAAATAGTAATAGATCAAATTAATTATTATTAAAAGATAATACTACTACTAATTCTACTATCATACTAATGTATATACAATGCACTATGAATTGATGAGCTGCTGGGTTCATGAATATTAATCACGTTGTAAGCGTTTGGTCAAACTGATTTGCTGAAATCAAAACAGGGACGGTACTAAATCAGCGCCAGCCAATGAAATTGCCATTTGCGCATTAGCTCCACCCACTACCAGAGAAACCGGTATGTCTTCTGCTTGTTCGAAAATGAATATGAATAATTCTAAATGAACTCCGTTATTTTGACAGGAGAAGACAACAAAGAATAGTTTACATATAGCGTGTCGATTCAGCGTGGTAAGACTCTCGCTCTCTCTCTCTTTGCATGTGTGAGAAACAGCGCTATCAGTAAATCTATTAGAAAACTTGCATTTGCCCATGAAGACGACGATGGTTGTCCAGTCTTTGAAGATATGCCTTGAAGCAAGTCTAAAATAAAACGGAAACCAGCCACTTCTGTTGAGCGCGCAGTGTTCTGAGATGATGCCGAACGACCACTGAATATGACGTCAGCATCAAACATACGTTGAGACGGAGACGAAAGATCTTTGATTATCTGCCCAGATATGCTAAAGCCCATATTTAAACGAACTAACGCGAACGCAGATAGAATTTCAATCAGAATAGGACACCTGATAGTCTGAAAAAATGATACCTAATTTGGAAAAAAATAATACCTCTGAGACCACATTTAACACTTTTAATGGCCTTAATTTGACTATTTTGATTTATCACTTTTTAATACTTTTTAAAACCCCGCGGACACCCTGGAGCATGCGCGTAATTTGCAGGGGGGTTAGGGGGGTCATGACCCCCCCAAAAATCAGATCCAACTAATATAACCCCCTCAATATCATCAAACCATTCAGATTAAAATAATATGAAATATTCAGAATAAATACTTTTGTTCGTTTTCTTTATTAATTTCATTTGCCAGCAAGAAAGATAGTATCATATTTTAAATAATCTGTAATGTACCCCCCGCCCCCCGCACCGACTACTTGGTATTACCCAACCTGCTTTCTCTACCAAGTTTGTTCACTATTTTGCGCAGTCCCTGGGATGAATGGGTGGAAAAAGCTGACGGAAAGATGAAAAGGACACTGAAAGGCAGCCAGACAACAATTTTTCATTGTTTGTCGACACCCCAGCAAACACAGAACGTTGTGAGGACGTCGCCAGTTAGTCGTCATTTGGTCAGCGCGACATTACTTTATGGCAACGTTGTGAGGACGTCGTGGTAAAGTTCCATTTTTTAAAATCTTGGCTAACTTCCCAGAAACGTCATGGGCACGTACTCAAAAGACGTCGCTAGTTAGTCCCATTGGGGACATTGTAGCAACGTGGTCAGCTGGTCTTCAGATAACTTTTAATATTATTGCACTAGATGTATTATTATTATTAAGATACCATTTGAACAGCATATTCTTTGGGAAATATACAAAAAAAATTAATCAAGCATGTTAAAATAATTATATATATATATATATATATATATATATATATATATATATATATATATATATATATATATATATATTATGCCATCAGTTTAAGAACAATAAAATAAACAATTTACTTAGCAAATGGTGATAATGTTTGTTAATGAAAGAGAGTACGGGACAAATTAACATTTAAACCTTAAACTAGCAGCGCACGTCACTTTCTGAATGAGGTGCGCGACGTGCGCGTGCCCGTCATTTTGTAACGGTCAACTTCCAGCGGACGGACACGGAGGAAAGGTAAGTCCTATAAATCTACTTTTATTCATAGATTTTAACTGATATAACGTTAAATGCCATCAAAGAGGAGTAGTGTTTTGTATTTTTGTAGGTTTTCTCTTTCAATTTAATAAATAAATGCTCTGTTTGGTTAATTAGCTCAAAAGCAGTCTCAGAGGTGGTCTAAGGTAACGTTAACTGTAAAAATCGAATATAACCTTACCTGTTTTAAATTATTTGAAATGTATCACTATAAACTATACAGTATTAACTTTCTAATAATTAAATTTTTAACCGTAGTAACGTTAATTAGTTTGTTTGAATGCCTGCTGCTCGAGCTTGATGATGCTCATGCTATCCATGCTGTGAACTTGAATATAAACCGATAGAACGTTAAATATAAAGTTTAACGTTAATTAGACCGAGGCTGCCGAAATCATGTTCAGTGTAAC
This sequence comes from Carassius gibelio, assembly GCF_023724105.1. Taxonomy (NCBI): domain Eukaryota; kingdom Metazoa; phylum Chordata; class Actinopteri; order Cypriniformes; family Cyprinidae; genus Carassius; species Carassius gibelio. Next base: position 35,770,869 of record NC_068398.1, on the reverse strand, counting down.
GTTATGTGGGATTAATTATTTCCCCTTTTCTCCCTCAAGTGGCAGGCTTGTAAATTCTGTCATCTGTTCATTATTGGTGTTGATGGTGTTTTTCACATGCATGCTTTTTAATGCTAGTTTAATTCTCAAATTGATCTGATACTTTCGTTTCACAAAAAGTAAACACATTTTTCACTTTCTTAGGGCCTGACAACCACCAGTTGAGTCCATGATTCAGTGAGTTCCTTATAAGGAAATATATTTGTTACCACCTAGTAATTTAAATGTATTATTTATTGCTTTAAAATGAACACATATATTTATCATCAGGGGAAGAGACAGTCTGGGCAGCAGCAACAAGACAACTATTACAAGTAGAGATGGGTTTCAAGAACTGGTACTAATTTGGTTCCTGACTTGTTCAGTACTGAAAACATTTACATAAGGTACAGGATCAATAGTGCTGCTATCAGTATTCTTGTAACATTGATTCATTACCCTTTAGACACAACCACATATCCTCCAAATCATCTCTGCGTGGATGGCAGCAAGGATCCAGGATCAAGAGATCATTCATCATGGAGACTGTTCCACAGGAAGCAGTTTCTCCTGGGTGAAAAACTAAACCTGGTTGTTTCAGCATCACTCAGGCAAGACTAAATACTTTTAAATTGATTTCAGTTGGTTATGTGTTTCAGGTCATCCTGACCATTCTGCTGTTCTGGATGTAAGGCCGTGCTGCAACTACATTTCTCGTGGTTGAAAGATTTGTGGAGCGGTATCCAGACATATAACGCCCCATCACACGGGGCGTCAACGCCTCTCGTTTACTTTTAAATGAAGTGACGTCAAGGATGGTGAAATTAATTCTAGAAATTCATTCTAAATAGAAGTTGAAGACTTCTCAAGCGCCAATGCAGCCGTCCTCCAGTCAGAACATCCTATGCAAATACCCTAGCGCAGACGCAAGCCAATCGAGTGCATGCAATACCAGAAAACTAATGTGATTGGCTGTCACTATGAGAAGAGACAGTAATTCTGATCCGATATCAGTGTCGTTTTTTGCAAAAAAAAATTTAAATCAATGTAGAATTTTCTATACTTCTGTGTAGGGATGTCAATTTTCAATCATTTCCATGATCGATCGTTGTTTAAATTAATGAACAAATAATCGATTAATCGTTAACCTTATATATAATATAATATATATATATATATAAAACTGTAAATATATATATTTTACAGTAAAGACCAAAAGTTTGGACACACCTTCTCATTCAAAGAGTTTTCTTTATTTTCATGACTATGAAAATTGTAGAGTCACACTGAAGGCATCAAGGGCTATTTGGCCAAGAAGGAGAGTGATGATGACCTGGCCTCCACAGTCACCGGACCTGAACCCAATCCAGATGGTTTAGGGGTGAGCTGGACCGCAGACAGAAGGACAAAGGGCCAACAAGTGCTAAGCATCTCTCGGGGAACTCCTTCAAGACTGTTGGAAGACCATTTCAGGTGACTACCTCTTGAAGCTCATCAAGAGAAAGCCAAGAGTGTGCAAAGCAGTAATCAAAGCAAAAGAAGAACCTACAATATGACATATTTTCAGTTGTTTCACACTTTTTTTGTTATGTATATAATTCCATATATAATTCCACATGTGTTAATTCATAGTTGTGATGCCTTCAGTGTGAATCTACAATTTTCATAGTCATGAAAATAAAGAAAACTCTTTAAATGAGAAGGTGTGTCCAAACCTTTGGTCTCAAACTGATATATATATATATATATATATATATATATATATATATATTAGACGTTTCATCGGATGCACGCGCCTGGACCTAAGTTAACTTCCAGTCTGTGTTGTGTATATCGGTCTGGCTGCAGTGCCTTCTACAAACACAGTTAAAGTTAAGGTGATGAATAGACTGAAGTTGGGCTCAGGTGGTAGTGCTGCGGGATATGTTTCCCATACATTTATTTATTTTATGAGACTCGCCACAATTTTAAAACTGATCGATTTTCAAAAAGGCTACGTTAAATAAACATGAGTAACGTTACGTACTGCACGTTTAATAATTCCTAACATTTATATGTTTAAATATCAAAACGAGGCACAGGTGTTTTTATATCGCTGTATTTCTGAAGGAAGACTTGCATGTTATATGCCTGATAAAGCAGCGTGTGAGCGTAGCTCTGCTTTGTTTACAGCTGTTACTGGGGAAACCTCAACTTTATGTCTATGCTTTAAAACATCTCCTGCTGGCAAAGAATGAATTTGCATTTTCATCAAGTCCGCCTGATCCACGCAGCAAACATTTTTTGCTTGTTATCAAAAAATATCTACTCTAGAGGGACTTGGCTGTTGTTATTGATTCTATTTGGAAGTCTACCGGTTAGGTTAGGTCCACAAAAGCGCGCATGCGCAGTAACGTTTGTTTATGTTGTTGCCGTTGAAACCGTCTATATATATATATGTATGTGTGTGTGTGTGTGTGTGTGTGTATAATGTAAGTGTGTGTAAAATACATTTCTTTTAAATTCATAGCACAGTAATGAAGGCAGCAACATGTGGTAGATGGGACAGAACAAGAATCTTTCATTGTGCTAATGTATTATAATACGAAAGGGTATGGCTCCTATACAGCGTGCATCGCGTAAACACAACCAGTGCGCAGAATGATGCACTTGAAGCAACACAGAGTCACAGCGTGTAGCATTACTCACAGAAATGTTCAAAACACCAAAGGAAGAGATATTGTTGTGTATTATATGTGTGCAATATTTTGAGCCTTTTCTTTTAACAGTTTTAAATATCAGTTATTGTGCGCTCTTGAAGAGAGTTTCATTGTTTTGACTGTAGTAACTATGATAGGATGATACGCTAATCTGCCAATTCAATACTATCCCGATACTTGTGTGCCGATTCAATATATATTTATAATTATATATATATATATATATATAATTTAGCATTGTGATTATAGTTATATAACTATTGTAATTCGTGACTTATCCAAATTGTCTGTAAAATGATGTTTGTTTCTGTAGATTTGAGGGAAAGATTAAAAACAAGGAGGTCTGGGAATGACTGAAGGGATCTGACAGCAGTGAGGGAAGGAAGTTATCACCAGAATGTAAGTTCTTTGAGAATGTGTGCATTATTACAAGTTGAGTTTTCATTTAAATGTGGCAATGTACACAGCTGGTCAAAAGTTTTAAATATATTTTAAAAGTTTAATTTATTTCTATAATGCACAGCTATATTTTCAGCATTAATTACTCCAGTCTTCAGTGTCACATGATCTTCAGAAATCATTCTAATATGATGATTTACTGCTCAATACATTTTTCTGATTATTATCAGTGTTGGAAACAGTTGTGCTGCCCAAACATTTTGTCTACACTACAGTTATATTTATTTATTATTTATTTTATTTATTTATTTTATTTTGGGGGGGGGGGGTGGCTAATAGCAGGAATGCATAAAATTGAAAACCAGTGGTAGAGAAGACTTTTGTAATTTTACAAAAGATTACCTTTTTTTCAATGTTTTGAACTTTGTGTTTTATAAAATAATAATGAAGAAAAAATTCAACTTTCCAGAAATGCTAAGTTTTCTTCCCCATCATTTCTAATATGCGGTGCGTTTCCCTAAAACCAACTTTGGTCACAAGTTCCTTCTTTACCAATAGAGTTCAGTGGAACTAACAACCGTAGTAAGCTAACTGCAGATGTGATTTACATCATGTATGTCATGAGCAGATGTACACTTTGATCATAGCGCCAATAATGCGATTAGGTGCATGTAAATGCACTGATTTGTGATAATCAGCAATGTTTCCTGATCAGCAAATCAGTATATGAAAAAGATCATGTGACACTGAAGACTGGAGTAAAGTTACTGAAAAATTCAGCTTTGCCTCATAATTATTTCAATAAATATGTTTAAGTATATTCAAAAAAAGAGTATGAAAACTGTTACTTCTTTCTTTCTGTTTTCTTTTTTTTTTTTTTTTTTTTTACATTTTTTTTTTTTTAATCAAATTAATCTAGCCTTGGTGAGTAGAAGAGACTTCTCTTGAAAACCATAAAGAAAAGATTCCAGGATGAAGAGGAGGAGGAAGAACACGTTTAACAATTTTCTATAAGCTTGCCATTAGTTATAATAAAAACAATGAACATGACTACAATAATATGCTAAATGTTATTAAAAGATTCCAGTTTGCAAGAAGTCTGAGTGTCTGACTCTACACTAGAGGAACTCTTTTCTGAAGAAGATCAGGTGCTGAGAAGAAGCCTTGTTCTACAGCAAAACACTGCATCAAACCTCCTGTCCTTCCCTCAGAAGAGCCTGTCTTCTGCTGCTGGGGTAAGAAACACCCTCTTCCTCTTCTCTATCAGCTGTCCAGCACCTAACTCTGCCTCCTCAGCACTGTCTGAAAGAGTCTTCTCCACAGTCAGTAATCACAGATCACAGATTCTTCTGAGAAAGTCGATATGCTCATTTTCTTAAAAAAATTTGTTTTTTCGGGTGGGACAAATAATACAGGAGAGATGCTAGAAATCTCTATATTGTTCATTTTTCATATCTTTACGCTTTATGAATGTTTTTCTTCTGAGAAGCTCAAAAATTATGGTTCTTTGGTAATTGCTTTATTGTTTAGGTTTATCCTCTGATAGTGAGCACAGAGCCCTGATCATGGCATGCAAGAAAAAGAAAGAAATCATGTCCATGATTTACTAATTCATTCCCTCTATGTACTAAAACGTGCACGATTACTTTTACATTTCATTGATTTGCTAAATCGTATGCACAATTTACTAATTCGTTCTCTTGATGTATAAATAGTGTACACGTTTTAGCAAATCGAGGGAATGAAATATAAAATCGTGCGCATGAATTAGCCTTAAATTTTTTCCTGCATGTCGTGTAAATAAAGCACATCACCACCAGACATTTATACCAGGAGCCTCATATACGACGCTCACAGTTTTACTTTGTGCAGTATCTCTGTGCAGTATCTGCTGAATTGTTTCATATCTATTTATCATGTATTTTTCGTTGCACTAAATTATGTTGTATCAATAAGTTTACTGATAATTATTTTTAATTTTCACTAATAACGTCATTAACCATCTCCCCATCTTTAAGACAAAAATTCTCTATTGTTTATATTGTGTAATCTATGAATTGATGTGTTTAGTTTTCTGTGCTCATAACTTAGTAACATTTTGCATGGTTAAAGAACAGGTGCGATGTTCAAAATGTTTTTATACAAAGTAGTGCTGAATAAATATTGATTTGTGAATGAATGCAGTGTGTTTTTGTCTATTTTATATTAGAATGTAATGTTTTTGTATTTGTTTGCATTGCATGTATGTAATTAATGTATTAACTATGAATCCCCTATAATTAGATTACAATTAGATTTCATAAGGTTTATTTTTTGCACCAGAGATGGATTGAGTTTATTAGTTCTTTATGTATTTCAAGGTAATGGTGAGGTGAAAATATGAATTACCAATATGATCCTGTAATGTCACGTCCTCATAACGTGCCAGTTTGGTCGTCAGGACATACTCATCACGTTCCAGTGACGTTCCAGTATAACGTCGCCACGACGGATATGGGAATCACAAAGTTACGTCACTGGAACGTTATGTGGTACGTCGCTGAGACCAATATGGTATTTTATAGGAACGTCCTCATAACGTGTCAGTTTGGTCGCTGGGACATACTCATCACGTTCCAGCGACGTTCCAGTATAACGTCGCCACGACGGATATGGGAATCACAAAGTTACGTCACTGGAACGTTATATGGTACGTCGCTGCGACCAATATGGTACTTTATAGTAACGTTCTCATAACGTGCCAGTTCGGTCGCTGGGACGTACTCCTCACGTTCCAGCGACGTTCCAGTATAACGTCGCCACGACGGATATGGGAATCACAAAGTTACGTCACTGGAACGTTATATGGTACGTCGCTGCGACCAATATGGTACTTTATAGTAACGTTCTCATAACGTGCCAGTTCGGTCGCTGGGACGTACTCCTCACGTTCCAGCGACGTTCCACTATAACGTCGCCACGACGGATATGGGAATCACAAAGTTACGTCGCTGGAACGTTATTTGGGACGTCGCTGCAACGAATATGGTCTGGTCCAGTTACGTCGACACAACGTAACTGTGTTAGCTGGGACCAGCCAAAAAAAGAAAAAAAAAAAGAAAAGAAAATCCTGACCAAACGGAGGTACCCCGCAAAATTGGCTGTTAAGTTAGCTGAGCGTTTCTCAAAGTGTGGGGAGTAGATACATGACAAACATGTTTTGTGCCCATCTTTTTAATTACTTTATTTATTGACCATACACTCAAAACAAAACAAAGACACATTTAAATGTAAGCCTTACTTAACCTTTTCACACGTAAGTTTAAAAGTTTTTCAAGGCGACCGTTATTGATCTTAGTATCGCTTTATGGTTCCCATGGAGACGCGTCATTCATTGCTTGTCAGCGCTGATGACTGATGATCTGCTATTATTTCCTTTTTTATTCTAATTTCACAAATTTGTTAGCTATAGCAGGATATATCTGATATTCCGATTGTCAAATATGTGCAAGTGGATGTGTTTTGTTGTTCAAATACCTTTATAATGATCGCGTTAATTGTGTTGTATGCGCAACGTATTTTAGGTATCTATCTTATTAAAATACCTAAAAAATTACGTAACGTTAAATTATTATTAGGAATTTACCACCTCCGGTTCAATTTGAGATGATTATAATATATTATAATTATTATATTATATATATATATATATATATATATATATATATAATTTTTTTTTTTTTGCATGGAGTTTGCAAAGTGACAAAATGAATCAAAGCACAACTAAGGTTAACGTCAGTCCACACTTGTATTTTCTCAGTTTCTGAATTTGATGTTATCAGAGGCTAAATGCAAACACAATTATTATTATTTTTTTAATCTACTTTTGAGTCTTATTTCATGCAAAGTGATAATATAATTGCACTTTCATTTTCTCTATTTGAAAGTTTTTAATGCGGTTATTTTTGTTTTTGTTATTATGCTGTTTTGTTGACTGGAGTTGGCTGGCTAGATGTTGGTTTGCCAGTGTCCTGTGAGGTAAAGCCAGAGGGTGCCAGGGACTGTGTAGAACCAATGTCACTGAATTATAACTTATGTTGCTTTTTGCTCCAATACAGTCACCCGTTTTTTTTTCGGGGGGGGGGGGGGGGGGGGGGGCATAATTAAATTATGCAAATTAGCATGTTACCTTTTACACAAGAAAATTATTCAATAAATTAATTAATTAATAAATATGCCGCAAGTTTAACCCCCCCAATGGTAGACCCAAAGTTACGCCCTTGCCCTGGAGTCACGAGCCTGGCCAATCAATACGGCTGGTGCTGCTGGAAAATGTTCCGCTCTCACACCGAAAGCAGTGCACAGGAGGGAGCTGCTTCAGTGATCATCATCACACATCAATAAGTTCTCTCTGAAATCTCTCGAAGGTAAGAATGCAGTAAACGTTCCTGAAGTTGCAATAAATCACTACACTGAAGTTGCAAAACACCTAAATATAATAGATTTATGATGACAAGCCCCATTCAGTTATTATACTGTGAATTCCCGGTCAATGTCCGTCATTGCAGTGATATGCTTTAACGGATCATCACATCAGTGCGGAGATAGTGAAACTAAAACCTACTTCTCACACCATTCGGCCAACTTAACGTTATATTGTGAATAGATTATCAACACGAATGAATTCACTCATGTCTGCCGCGTTTTTTTTTTTTTGTGTTGTTCACATAGCTTCACTGAACAGCGTCCGTTCCGTTAGGGCTCTTAGTCAAAAAAATTAAGCATATTTGGAGAAATATTGCTTTATTCTAACATGATTGCAAAATAATTTATCATACATATTCAGATTTACCATTATGCAATTTTGAAGAGCTGAAAGGGCATCAAGCGCGAGCTCTGACGCCCTGATGCGACGCGAGCTCCCTATTAAGTTATCTCCGCGGCCGCGCTCTCTCATTTGACTAATAACGCTAATAACATAAATTGTCAGTAATCTCACATTGCACGTTTCTGGATGACGCTGTCCTGTATACTTCCTAGTTTGTATCGCCGTGATAAACAGTCAAACAAACATTTAACACATAAAAAAAATGACATTGCGATATTTTATTTTTCTGCAATATATTGCAATATTTTTTCTTACAAACAAAAATGGGGTGAGCACACTTACATTCTCATTTTAAATGATTTAAACATCGACACCATTGTGTAAATTGATTAATATGCGCGAGGGAGAGAGAACAAAAAAGCGCTCGTGTTGTTTGAAGACGGATCGCTGTCTCTATGTATCTATGTATCTATGTATCTGTCTCTATGTATCTCTCACGCGCGCTCTTTATCTGTCTCTCTCGCGCGCTCTCTCTGTCTCTCTCGTGCACTCTCTCTGCCTCTCTCGTGCACGCTCTCTATGCCTCTCTCACGCTCTCTCTGTCTCGCGCTCTCTCTCTCTCTCTGCCCTGTTAAACTTGCATGTGTTTTTCAGTCCTGTGATAAACTTTCAATCTATGATGGTTAAGCTGTGCAACTAATCCGCGAATCACATTCGGATTAACTAAAAAAGCACACACATACACATGTATATATATATATATATATACGCGTGTGTGTGTACTGTGTATGTGTATGTTTTTTTAGTTAATCCATTGATTTGCATTAGACTATTAATTGAGTAGTCACCTCTATTATTTTAGGTTATGTTTTAGTCATCAGAAAATAATTATGAGAGGTTAACCTATTGCACATTTCTAACATGTAAATTATTGATGCCAATACTTCCCTTTCCCTAAACTGTTTAGCTGTAGTAAAATATCCATAGGCTTTATCATGAAACATACTGTGGTCCCACTTTTATTAATATTAATGTTGTTATCATGAAACATACTGTGGTCCCACTTTTATTAATATTAATGTTGTTATTATGAACAGTTCTCAGAATTAAAGATGTGTTAAAATAATTTAAAGAGTCTTTGTCAGAGGCCTTTTTATTCTTAATTTTGACATAAATGTTAATTTTTACACTAGACACATATCGGTTCAAAATATCGGTTATCAGTCTCCTTGATCTGTAATAATCGGTATCGGCCCTGAAAAATGCATATCGGTCGATCCCTACCTCTGACACCCTGTGACATGACATTTATCTGAATTTACATAATCTCATCGATGTAACAGTAAATCTGTTCACCTCACAGATGAAGACTAAGCTGTGATGCAAGCACAACTATTTCACAAATGCTTATGAGTCAATAAAATCAAAACACTTTAAAATTATTTAAGGATTTGGTAACACTAAAATTATTTTTTGATTTGTTAACATCATTAAATGCATTGGTAACACTTCATAAAAGCTGCACTCATCTAAGCATTAGTAAATAGTCAGTTCATGCTTTATATAGCCTCCCAAAATTAAGTCATTATTTAGCATTTTATAAATACAGCTATATTTAAATTGTTCATGGTTTATATGCACAGTTATTTTGAGGAGATTAAAGGCTATATATATTAGGGGTGTAACGGTACCTGTATTCGTACCGGACCGTTTTGTTACAGGGCTTTCAGTGCGGTGCACGTGTGTACCAAATGACGGAATGCAATATTTTGTGCGCGGAAAATAAGTACATTTTCGTGTTTCCAAATGAACATATTAAGTGGCAGAAGTCTCCACGTTCAGCTCAAATCCCGCCCTGCAGCTGATTCTAAGGCCAGCGACACACTAGATGCGTGGCGCAAGCATCTCAGCTGCGTGGCGTGTCCGTTTTTAATTCGGCTTCCATGTTAACAGGTTAGAGCTTGCAGGCTGCCTGCGTTGAGACGCGTTTCTCAGGCGCGGCTCGAGCAGCGCGGAAAACGCGTGCATGCTAGAAATAGAACCGACGCCTATTTTTCACGTGACATGCAAGCACGTAGGAAGCGTTTCCAGGCAAAATAGAATAGGAAAATATGTTTATATATCATTTTGTACACAAATACATATTAATTAATGACACATTGATGTTTGAAAGTCTATAGGTTGACATAAATTGAGATATAAATGTAATTTAAAAAATAAAAATAAATTAATAATTATCGCTCTTCAAATATTGCACCTGTCAAACAGTCTATTTTGCCGTCAATGTTGACGGTGTCCTTTATCGGTAGGTTTTATATTTATGCTCAACATGAAGTATTAGATATTGTTGTCATGAAGACAAGAGCCTGGTCTGTCAGGAGTCTCCCTGTCACCTACAGCAGCAGGTGAAGCAGGCCTACAAGCTGGGATTGGTAATGCTGCACTGTAATCATAGTTATTTAGGGCCCGAGCACCGAGGTGCGAGGACCCTCTTGTATCTGCTTTGTTTATTATTATTATTATTATTATTCTTTTCCCGAATGCCACAGAGACCTGGACCATACCTCCACGCACATATGGACATTGTGAATTATCTTGTTTTTGGTGTAAGTTACTACACGATTCAGGAGTTTAAAAGCCACAAGTCTTTGGAAAGTTACTAGTCTTTCTGCTGTGGCTGGGTCCATCTACAAGCCTCCAGGTGATGGAAACAGTGTTGTAATGGAGTCTATAAACGCCTCAGATGTAAAGTTATTCGCTGTCAAAGTGACACAAAAATGAATGGGAGTCAATGGAATGCTAACAGCAGGTGGGGGTCCGCTAGCCAATGGCGGCACCTAGTGGCGCTTCAATAAAATATGAAACCCTGCCCCCCTGCTCAGACCCCTCCCAAATCAACATGTGACTCCTCACTCTCAATAGAGATCTTGTAAAAAGGTTCTACATTGTTAATAAAAAGGGCTTTGATATTTGTAAATAGATAATATTGTGATACCTTTGATATTTCAAATTGGTATTGATGATGTTTACATGTAAAATAAATTGCAATCGCTTTCTTTTACCATCTAGCCTGACAGTGATCGTTTTTTCATGAATAAATAGGAGAATAAGAAAAAAAAAATCACAAACCATCTTCAATTTAACATTTATTGTCAATATTGGGCTTGCGGTTCATGGAGGGTTGTATCGGGATGCTGGATAGAGGGTTGCATCGGGTCTGGGCTCCCGCGGGCCCCATGCAAATCTCGCGAGAGCGGCCAGTTTGGCCGGTTTTACCTTTGGGCAGTCAGAATATTTCGCAGGAGACCCGTGGGGAATGAGGGTGTGTAGTAGAACTGGAGTGCAAAATGCATTTTATTTTGAGTATTCCCGCCAGAGCATGTGAGCGGAGTCGTAATATTTCCTTAAGAGCGATGAGCGCCTTTGTGAAGATTCAGCTCCTCATGCTCAACCCAGTCCAAAATCTAAGCGTTCTTTATGTGCATTTCATCTTGTGTGTGGTTTACACATGCTTTATAATCTATTTGTATTTTGTAAAGACGCACATTTCAGCTCATGTGTTTGTGTGCATTTGTGTTTTAATGAGCCTGTTTTGAATATGCTATTACACAACAACGGCAGCTATTTTCACGGAAATTAAGTGAACGAAAATCAAACAAACTTCTTCAGTTTTTGCTCTTTAGGTATGCTATGTTTGCAAAGGTTAGATTATTATATTGAATACATTTTAATGATTCTAATACAGTTAATAAAATTATTAAGAAATTAAGAATTTCGTTTTGAAAAATTGCCATTTATCAGCATGCATTATTTTAGACAAAGATCCAAGAATTTCAACATAAAATGTATCTAGTAGGCCTAATTGTTTGTGTTTTATATATATATATATATATATATATATATATATATATATATACACACACACCCAGGAAAAATCATATAATTAAAGATGAATGAAGAATAAACACCAACCTCCTTGTTCCTCGTGTTTTATTCTCAAGGATTCTTTTTCCTCGTGTTTTATTTTGCAGGTTTCTGGTTCCTCGTGTTTTATTCTCCAGGTTCCTGGATCTTCGTGTTTTATTCTCAGCATTTCTGGTTCCTCGTGTTTTATTCTCAAGGATTCTTTTTCCTCGTGTTTTATTTTGCAGGTTTCTGGTTCCTCGTGTTTTATTCTCCAGGTTCCTGGATCTTCGTGTTTTATTCTCAGCATTTCTGGTTCCTCGTGTTTTATTGTGCTGGTGTCTGGTTCACTCGTGTTCTCTTCTCTCTCTTCTTTCACAAACTGCATCTTCATGGCAGCAGATCTCAGTTCAGATGATAAACTCCTCCAGATATTCTTGCTCGCTTCAAAACTCAGTCACGATTGTTAGGATGAGAATATTACAGGTATTTTACTGAACTGATTCAAAAACTATTTTTTTCTCTTAGAAACGTGTCTAACCGTTTGTATTAAGGCAGCACACCGACATAACAACAACAGAGAGCGCGGCGAAACTGAACTTCTTCCTCTGAGGTTAAATGGTGTTTGTCAAACAAACGTACATGTTTAGCGCCTCCCGCTGGACTGGAGCGAAGCGACGAGAGTAGTGATGTGTCCTTCTGACAATTGTGTATGACTCGGGAAGAACGAGTCGTCTCGGGGAGTGATTCGTTCCGTCGCGCATGAGGTTAAAGGGACTATTTTTTTGTACAGACATAATAACAACAAAACTGTGTGCACTTTGTTGTGGAAATTCCAATTCAATAACAATTTGTAGAGACTTAGAATGAAAAACCAAACAGAGTTCTGTCTTTGTATTGCTTTAATTATCTGCAGAGAATGATCTGGTTTAAATGCAATCAATGCCAAATTAACAAAACTAAACATTTCCATAACAACTTATAAAATGAAGATAACAAACTAGGTGTGCTGTCTCTGCAGGCTTTGTCTGCACTGATTTTCATTTACAAACACGTCATTAAAATTAACTGTAACTCAAAGAATACTCAACGACGAGACATGTTAGAGATATCTATAGAAAGCCTGACATGTCTACTTTTAACTAAACAAGTGCTGCCGAAAAATATGGAATGATATTCCGGACATTATTCAAAAGGGATTGCAAATTGTATTTGCAATTGCGTTTTCAATTTGTGGACGCATAAAATGTGACATTACCATTTGCATTTTCATTTAAGCGAACGCACAGTGTCTGCCACATTTAAAATGGAAATGCAAATTCCGTTTGAAATTGTGTTTCCCATATCTTACGAGCTGAGCCTGTCATTTTTAAATAGCAATATTAATTACCACATTTGCTTTTTCACTCTCTCTGCAATGCGCATGTAAACTGCCAAAACTCAAATAGATTTGCAATTCCTTTTGCATTTGAATTTCCGACATCTACACAGAAACATGTCAATCAAGTGACAGGGGTGGGGCCATTTTATTGGGTGTGTTTGCATTGGGAAGTTACGTCACTCACAGTTGACGGTACTAAACAATTATCAATAGACGATTTTGCGGAATGTTTTGAAAAAATGAAAGTAATTGATGAAATTGTGCAAGACATTTTGACACTCAAGCAGCAAGTTAATGACAGTTCATATGGTACAGATTTCCTTTTACTCATAAGCCATTTGGTTTTGGACAGGTTAAATGAGTTTGTGGCCTTGACGTACAGCATCATCAGTAATGATGTCAATCTAATGCCGCGTTTCCACCGAAATTACCCGGAACAATTGTACCAGGAACTTTTTTTCCCCAGGAACTGAGGCTTGCTCATTGCATGATTCTGATATTCATGTAAAGATTACAAGTTATTGGTATGATCACCCATTGCGGCTGAAGTAGGATAAACAAAAAAATAAAAATAAAGTAAGTCTGTGTTGGTGCAGGTTTCGAACACGCGCTAAAAAAAAGGCGCGCCGCAAGACAACAGTCACGAACCACCAAGCTACCGATTTACATTGAAGCAACTCCGGATCTCTGGATTCAAGAGAGGACTCTCTGTGTCACATTGTGCAGCTGCTTAAGTGAAATGTGACCATGTTAATGCGTTTACCTATTATGAAAATAAACCATAGCAGAACGATGACTACATTTTATTGTTCATGATGTTAAAGAATATTTCATGACATCTCAGACAACTGTACATTTGTGGCTACTGTGGTTTCAGAATAAACGCTATCGTTAACTCATATTTACCATAGTAAAAACATGGTACATACCACATTTTACTAGTTAGACTTTTTCCAAAGACTTTTTCCAAACTATAATTCCTGACTAAATGTATAATCAAGTGAAATATTGTGAAGTTTCGATAACAATATACAATACTATACCATTCAAAAGCTTGATGTAAATAATATAAATGTAACAAATAGATCTGTAACAAATGTAAAAACAATGTTGTTCTTTCAATTTATCCCCGCTAAAAAAAAAAATAATAATAATTATTATTATTATTATTATTATTAGAACAATACATGTTTTTTTATAGAAAATAAGGTTGTTAAAAGGATTTCTGAAGGATTGTGTGACTGGAGTAATGATGCAAAATATTCAGTTTGAAAGTCAGCTTTGATTGTTCCTAATAAACTGTTTAATTGCACTCGCCAGTGAATATTATATCATGTTGTAGGATAATTAAATATATTCTAAATAAACTTGTTTTATGGTGTCTCCTTTATCTATACACCTTTTACCTATTTATTTGTTATTCTAAGGTAGGTAATGAAAGTCGACTCTGTACAAAAATACTTACAGTTTGCTCAGCAGACTTCCCTGTGGTCAGTTCTTACTTATGGCTCTTAAATTACTACTCTTGCAGACCATAACTTGTCAATAATAAAATACAAGTTTTATTAAAGTTAACAAAAGTTGCATCAAAGTACAATAGTAAAGTTTCAAAATCAAGGTATAATCAGCTGCGGCGTCGAGGGATACTGTGCTTGTTCAGTATCCATCCGTCGAGTCTCTCTCTCTGTCTTTTATACACAGATGTCGAACGCTGGTTCTTCTGATGTCATCACCTGGAGTGCTGCCAACTCCTCTGCCGAGGCTTTCAGTTGTTTACGGTGCACTGCTTTAGTACTTTTCCTCTTCTTTTTCCTCTTATCTGTCTGTGAAATACACCTTAACTACTATATTGTCCATTTATCATAACAACTATTTCTAATACATAAGTGTTTCTACTCTAAATCAGTCAAATACATTTCATGCAAGTAAGCAGTTTTCTTAATGTTAGTGAAGTTACACAATACATTTTCCATATAGCATTAATCACAGGGCTACATATTTGTACTTAAACAAAAGCATTATTACTACTCAGGTTACAGTATATCTGTTTATAGCAAATTAAGCATTAATCAAGACAGTACAATTGCAAAATCATCATCACCATTAACAAACTACAAACTTAAATTTATATAGATTTATTTTGTCTTCACATTCTTTCTTGTAACTCCTCCCTCACAGTGGCACAACTGACTGAAATGGAGTTAATTGGTATTAACTAAAGTTCGGGGCTGGGGCACGCCCAAACAATCACCTGACTTCCTAGAACCTCCATATATAGAGTCTGGGAACATGACGTCAGCAACGCAATGCATTCTGGGACTTTGGGACATGGACGCTGCTGTATGTATTGTATTGGATTGATAATAGACTGTTTTGTTTGCTCTCTACAGCTAAAAAATAAGTTACAATGGTAAAAGCTTGTTGTGTAATTAAGCGCCATACTCTTACTCATGACCAGCATGGAAAAATAATCTGAATGGAGTGCGATTTTTCAGCTTTCCCGCACCTTGATCTCAGGTCTCCGAGTTAACAAAGTGGCGTCACATGGCTTGGTTAGCAGCAGTAAGAAGGAAAAGAAGGATTGTCCCTTTGGTCTGATACATTCACATATATATATATATATATATATATATATATATATATATAAATACAGAAATGTACATTATATAAACAACTTTTTTGGATGTGATTAATCAATTTTACAGACTTAAGCACTATTCGGACGGGACTAGTTTTCTAAACTACGTTTGAGTTTCGATTCTCACCACCTGACGTCTGTGATTTTCATGTACCAATTCGGACGGGACTAACATCTCCGTGTTTATTACAGAGGTGGGAGGGTCTGATTTGTGCATCTGGGGTCACAGAGATCACGCGCTCTGTATGCGTGCATTGCATTCATTCAGAATGATTGCCTTAGTATTATTACACAATAAATACTAAATGGATAGTATAGCAAAACCATGTTAATGTGTGGTTCCTTTAGTTTAACGTGTTTTCCTTTATTTTATTAAATGTATTTAAAACATTATGTAACTGAGTACATAAATGAACGTGAGTAATCTTACCTAATGCTGATATTACAATAGCCGGTATTAACAGTTTACGCGATCTTGCTCTTGTTTTTTTTATTTGTATTATATTTTTTATTAATATCTATTTGCCGCTAAGCAAATATATCAAACATCCGCGCGGTAGAGCATCTACGGTAATTCACGTTGGCCAAAACACACAAGGAAACGCGTTGTGAAATAAAATATCACCGGCAATCACAGACATTCGCATTCGGACGGGATTAGTTTTCTCAGAGGATCACTGAGTTTGCTGAAAAACGGTAGGTAATTTGCTCTGGAATTATCACAGAGGTTGTGTGAGAAAAACACAGACGTGGCAGATTCGGATGGGATTAAAATCACCAAGTACGTCTGTGAAACGCAGATTTCTCTAACGACCCCCTGTGAAACTAGTGCCGTCCGAATAGGGCTTTAGATTAAATGTTACCTATGCATGAATCACATCTCCTGCATTATCAGTGTTATGCATATTGCATAACACCTGTTACAGTAATAAACGGGAAAATTGATCAATTCTGTATCTTTTTATTTGTGCATCATAACACACTGAGGTTCATTTGTTCAGTTTACAATAACGCATATTAAAAAGTAAAGGGGCAGTGTAACTCGCTCGTTGACGCGGAAAATTTGTAGGTTCTGCACCCATCCATTTGTAAATTGCAGAGAGATTTATCCTTTTTAAACTGATCAGAGGTGTACTCTCTGACACTACAAACAAGGTAAGAAAAGACATTGGGGAAGGTTACGAGCGGCAGCTCTTTAAGATCATCCGACCACTCTTTGTGTTCGTGCAGATTGAGTGCGTTGATTGTCTTGATTTTTTTCTAAATACCGCATCTTTGCTTCCTTGTTGAGTTTTTCTTTATATGTAATCTTACACTTGATCTGTATGTCATGTCACTTTCACTTTCACTTTTACTGATAAGCGTGTCCCCAAAAATAGCCGCGACTACCCAGAATACAATGCGCAGTGACGTAGTTTCCCAAGCTCTATACCGGGCCACGTCACACCGCACTGCTAGTCTCGTTCTCTCGAACCCACCCTTCCCTCCCTTCTCATCCATTTAGTCAACCTTCTCCCTCATTTTATCTTTATAAGGTTGTATGGGGGGGGTCCTCATTGTCTGGCCTAAATATACGCTAGAGATGGTACCCCCACCCTGAGTCTCTCTGAGCCCTCAATTCAAAACGCCCTGATCAACCTGACCTTCATCCCATTCCCTCGACCCCTTCATCCTCTTTCTACTTTTCCCCAGTTCCTTAGTTGTTTGTCGCTTGGTCCTAGCGTGTGAAATGCTCATTATGCAGCGTATTATGCTGGCCTTTGTCTTCTCAGGTGTAAATCACAATGATATTCATGATACCTTCATATGATTTTTACCAACAAAAAGTGTCTTAGAAAATTTAAATCAATATATTGTTTTCTGTAAGTGAGTAAACAAGATGATTTTCACATAATTTACAAAGAAAAATTCTAGGCTACATGCTCCAGTTTTCAAAAGAAACGGGAACCAATGTTCTTTATGTGTTTTATTGCCTTGTTCAAGTGATTTAACATTTGTAGTTTATCACTAACCACGCATAACATTTTTTTTCTCAAAAACACAATCATGTACATACATGCTGCTCACATATTATTATAGCCAAGTTTGTGCTGATTACAGTGAGATTAGACTTTAGCCATTTAGATGTCAGGGCATGACAAAACTTCTCCCGGCCTCAAAAATACCCTTAGACTCCAGAGGGTTAATAATTAATAATAATAATTCATTACTTTAATATAGCGCTTTTCTAGACACTCAAAGCGCTTACATTGTCGGGGTATCTCCTCATCCACCACCAGTGTGCAGCATCCACCTGGATGATGCGACGGCAGCCATATTGCACCAGAACGCCCACCACACACCAGGTTACTGGTGGAGAGGAGACAGAGTGATGAAGCCAATCAGCGGATATGGGGATTGTTAGGAGGCCATGATGGTCGGAGGTCAATGGGCGAATTTAGCCAGAATGCCGAGGTCACACCTCTACTCTTTTCAAAAAACATTCTGGGATTTTTATTGACCACAGAGAGTCCGGACTTCGGTTTAACGTCTCATCCGAAGGACTGTGCTTGTTGACAGAATAGTGTCCCCATCACTATACTGGGGCGCTAGGACCCACACAGACCAAGGGTGAGCACCCCCTGCTGGCCTTACGAGCACCTCTTCCAGCAGCAACCTAGTTTTCCCAGGAGGTCTCCCATCCAGGTACTGACCAGGCTCAGCCCAGCTTAGCTTCAGTGGGAAACCGTTCTTGGGTTCCAGGGTGATATGGCTGCCGGCCTTCCATAATGCTTCAAATCTGTTCTCAAGATGTATAGGGGGTGGGAGAATACCAGTATTTCCAAGCCTTGTCATAGTCGAATATGGGGTAGAGAAAGCTAAAGCAGCAATATGAGAAACTCGTGACAATCTGATGTCTCGTGTTACTTTGGGTCTCGCTCCCTGTTTGTGCCATTGATTATTGTGGCAATCAGTTTCGCATTGTTCCTCTACAGTTGGTGTAAACTGTTGAGATTCAGAAGATTCATGGGATTCACCAGCTGTATGCTGAGGGGGTCCATGACGATGGTGTGTTACGCCTGTTTTGGAAGTCCAGCAAGTAACTTTGTTTCAAGAATCACAATCCTCTGTAGAAGTTTGCAGAAGTTCATGCAACAAGTGGATCCAACAGGAGCCATTTTCTCTCTCTTCTGTTTGAATGTAGGCAGTCGTTATCCCGTCTCAGGAATGTAAGCTGCTGGCAGTGGGAGGCAAAGTCTTCTTTTTGTAGTATTATTCCAGTCTCAAAGAGTTTTTAGTTTTAGTGTTTGTGCCAAAAATCTGTTGTTTAAGCACTGTGCTTATCTGCTGAAGTAAAAATCTTAGAAAAATCTGAGAAAAGTACAGAAACAAGAAGCAGAGCAGTAAGCTATAACGTCCGAACAGTAGTGAAGCACACCATATTCTACAGCATTGTGTTGAAAGCACAGATTTGACAGATTCCCTTTAAGTTTCCTAAAGAAAAGTCTTTCCAAGAAGAAATGCTGTGCTAACTTCCACTTGTTAGCCAAACAAGAGGAGGACATTCTGAATACATTTCTGGCATTTTTTGATGAAACAATCTCCGTTCGTCAGGTCTAGCAAATGTGTGCACGGATGGCATCCCTAGCATTCAAGGAAAGGAGAAGGGGCTTTTTGGGCTCATGAAAAAAGGGGAAGAAATACAAAACTTTATCAGTTTCCACTGCATCATTCATCAGGAGTCATTGGTATCAAAACTACATACCAATGGAAATAATACATTCCATAATGTGATGCAAACAGATTTTCGTGTGACAAACTACTTCATCTCAGAGCGCTCATTGAGAACTGTGACAGGGTATGATGATTTACTGATGCACAGTGAAGTGAGATGGTTGTCCCGTGGAAAAATACTTGAACAGTTTCTGAGCCACCTCCCTGAGATTTGCACTTTCCTTGACAGCAAAGGAAAATGGGAGCCAGAGCTGGAGTACCCATGCTAGACCCATGCTGACTTGTCATCTTTCACTCCAACTATCAATCTGCTCTGCCATACTTAACATTCTTCTGCAGAAAGTGAAATGGTAGAACTGCAGACAAAAGACAATTCCAAATTGGAACTCAAATCAGGTTTTGGTCACTTCTGTACAACATAATAGTTTTCTCCTAAAAATGTTTTGCTGGGTCTCAAGAGGTTAATCATGTTTGCTTTTGGGAACCTTTTTCTTTTTCTTACGTTCGCTTTCTCCAGGGCGATTTGGATTCCTGATTGGCATACTCTGTCAATCATCAGCATGGTCATCACTCTATGATGATAAAAGGTTGCACCTGAAAGAAAAGGTAAGACATGCTCTGGACTGCTCTGAGTGGATCCTGTCCTGTATGGTCTTGGCTAATGTAATGCAGCTCAGTTTCAGGGTCTTGGCAATCTTCTTATAGCCTACATTATGTAGAGCAACAATAATTAAGAGTTAATTTGCAATGAGGTGCCATGTTGGACTTCCAGTGACCAGTATGAGAGAGTGATTTAACACACCTGCTCCCCATTCACACCTTAGACCTTGCAACACTAAAGAGCACTGTTGGGCAAGTTAATCTGAAACTGTAATCAAATGACTAAACCCTGATTAATCCTTTTAAAAGTAATCATGTTACTGTTATGATTACTTTATATCAAAAATTAGTAATTGGTTACATTACTTGTTACGTTACTTTTTTTCTCCATGAAATGTATGAAATCCCAGCATTGGCTACACGTTCCTAATAAATATTTGTTTGGGCTTCTTTCTCATCTGCTCGGCTGTGGTGGTCCTCTGCTCTGCCCTGTTGAGCTTCTGTCCCGTTTGCTCGGCTGTGGTGGTTCTCTACGCCGCCCTGGTGGGCGTCTGTCCCGTCTGCTCGGCTGTGGTGGTCCTCTACGCCGCCCTGGTGGGCTTCTGTCCCGTCTGCTCGGCTGTGGTGGTCCTCTACGCCGCCCTGGTGGGCTTCTGTCCCGTCTGCTCGGCTGTGGTGGTCCTCTACGCCGCCCTGGTGGGCTTCTGTCCCGTCTGCTCGGCTGTGGTGGTCCTCTACGCCGCCCTGGTGGGCTTCTGTCCCGTCTGTTCGGCTGTGGTGGTCCTCTACGCCGCCCTGGTGGGCTTCTGTCCCATCTGCTCGGCTGTGATGGTCCTCTGCTCCTCCCTGGTGGGCTTCTGTCCCGTCTGTTCGGCTGTGGTGGTCCTCTACGCCGCCCTGGTGGGCTTCTGTCCCGTCTGCTCGGCTGTGGTGGTCCTCTACGCCGCCCTGGTGGGCTTCTGTCCCGTTTGCTCGGCTGTGGTGGTTCTCTACGCCGCCCTGGTGGGCGTCTGTCCCGTCTGCTCGGCTGTGGTGGTCCTCTACGCCGCCCTGGTGGGCTTCTGTCCCGTCTGCTCGGCTGTGGTGGTCCTCTACGCCGCCCTGGTGGGCTTCTGTCCCGTCTGCTCGGCTGTGGTGGTCCTCTACGCCGCCCTGGTGGGCTTCTGTCCCGTCTGTTCGGCTGTGGTGGTCCTCTACGCCGCCCTGGTGGGCTTCTGTCCCGTCTGCTCGGCTGTGATGGTCCTCTGCTCCTCCCTGGTGGGCTTCTGTCCCGTCTGTTCGGCTGTGGTGGTCCTCTACGCCGCCCTGGTGGGCTTCTGTCCCGTCTGCTCGGCTGTGGTGGTCCTCTACGCCGCCCTGGTGGGCTTCTGTCCCGTCTGTTCGGCTGTGGTGGTCCTCATCGCCGCCCTGGTGGGCTTCTGTCCCATCTGCTCGGCTGTGGTGGTCCTCTACGCCGCCCTGGTGGGCTCCAGTTCTGCCTGACCGTGCTGCCATGAATGTCAAGAGCGGCTCAACGGTATTTCGTTTCCCACAGCAACAGTTCTCCGTTCAAATACACGCAATAGGCATAACCTTACAAAACACCGGCAAAAGTAATTACCATTAATGTGATGGGGAAATAGTAAGGAGATATTTGAATTATTTACTAATAAACTAGTGTTTTCTGAATCTGTGTCACAAGGATGAAGTTGCCTGTCTCGCCATCTCCTCATTAGACGCACCTTTAAAGAGAAGTGGGTTATGATTATAAGGAAAGAGTTTTTGTTTTCGATTTTTTTTATTTCGTTAAGTAGTCATTTAAAGCTTTCTATAGATATATTTATAATGTCTGTTTAGCATGTTTTCAATGAGTCTCGGTTCATTTTTATACTACTGTTAAAGACAGAAAACGTTTCATTGATATTGTACACACAAATAAAACTAGACCCTTTGCAGTTTTGAATGATGTATTACTCTTACCTTTATGAGCAAAAATGACAGCATATCCACTTAAAAAAAGTGATCACGCTGGCATCTCCATACTCTTTGGGGGGCGTTCTATGTCATGATCCGGTCACTGTATATCACAGTATACCCTGGACTACATTTTCCATAAACCCCTGCCTAGGAAATCATTAATGAACCACACTTGTTTCCTATCAGTGACACTATTGAGGCTGCACTCATCCACCCTCACATTGCGAAGTCTTGTTTAGCCCAGTCTGGCATTTCCAAGTGTTTTCCCTCTGTTTGCTCCTTCCATGGCTTTAGCTTGGATTGTTTATACCACCTTTGATTTTCTACCACCTGCCCCGACCTCTGCCTGGTATAGTTTATGATTCTTGATATCCTTTGACATTCTGTACACAGTTTTCTGAGTACTGCCTGTCTGACTATTCTCAATTAAAATACTGCAAATGGATCCAAATGTCTCTGACTTCATGTTCAATTATAGTCTAAATAGAAACTCTGCATATATGCTTGCAGCAGTTAATCATTTATATTTTATATTGGTTCATGTTGCATTTGTGCAATAGATGAATAACAATTTTTTTTTATGGTTTGGTGCGTGTAGGCCTACTACATCCTTTTAACCATCTCTAGAATATAAAACACTGCATTCTGCCTGCAATGTAATGCGGCAGTAACATATATACATCTCGGCTTGTAACTATACTCTAATTACTATTTAGAAAATTATAACAAGGTAAATTACTCAGCTACTAAAAAAGTAATCAAATTACAGTAACGTGTTACTCAATTGAGTCCCATGGCCCAATTTAGACATTTGCACTTAGGGGTGTACTCACTTTTGTGGCAAGCGGTTTAGACTTTTTGTTGAGTTATTTTGAGGGAACTGCAAATTTACACTGTTATACAAGATGTACACTCACTACTTTACATTGTAACAAAGTGTCATCTCTTCAATGTTGTTACATTAAAAGATATAATAATATATTTACAAAAATGTGAGATACTGTATCACACTTCTTTGAGATACTGTAGCCTATTAGCTGTACATTTATGTTAATAAGTATCTTGACTTAGGTTGATTATCTCTGGTGTATTAAACACACTCTTTACCTCATTCAGATTTGTTATTGCTTTCCAGTTAATGCTCTGTATTTTAATGTTGCACCCCTTATCTCCCCTAGATTTAAAATGGTTTGTAACATTTACATACCTCCATATGAATCATATTAATGAAGCAAGCCACAATCATTGTGAAGGCACTTTTCCACATTAAGTTAAAAAAAATGTCATTTTATTATTATTATTTATTCTTTTACTTTATTCACATTGTTTGCCCGTGAACTCAATCATTGAAATTGGCTGCAGAGATCTGTACTCATAACCATAAAACAACATTAGAAGGAATGAACATAAGATTGGCTTGAATAGGTTGTGCATCTGGATATGGAAGGCCAAAGCTGAGCAATGTAATGAGCTTAAGATTATCAACCAGTGGCTTCAACATTCATGCTCTGCAAGTGCATTGAGAGAATGATCAGGTCTCTCAGGCAATCATTGATAAACAAACCCTGTGTGTGTGTGTGTGTGTGTGTGTGTGTGTGTGGGTGTGTTTTTGCTACCTCTTGGGGACATGGATGTGTTTTTTTACCTTCCATGTGGGGACACGATGACCAACTGGGGACAAAATCTGTGTCCCCATAAGGATGCCCATTGGAACTGATAGGAAATAGCATGCTAATATAGCCTGTGCAAATTTCTTAGCTCCTTACTTGTGACCCCAGAAGGTGGTTTTACCAGTGTTGGAGTGTGAGGGTGTGTGTTCGGATTTGCCCCCTGAGCCGGGTCTTGGTACTGCAGTGTGCATATTTAATAAATCTCCGCCTCATATTTACATGAATGGCGGGAAACTAAGAAGACGTGTTTCCCCCTATGGCTCGGTCCTGGTACAGCATTGTGCATAATAAATAATTGCCAGATATTACATATCAATAAATGCTACATATCTTGGACACAAGGAAGTTATCTCAAGTTAACTGCTCAGCTTTTGATGGATATCAACCATGTATTCTAGTAAATTAATAAAGTATGATGAATATAGACTATCGTACGCTTCGACTATAAAAATTAATATAATTTTCAGACACTTTGTATGTTATAGCCTAGTAGGATGTTTAGATCTTGTTCTACAAGGAGCCATAAAATATCAAATTGTTTTACCAAAACGTTGAAAAACAAACACCTGCTAAACATAGTCAATTACTAGTCATGAAATCAGAAACCCATGTTGTAATTCATGTTATATTAGTATCATGTTAGTAGATCGCTTTGCTGATAGCTTTAGGCTAGCTAACAAGATAGCACACGTGATTACAGTAGGTACAGCCTGTCCACGCAACGCAGTAACCCCACCCATTTGTATAGCGCCCAATACAAAGTAATGATAAAGCTATGAAACAACGTATATTATGTAATTATTGTTATCCTACCTTAGACATGTTGTCGGCGAAGATAATGTCCAAACTATCGTTTGATGTCAACAGGGACGGACTGACAATCTGTGCGTTCTGGAAAAGTCCAGAACGGCCGTCCGTTTAAACTTACGGAAAAAAGGCACAGTATAAACATATAAACTACCGGTATTTATTTACTTCAGATCACCGTTCGCGGGGCCGGTATACGTCACCATGGTAACCGCGGCGCGACTCAAGTTATTTTGCTTAGAATTATGGGTAGTGTAGTATTTCTCCAGAAGATCGCAAATAACAAGGTTGATTTTTATACTTTGTGGCTTTTATGGGAGCAGAAACTTTCGTTTCTCAGCCTCGTAGCTCATGGTCAATCTAACTTGGATGGTTTAGGGGTCTCCAAACTTTTTTAGCTACTTTTTAAAAATGAAAGTGGCCGAGAGCTATATGCAAAAATTAGATTTATTTAACATAAATAATGTCTCATAACTCTCATATTAACAACTATGCCAACTGTTTTAGACCTAAACGAGTTATTGTAAGCCTATATGTCACCTTTAATTGACATATAAAAAAATTATTATACTGTAAAAACACATAATTATTGTTGATTTTATAGTACATCATAACTGTATTTTCATGATTATAGTGACCAAAATGAGCATTGTTATCACATAATCCTGTTCAAAAAGTACTAATACTACACAATAAAATCAATTCACCAAGTTTTATATCGAAAACCAGCAAATAACAAATAAACTTACCATCAATATGCACTTTTTGTTTGCATAAACATTAAAATAGTATCATTAAAATGATGGCCAAATTTGAATGAAGTGTCTTACAACATGTTATCTACTAACATGTACAAGTTCAAATAAAGTTTTGACAAAAACGTTTTTATAAAAAGATAAACCTCGCATATTTCAGTCTTTAAATCATTCTTATAAAAAGAATGATTCAAAAAAGACAAAATACTGACATTTACAATACACAATAGCTTATCTTTTATTATTAATAGTACAGTTTTTTTTTCATTCGCTTTGGTACTATTTTCACAAATAAGGTGTACATTTTCAAAACTCTTAGTACAAAAATCCAAACTGATCACATTTGTAACACAGCTAGTCATTCTTTCAAAACCGGATCTCATTCTTTAAATCAGTTGCACATGTTTTCATTCCATATAATCATTGTTTCAAACACAAGATTATTGTAATATGTAATGAGAACATTTGGTTTAATCACTGAAACACAACAGTATGATCTTCTTTCAGTTTAGTACTTTTAACATTCAGTTCATCCAACAGCAAACAATGCAAGATACTGGTTTCAAATCGGCCTTAGAAGTGCTGAAATTAATATGCTACAGTACTATAAAAGACAGATTACACAGTTTTCACATTAGGCAATACACTTTTATATGCCAATATATTTAGTACATTACCCAACATTTACATAATCTATCATTTCCAAAATATCCATCCAATGTGTAATCAAGTGAAGGATCAATGAAGACATCCTCTACAATAATTTGGGCAAATTAGTTTTTATTTTTCTGATATAATTGTAACATAGGTATATTTTCTATAATGAAATTTAACTAAAGGAGAAGAAAACATAACATTTAGTGCACACATTACATTAATTTGGATCACGCCTGTCTTGAGCATTTGGCCATAGATTCTCATCCACATCACAATGAATGTTATCATTGTTCAAGCACCTTGGAAAAAGCCTTTTGGCGAGCATGCTTGACATTGGTCTACACTGATGTCATCACATGCATCATCCATGGCCTGAAGGAGGCTAGCACGCTCAAGGGGTTGGCGATCATAGACCTTCCACCTCCATGCTGAAAAACATTCCTCAATAGGGTTGAGGAAGGGAGAATATGGAGGCAGGTAGAGGGTCATGAATCGGGGATGGGCCTGAAACCATGCTTGAACTACATCTGCGTGGTGGAACCTGACATTGTCCAACACAGTTACATAGGTGACCCCTTTATACCTTGACAGGCTGGTTCAATTTCATTGAGGAACTCAATAAGATGTGCAGCATTATAGGAGCCAAGTAATGGCCTACGTCCTACAACACCATCTTCAGAGATAGCTGCGCACATGGAGATGTTTCCTCCAGGTTGTCCAGGCACTTGGACATAATTTATATGTTCATACAAACACGCATTTTTATTTCTGTAGTTCTCAAAATCCATATACTGTATATTCCTGACAAACCAATTTAAAATCTATAGGTTTACCAAACGGTTCAGTGATTAACCATTAAGATCAGTAAGAGATTTATGAAAGGTGGTTACTGTGAATGAAACATTTATTAAGATGAAACACTTATTTTGTGTAGTGAAAAGGATACTTTGTGGTTTTGTGTATTGTACTAAAACAATCGAAAATATGCTGACATGTTTGAAAAAAGTGCACTTTTGATGATCTGTCGTGATATTAGTAATATGAGTTGTGAAAATGTACACCTTGCTTGTGAAAATAGTACCAAAGTGAATTAAAAAAAACTGTAAAATTCGGTCCGATTTTCCCGTGGCGTCTGTCGTTGCTATGTTGCTACGTTGCTAGAAGTTTTAATAGCCTAGCTAATGGATTTCCACTACCGATAAACGTTTGCTGTAGCTCTGCTAGAAGATTTATTTACGGAGAAGAAAAAAACACCTGTGGTTTGGGTGCACCCCCATCCTTCATATTGACTCGTTGCACCTGGAAAAAATGAGTGGGTCGCTTAAATATTTTGAACTTGAGCGCAAAAGACGCCATATGTGAATGGCCCTTGGCGAGCTACCTCCAATCAGGCCACGAGCAACGTGTTGGAGACCACTTTAGACATTATGTCTGAAAATAAATATCCTAGGGAGAAAATGAATGGGATTTTCCTGTTCTGCTGGGGGCCTCCTTGGAGGATCCACTGAGAAGCAGCTCAATTTAGCGCAGAATTCTCTATTTCTCTTAAAAACCCACAGATGACTATGTGATTCAAGTTTGATATTCTCAACATATTGACGTAAAAAAACAGGCGAAACATTGTTCCAAGAACAAACCAGTCAGAAGACATTTCACTCCACAACTTATGAATTAACTGTAGTAAAACAAACATTTTTTGGCAGAAATGTACCTGTATAAGTTCATATTGAAAATGCTGTTATATTAATATAGTCATGTAGGCCTATATTACATTTACATTACATTTATTCATTTAGCAGACGCTTTTATCCAAAGCGACTTACAGATGAAGACAGTGGAAGCAATCAAAAACAACAAAAAGAGCAATGATATATAAGTGCTATAACAAGTCTCAGTTAGGTTAATACAGTACACGTAGGATGGGTTTTTAACTAATATAATAAATAAAAAGAAAACAGATAGAATAAAAAAAATGAAAGAATAGAGCAAGCTAGTTAGAGGTCTTTACACATACACACACACATACATATAAAATTGCATAATAAATGAAAAGAAAATAGAATACAAAAAGATCAGAAAGGTAGTTAGATTTTTTAAAGAATAGAATTAGAATAGTGAGTGTTAAAGTTAGAGGGTCAAATAAAGATGGAAGAGATGTGTTTTAAGCCGATTCTTGAAGATGGCTAAGGACTCAGCTGCTTGGATTGAGTTGGGGAGGTCATTCCACCAGGAGGGAACATTTAATTTAAAAGTCCGTAAAAGTGACTTTGTGCTTCTTTGGGATGAACAATCAAGCGACATTCACTTGCAGAACACAAGCTTCTAGAGGAACATAAGTCTGAAGTAACACATTTAGGTAAATGGGTGCAGTGCCAGTGGTAGTTTTGTAGGCAAACATCAATGCCTTGAATTTTATGCGAGCAGCTATTGGAAGCCAGTGCAAATCGATAAACAGATGTGTGACGTGTATTCTTTTTGGCTCATTAAAAATTAATCTTGCTGCCACGTTCTGGAAGAATTGTAAAGGTTTGATAGAATTGGCTGGAAGACCTGCTGAGAGAGCATTGCAATAGTCCAGCCACAGAACAAGAGCTTGAACAAGGAGTTGTGCAGCATGCTCCCAAAGAAAGGGCTTGATCTTCTTGATGCTGAATAAAGCAAATCTGCAGGATCGGACAGTTTTAGCAATGTGGTCTGAGAAAGTTAGCTGATCATCAATCATAACTCCAAGGCTTCTAGCTGTTTTTGCAGGAGTTATGGTTGTTGTGCCTAACTTGATGGTGAAATTGTGATGAAACGATGGGTTTGCTGGAATCACAAGCAGTTCTGTCTTGGTAAGGTTGAGTTGAAGGTGATGGTCCATCATCCAGGAAGAAATGTCAGTTAGACAAGCTGGGATGTGAATAGCTACCGTCGGATCATCAGCATGGAATGAGAGGAAGAGTTGAGTGTCATCAGCAGTGGTATTGTCAAGCACGAGTCAAGACCAAGTCCACAAACATCAAGTCCAAGTCCGAGTCCGAGTCCAAAAGGGGCCAAGCTGGACTCAAGTCCGAGCTCCCAAAGGTCGAGTCCGAGTCCAGAAAGTAATAAAAAAAAAAGGCTATATAGGCTATGTATTAAATGTAATGCAGTATGCTAATGTTTTTTAAGAAGTTATGACAGTTTATTTATTTATTTTTGCATTTATATTTATACTAAATGTTTGGGCTACTGTTTTTGATAACGCATACATAATAGGTTTGTAGAAAATCAACAACAAAAAAAAAAAATCTATAAATATTTTCATAATTTTTCAGGAATTGTTGATTTCTTTTTCAACACTTGTAAGTCTGAACCAGAATATCAAGATATTTTATTATTTTGTAAAAAAGCACCACCATGTTATATGTATAATAAAATTTGAGTATGACAAACACAAATCCCTTCTATTATTTTATCCCTTGAGGTAGCCCTCGCACACAAAAAGGTTGGTTGGAGGATGGAGACCCCTGGTATATAACTATGTTTTATAATTATATGTTTGTGTAATTTGGGGTTTCTGCCTGCAGTGACACTTTTGTGTGTGAGGCCCCATCCATCCTCCCCTCAATACGGTGCAGTCGTCCTGTCCCTTTTGCAGAAAAGCATCCATAAAGAATGATGTTTCCACCTCCATGCTTCACAGTTAGGATGGTGTTCTTGAGGTTGCACTCATCCTTAGTCTTCCTCCAAACACAACAAGTAGAGTTTAGACCAAAAAGCTCTATTTTCATCTCATCAGACCACATGACCTTCTCCCATGAATGAGTATGTGGACAAGTGTCTTTTATACAGGTAACAGTTCAAACCGGTGCAGTTAATAGAAGTAACGAGTTCAAACCGGTGCAGTTAATAAAAAGTGGAGAAAAGGAGGGCTTCCTGTGAGAGCTGGAATTCTTACTGGTTGATAGGTGATCAAATGCTTATGTCATAAACAATAAACTGCAAAAATATATTTTTTTAAAATATACAATGTGATTTTCTGGATTGTTATTTAAGATTCTGTCATTAGAGTAGAAGAGTATACCTAAGATAAAAATGACAGGCTCTTACGTGGTTTGTAAGTGGGAACCTGCACAATCCCCAGTGTATCAAATGCTTTTCCTCCTCACTGTAGATAAATGAGGGGAACACTTATTTTAAAAGTGCCATGTTGACACTGTTTTGGAGTTGCAAGACTGAGTTCAAATGACTGCAAACAATCCCTTATGATACTTCATCTGGTGCCCACTCTAAAGCAAAACTATATTCTTTCCAGTTATTAATTTAAAATAACTTTCATATTATCTGTAATCGAATGTGTTCCATCCTACAGTTCCTCCTTTAAAACCCTTGCCTCACACTTGAATTGCCAGGCAGGAGTTTATTTTACTAACGTGATTGTTTCTTTAATCAACATGACAAAATAGTTTTGTCTTTTTTATTTATAATACAGAGCTTAACTGTAGAGACCTACATTTCGGTTGGATAAAGGAGGGTACATAAATTAACCAATATCAAAAGCGTATGTTGGTTGATTGTTGTGGGTTTTTCCATCTTCACACACACACACACTCGAGACCGGTGTATGTCCTGGTTAAGACTATCCGGGTCCCCACATGGTCAACCCCTCCCCCACACCTATACCCGCGCGCGCGTCTGGAGCTAATGATTGCATCTCGTCACTCACTCACTGGAGGAGCAGGTGAAAACGCAGCATCGAACAGCGTGTTCGTTCTCCAAGGTAAGCTAAACACTTTTATTTCAAATGTAATTCGTGTGTTAACATCATAACAAATGCCACTACCATATATTATGGAGAATGTTAATAACAAAGCAGGCCTTGCTAGCGATAATTTTAACTTTGCAGTTTTCTGTCGAGTCGGGTTTAGTCAGTATAATGTTAGATAACGTTAGTTTACTAACGCGCCTATACATGTGCAATGTAAATGGAAACTATTTAGCTAACTACCACTACCAAGCTAACCGACTTATTAGCTAGGCACGATTGAAGCTTAATGCATGCCATACATTTTTTTTTTTTTTTTTTTTTGCGTGTGTTGTATAATTTAATCACATGTGATTGATAATCGATAAATGTATGTTTTTTATGATATGCACACTACAGTAGTTAGCTTGTATGTTAGGATGGACTACTATGACAATTAGCAAGTTAAATAGAGTATAGGATCAGTTGTCATAGCACTTCCGCACTACAGCGTGGTTAGGTTGTATGGCGGGAGAAAAGCTGCCATCAGGGGTAACTACATTAATTATCCGTAGTAAAACTAATTAGACCATTTTTAAATAACTGAATGTTCATTTAAATTATTTAAACATTATAATGGACCTACTGTATAGGTGTTTTATGTCGTAGAACAACTTCAAACATCTTTAAATGCTTGAAATCATTGATTTTCACTGGTAGTTTAAGAAAACGCTTGACTACAATGTAGGCAACACAATCCCAATTATACCATATAAAGACTATTAATGTGTTATATCTGACAGGCTAAGAACTAACTACTTTGTCATACAATTGGCAATGGGTTATTTACTGCATTTAAACTTATGTCTCTTGCTACTTAGGTTTTCACTCATGGAGAGAAGAACTTGGACCAATCCAGGATGCGGAGTACCATATCCAAGCGGGGATTGATAAACCATGTCTCCAGCGTTTTATCAATAATTTTAAAGGTAAATGTTAAACTCCTTAATATGATTTAGCTGGAATCAGTGAAATGCCTTCAGTGATCAAGTCTCTTGCTCAAGAGCACACTGCACAATGGTGGTTGCTAGTACACAGGGATATTAGAACTGACAATTCAACAGCTTTTAGACATTTGATAAACCATTTTGTCCTTCAGCACAGTGCTTTAAGCACTTTTGCTTCTGTGCCCAGCCTGATTGCAGTAATCTAAGGGTTTGACAGGGATTATTCCCTGTAAAAACAGACACTTTTTTTTTTTTTTTACCTTTTATTTAACCAGGTAGGCCGATTGAGAACAATATCTCATTTGCAACGGCGACCTGGGGAGCCGCTGGGATTTGAACCCAGGAAGTCGTACACCCAAAGCATGCACTCTACCACTGAGCTACCAGGGGCCCGTTCTTCATACGTCGCTTGTTACATCCGAGATCAAATGACACATCCAAGATGATATCATCGTGCTAATCATGATCCGGCTAATTGGGTTCTTCGAACACACCTGTTGTGTATGATTAGTATCGCTGGATTGAGATTTCTGAGATAATTGCGCGTTCATGTGTTGTCTTAAAAGGGGATATGTATCGATACTCGAAACCATGATCAGCAGTGCAGCGATTGCAAGACGGCAATGTAATGACGTCATATAATTTAAAACGACAACTGACGAAAAACTTGACAAATTTCTGGACTTTTATAAGGAAACAGCCAAGCAAACAAAGCTACATAAATGTTGTAATAGATATATAAAACAGATAATTGATACATGTTTTTATTTTATTAGAATTTTTTTCATGATTCCCAGTTATTTAGATTCGCAATTTAAAATAGTTGTTTAGTCTTTACATTTTTATTTCAATGTAGAAATTAACTATTAATTTCATATTTGGACAGATTTGTTACGTGACCGCATTAATGAAAGTTTCTTAAGGGTCAATATCATGTTATCTGCATCTCCTGCGCTCCATCAAGCCACTCGAATAATAGCAGTCATCACTCAAAATAATGCACGACTCTATTATCTGTATAGCATGTGTGTAAGAATAATACTTTGATGACAAATATTTCAGTGAGTAAAACTGGCTGTGTCTATAGCAGGCTGTTATGTACTACACAGCATTTTTATATTATTTTTAAATATTTTTTTTAATGATTATTATTTTAAATTATTGTCCCTGGATCAGTACGATACTCTTGTAATAAACTAGCGGTGCTAGCAGACATATTTTGAGTATCATTTCTGGTTGAAAAGAAGCGATCTAATCCTGTTTACATGAAATAAGCTGCTCCCGAGCAGGTTTAAGCTAACGGACCTGTTGCTATGACAGCAGCTCCGGAATGAGCTTCGAAGAACCAAACGATCCAAGATCACGCCAAATCATCAACATTCAAATCCAGCTAACTGAGTTAGCTACGTACGAAGAACAGGCCCCAGGTGTTTTTGCCACTGAACTCATATTCAAAGGTGACTTTGTTGTGGAGTACCGAGGGGAAACTACTGTCACAGCAGCAGGCAGAGCTCCAAACTATTGAGTACAATGAGTCTGCAAAGGTTTTTCTTTTTGATTTTCAGTGGAAGAGTAAAACATGGTGGTAAGTAGATGAAGTGGCTATGTAGCAACTTTACAATGCAAGGGCCATGTCTAAAATCTAGAGTTTGTTATTCTTTATGTTAGTGCCTTTGTCAATACTACTTCAGTTACAGTTATCTACCCTTCAGTGCACCTTTGCAGTGACCGTTGTCTGCCCTTCACTGCACCTTCGCAGTGAACGTTATCTGCCCTTCACTGCACCTTCGCAGTGAACGTTTTCTGCCCTTCACTGCACCTTCGCAGTGAACGTTTTCTGCCCTTCACTGCACCTTCGCAGTGACGGTTATCTGCCCTTCGCAGTGACCGTTATCTGCCCTTCACTGCACCTTCGCAGTGAACGTTTTCTGCCCTTCACTGCACCTTCGCAGTGACCGTTATCTGCCCTTCACTGCACCTTCGCACTGAACGTTTTCTGCCCTTCACTGCACCTTCGCACTGAACGTTTTCTGCCCTTCACTGCACCTTCGCACTGAACGTTTTCTGCCCTTCACTGCACCTTCGCAGTGACGGTTATCTGCCCTTCACTGCACCTTCGCAGTGACCGTTATCTGCCCTTCACTGCACCTTCGCAGTGACGGTTATCTGCCCTTCGCAGTGACCGTTATCTGCCCTTCACTGCACCTTCGCAGTGACCGTTATCTGCCCTTCACTGCACCTTCGCAATGACCGTTATCTGCCCTTCAGAAAAGGCACAAAACATGGTGCGAGTCATTTGTCCAATTTGCTTTTACAAATACATTATTCCATACCATAGTCGCTTATAGAATTGTATTTATTGGTATATCCTGCTCATATAATTTAATCAAATACTGCTTCTTCATAGTCGAACCTCTGTGCTAATACATATTAATGAAACAAATGTTTCTATACAGCATTGATGCATGTGAAAAGGACTCCTCTCTTGGGAGACTTGTTGATGACGACCACAGAAGACCTATTTTTGCAAAATGAAAACCATAAGTAAAGAAACCACACTTGTCTCTTCGCGATTCGAGATATTACACCTGGAGAAGAACTGACGTCAACAACGTGACTCAAACTGGCCATGGAGAGCACAGGTGAGTTACCTTTTTGTTTCTATATCCAATATGCCACCTACCTGGATAAGAGTTTATATTTCATGCAGTTTGTTGCAGACACTCCAAACAAGAAAGCTGTAGTAGAATGTGTTTCTATCTTGGTTTACTTAGCAGTAACAATTTGTTTTTATGAGATACATTTCCTATGCCAGGTTTGATTACACCAACTGGTTTTTATTTATGGAAATGCCTTTATTTCCATAGTTTTAATGAATTGCATTAGTTCCGATGTCACAGTGGATTCTGTTTTGGATTTATCTATTGTATGCACCCATTGGGTCTCATTCATGAAACATTCGTAAATATACGAGTAAATATGTGAGTGATTTGCGCGTAAAGAGAACTTCCTGAAACTCTTCTCCTGATTCACAAAAACTTCGTAAACGTCAGATGTGATAGTGAAATGTGTGTGTGTTAATGAATTCCAATCAGTCGTAAATGGGACACGCGTACACGCTCATTCTCAATTACCATAAATCCCACCCATTAAACTAATATATATTAAACTATATATGAGCATCATATTATGACACCAAACGAAGGATTTCAACATGTCTTCTCAAAAGCGAATGGAAAAATAAAAATTTCTCAGCTGCAGAAATTTAAGTTTTATTATCAGAAGGTCATTCAAAACGCCACGTTTTATTTTCAAGCGTATATAGTGGCGTATCAGGTCCTAAAAAAAGGAAGCTTTGCAGCATATTACAGATGCTGTTAATGGAGTTTCATCTGTTATTCGAACAGTCCCCGAAGTGAAAAGACAAACCTTATGTAATTACTATATGTAATATTTTTTTCAAAATGCTGTGTAAATATGTACCCGATTATGAATTAAAATGCAGCCGTATTAATGAGCAAAACGTTCAGACGTTAAACGCACTATTTACGTGTGGCTGGGAGCAGGTGTAGATTTATTTCGTACCAACTAACATTTGGAAAATACGAACGTTTTAATGAATCCGAAAATTTACGCCAGAACCACTTTACTCGCGATTTACACAAAATTCGTTTTGCTCATGGTTCATGAATGAGACCCATTGTGTACACACAATTAGAACATAAAGTTGTAGCAAAAAGTAAATTTAACTTGTTGCACTCATGCATCCATTAAAAATGATTGAATTACATGCCTATATTACAAAGATTAGAACCACGTATGCAGAATAAATGCAGTGGTGCTGTCTGATCAATACCTATTAGGGCTGCACGATATTGGGAAAAAATGACATTGCGATATTTTATTTTTCTGCGATATATATTGCGATATTTTTTCTTACAAACAAATGGGGTGAGCACACTTACATTCTCATTTTAAATGATTTAAACATAGACACCAACGTGTCAATTGATTAATATGCGCGAGGGAGAGGGAGCAAGACAGAGCTCGTGTTGTTTGAAAACGTCTCTCTCTCTCTCGATTCAATTCATATTGCTTTATTGGCATGACATACAAAGGTACATATTGCCAAAGCATTGTACATATCAGAATAGAAACAAACAAAACAAAAATACATATATATTCATAAGAAAAAAATGACATGCAAAATAAATCCATGTACATTTCTATAAACATTGTTGGTACTTCTAATGTTCTCTCTCTCTCGCTCGCTCGCTCGCTCGCTCTCTCTCTAGCAGCAGCGCGCTCTCTCTCTGTCTCTCTCTCTCGCGCGCTCTCTCTCTCTCTCTGCCTTGTTAAACTTTCATGTGGTTTTCAGTCCTGTCAATGATAAACTTTCACTCTATGATGGTTAAACTGTGCAATTAATCCGCGAATCACATTCGTCAAGGGCCGGGGAGCAGCTGCCCATACAGTTAATGAATAACGGATCAACTACGACAGCCTACATCGCACATCCTGCAATGTGACTATCGTGGATTCGTACATCGCTATATCGATGATTAAACGACACATCGTGCAGCCCTAATACCTATCCTCCTCTGCAAGGATGTCCCATGTTTTTCTCAGTGTAAATGCCCTCTCACTATATTTCACTTGTTGCCATCTGTGTGGTTTCCTCTCCTAGCCCCCAAAACACACTTCACTGGCACGACCACCCTGTTCAACATGCCCGTCTCAGGTAAAAGCAACTGCCCCCCTACCCCATCACACATATCAGTGTTGCAGGTCTCAAACTCTAGACTGATTGATTAGTTATTGTGTAAGGGAAGTGAAAAGTATAAATAAGGACTAACAAATGATGTTGTTCTTGCACATGATAATTTGCAGAGTGAGCGCTCGAAGGTAAGTGCATAAGTGCCCCAGACTGGGTCAGTCTGTGGATCTGCACTATTCATTCATGATTGTCAACGTTTCCAGTGTCTGGTTCCAAAGTCAAATGAACATTGAATTATACTCTTGCATAGCCCAAAAACGTCACTTCTACATCTATTTGTTGCTATATTAATACTTCAAGCATAATATTGGCCCACATAAGTATGGACACTAAAGCATTTCTCATGTTCTGTACTTTAAATTTGAAATTACACAAAAGACAATGTGGATACATGATGTTTTGATGCAAGTAGGAAAGACTTTTGTTTCTCATCAAAACAGTGCTATAAAGTAGAGTAAGGTAATTACTTAAACTATAAAGAGATTAATACACATAGCTTATGTTGGTAGCATGAGCATGATGGTTTGAGGCTGACTTGATAACTCTGACTTTAGTCGAATAACTAATCCATACTGCATGACCGTAACAAAGACAAGTTTGGTTTCCAAACCTGCATTTATTTGTGGGCACCCTGTCATATTTACATTTAAAAGGTTTGTGATGTATTTTCATTATATTGTTTCAAAGTACTGGTGTACAGAACAAAAGAAATTCATTTTCAACATGAAAATCTTATCCCTAGTGTCAGTCTGTCTGAAGTAATAGACCATTCCAGGTTACTTAAATCCAAATTAAATTATCAACTTTTTTTATAGTATTGCATTTTTTTTTTTTTTTTTTTTTTTTTTTTTATAATTTCTGGTACACTGATTGTTATATTTGGTTCAACAGTTGCAGGCCAGGATTGACAAATTAAAAGCACCACAATCGGTGTGAAACTCTGTATGAATCTACGGCTGAGAAGCGAAATGCTCTTCAAAGACAGCGAACCTTACTCCTACTGCAATTGGCAAACTTGGATAAAATGGTGAGTCATTTTATTGTACGTTGACAGAACTTGGGTAAAATATTTTCTGTTCTAAAAAATGCAGCAGGTAAACCTAGCCTGGCTAACGTCAGACCAATTCTCATTCGAGACTTGGTCTGGGAACCACCTGTTCATTTTCTCGTATTTGAGGCGTGGTTTACGAATGCCCAGAGCAGTTTATTGGGCGCTACGAATGTCTATCAAATGTGCTTGCTTCTGAAATTGTTTAACAGTTGCTCTTTTTTCAAAACAAACTCTGTTCTTAACTACTTAAAACACTATCTAAAGCTGAATCGAAAGGTAATTTCGTGTCTGATGCCATGTTGGATCCATAGAAACTTCTTCAATGTGTCGCCTATTAGGGCTGCACGATATTGGGAAAAATGACATTGTGATATTTTATTTTTCTGCGATTTTTATATATTGCGATTATTTTTTTCTTACAAACAAATGGGGTGAGCACACTTACATTCTCATTTTAAATGATTTAAACATCGACACCATCATGTCAATTGATTAATATGCACGGGGGAGAGGGAGCAAGACAGAGCTTGAGAGAGAGAGAGAGAGAGAGAGTGCGCGAGAGAGAGAGAGTGCGCGCGCGCTCGCGAGAGAAAGACAGAGAGAAAATGTCCTGTTAAACTTGCATGTGGTTTTCAGTCCTGTCACTGATAAACTTTCACTCTATGATGGTTAAACTGTGCAATTAATCCGCGAATCACATTCGTCAAGGGCCGGGGAGCAGCTGCCCGTACAGTTAATGAATAACGGTTCAACTACGACAGCCTACATCGCACATCCTGCAATGTGACTATCGTGGATTCGTACATCGCGATATCGATGCTTAAACAACACATCGTGCAGTCATTGTCTTGCTGATCCCTCCCCGTTCTGTGATTTGGTTCCCTTTTCCAGGGGAGAATTTAGTCCATGGTGTCCAGGCTGCCTTAGCAGCGTGAATCAAATTGTGTGCAAGGCAGCCTGGGAACACCCAGGGTAAGGTAAACCAGGATTTGCATGAATTGAAAATAAGATTTACCTACTGCTATTTATATATTTGATGGAAAAGATTTTAAACATTACTGTTTGTAATTAATAGGCTTAAGGGATAGGGAACAACAGTGATTTTATAATTGTATGTACTTTAGTTAAAAAATCATTCTACACTTTCTGTAGCATTGAATTTTTTTATTTGATTTTTAGCTGGGCCCAGAATCACATCCAGTCACTTAAACAGCAGAAGATTCTGTGATACCCTCACCAACAGACACACAGGTAATAAGACAGGTTTTTTTTATAACCATTTAGTTTCAGAGCTGCACATTATACATTATATTATAGTAATTATTTCCCAGCAACAATGTTGATCAGAATGTGTTTGACAGAACGATGCGAGGATGGCATTATTACAGGCTTTGTCCCAACCCTGTTAGGGCATACTGGATTTTTTGCGCACATTTACGAAACGTATTTACATTTATGAATGACAAATTGTAATATAATTATATCGGTTTCTATATTTTAAACAACTTAACACAAATGATGGATACAAACGCCCTCTAAACAATCCTGAAAGTTTGGTTGGCACTTAAACCTAATAGGTAGTAATGAGTATTTATGATAGCTTTTGGGGACATTGACCTGTATTTTAACTGTCCTTATGGGGACACTTTGGCTTAGTGAGGATGGAATCCTAGTCCTCTTAAGGATAACCATTGGAACTCGTATGTAATTTCTTGCTGATACAATTTTTGTTTATTTATACAACTAAAAACTATTATGATCCTCCTACTGTTTTTTGCAAACTATAAGGTGCACCGTAGCAGTTTTCCTATATAGTTCATTGGGTACATCCGTCAGTAAAAATCATTATAAATCCTAAAATATTGTTCGTCTAATTACTTTGTCCGCTGAAATTTGGAGACCATGTATTTAAAATGGCTACCCTCATACACTGTCCATAAAAGATGGATAGAAACATTCTCTAAACAGAAGTTGCTAATAACCTCAGGTCTTTATTTTAAATCCACTGTGCTTGTGTACAGAGCAAAAACAATAAAATATGTTGGCCCTAATAATTCCAAGCAAAAGGAAAAGTGTTGTTTCCCCTTGTTTTTGTTTTGTAATACTGTTATTCAGTCTCAATAAAGTGCCTTATCTGTTTTGTAATTTCATAGCCTCAAATGATAATTATTTTTTATTACAGGTATGGTCAGAAATTGACCATGCATCTCCAACCAGCGAATGTGTACCACCACTGGAAAGAACGGAGTGTATTTGTAAGTAACAACATTAATTACTTGCCTGTCCAAAGTCTGTCCATTAGGGTTACATAAAATATCTACCTTTTTAACTCCCTATTCTTGAAAGTTTGTGGTCTGAAGATCACATTTAACTGTGACAGGGTTTAAAAGTAGTGTTGTCAAAAGACCCGGTACTTTGGTACCAAGTCGGTACAAAATTTTTAAAAATGTGACTGTACCAGGTTTCTTTAAGTATTGGTAGTACCGAGGTCTCGTTCAAACCCGGTTCAGCGCTATGATTTCCGTGAAGCAGAAAACGAGGATGGAATCTCAAAATCCAGTCATGAAAATGAAACTTACATTTTAATATGGACAGTCATGGAATTTGTCAAAGTTAGCGTAAATTAATCAAATCAAATCTCCGTATGGACCAGTATCTGTAAATGTTAAGCCGCAAAAAAATCCGTGTTCTGCGCGTCTCTGTGTGAATCAATGAATGGCAGAGACGTGCAGGTTTGTTTACTACATGGACTGAAGCGCATGACGCTTGTATTAATTTCAGCATCTGAGCTTCAGAGTTCTCTCTCCATCAAGCGATCTGAACTTTTCAGTTCATCTCAATGGACGCACAGCGCACCTGTATTTGATGCTCTGTAAACTCTGTGTGAAGGCGCACGACTCACCGTCGCTTTACTGATAGCGCTGTTTCTCACACATGCAAAGAGAGAGAGAGCGAGAGTCTTACCACGCTTAAACAACACCTTATATGTAAACTATTCTTTGTTGTCTTCTCCTGTCAAAATAATGGAGTTCATTTACAATTATTCATTTTCGAACAAGCAGAAGACCTACCGGTTTCTCCGGTAGTTGGCGGAGCTAATGTGCAAATGGCAATTTCATTGGCTGACGCTCAACTAGCACCGACCCTGTTTTGATTTCAGCAAATCAGTTTGACCGAACGCAGACAACGTGATTAATATTCATGAACCCAGCAGCTCATCAATTCATAGTGCATTGTATATACATTAGTATGATAGTAAAATTATCCTTTAATAATAATTATGATCTATTACTATTTTTCTTACAGAAACCCTCAATGACCAAAAATATCTTAAGCATCACCACCAGTCTTAAGTTCAGTTAAAATGACAAATATGCATTCATTAGGCCTAAAAGTTAATTTTTACATAAAGGCATTGTGCTACTAAATATTACTATTATTTAGTAAAATGTATGTGATACTGCTACTACTGTTAAAATTTTTTAAACTTTATTTTTTTAAGAAATAAATCACAATATTTCTTCCATGTTTTAATTTTAATAGCAAATCCCCTTTATTTACCAAAAATAAAATGTTTAAATTTCATAAATTAAAAGACAAATTAAATTTGGGTGAAACTTATTTACTGTTTTTCATAATTATATAACCTGTAGAAAAATTTTAAACACAATTGTAAATAAGTATAAAGAATGGCATTGGTTTTATTTTTATTATTTTATTAATATATATATTTTTTTAATTGGCATATTTTTGTGTTTTGCTTTGGTACCGAGAACCATGGATTTTCACTGGTATCGGTATCGAATACTGAAATTTGGGTACCGTGACAACACTATTTAAAAGGTATACGACTCACCAAGAAATATTTTGATTGTGTACTGCTCTGCATACAACTGTCTAATGTCTAAACGTTAAACCAATATGTCTCTAATGATCTCTCTGTAAGAGACAAAACCACAGTAAGATTATTTATCGTAATGTCATGATGAGAATTACAAGAAATTGCCCCAACTCATGCTCGGCCAACATCAAATTGTAGGCTATTATTTCTGCTGTTGTGCTCATGTGTAAATTGAGGATAGAACGAACAAGTGATGATATTTGATACCTTCTGGGGACATGCATTGACCTGTATTTTAACTGTCTTTATGGGGACACCTTGTTTAAGTGGGGATTGCATTATTTCCATGAAACCTTCTGGGGACATTGACCTGTATTTTAACTGTCTTTATGGGGACACCTTGTTTAAGTGGGGATTGCATTATATGCATAATATAATTTGTGTAGAATTCTCAAGACCTTTATATTTGTCATGTTTGACTGATTACAGGTTGCCTTCCTTCACAACATGGACACAGATTCCAGCTCTGCAGAAGATGGGAATGTGTCCCACTCCTATTCCAAGGTAAGAAAGTATAGATGATGGCCACAGTTCATAAAAGTTTGGAGAGTTCATTAAGTTTATCTTGACTGATTTTTGTAACAGTTTAAAAGGCAACTCTTTCAATGTTTGTTTGATACTTAAGACCCATTCATACTTCATAACTTGCATTCATTTTTGCAATTATATATTAAACTAGATTATTAATCTGTTCTGGTCCATGTCTAAATTCTAATACAATCACATCGCAATTCAAATAAATTGGATCATTACTTTAGAGAAGTGACTACTAATTATAAATGTAGAGAACAGAAAATCATTGCATGTACATAACAAAAATGATCACTTTTAAAAAAACATTTTTTTTTTTTTTTTGCAGTTTACAATTGTACAGGTCCTTCTAAAAAATGTAGCATATTGTGATAAGTTCATTATTTTCCATAATGTAATGATAAAAAATAAACTTTCATATATTTTAAATTCATTGCACACCAACTGAAATATTTCAGGTCTTTTATTGTTTTGATACTGATGATTTTGGCATACAGCTCATGAAAACCCCAAATTCCTATCTCAAAAAATTAGCATATTTCATCCGACCAATAAAAGAAAAGTGTTTTTAATACAAAAAGTCAACCTTCAAATAATTATGTTCAGTTATGCACTCAATACATGGTGGGGAATCCTTTTGCAGAAATGACTGCTTCAATGCGGCGTGGCATGGAGGCAATCAGCCTGTGGCACTGCTGAGGTGTTATGGAGGCCCAGGATGCTTCGATAGCGGCCTTAAGCTCATCCAGAGTGTTGGGTCTTGCGTCTCTCAACTTTCTCTTCACAATATCCCACAGATTCTCTATGGGGTTCAGGTCAGGAGAGTTGGCAGGCCAATTGAGCACAGTAATACCATGGTCAGTAAACCATTTACCAGTGGTTTTGGCACTGTGAGCAGGTGCCAGGTCATGCTGAAAAACAAAATCTTCATCTCCATAAAGCTTTTCAGCAGATGAAAGCATGAAGTGCTCCAATCTCCTGATAGCTAGCTGCATTGACCCTGCCCTTGATAAAACACAGTGGACCAACACCAGCAGCTGACATGGCACCCCAGACCATCACTGACTGTGGGTACTTGACACTGGACTTCAGGCATTTAGGCATTTCCTTCTCCCCAGTCTTCCTCCAGACTCTGGCACCTTGATTTCCGAATGACATGCAAACTTTGCTTTGATCCGAAAAAACTAGTTTGGACCACTGAGCAACAG
Source organism: Carassius gibelio (assembly GCF_023724105.1). NCBI lineage: Eukaryota > Metazoa > Chordata > Actinopteri > Cypriniformes > Cyprinidae > Carassius > Carassius gibelio. The sequence goes on along the minus strand of NC_068398.1, from coordinate 35,727,682 downwards.
TCCAGTGCTGCTTCTCTGTAGCCCATTTCCTGCACACGCCTGTGCACGGTGGCTCTGGATGTTTCTACTCCAGACTCAGTCCACTGTTTCCGCAGGTCCCCCAAGGTCTGGAATCGGTCCTTCTCCACAATCTTCCTCAGGGTCCGGTCACCTCTTCTCGTTGTGCAGCGTTTTTTGCCACACTTTTTCCTTCCCACAGACTTCCCACTGAGGTGCCTTGATACAGCACTCTGGGAACAGCCTATTTGTTCAGAAATCTCTTTCTGTGTCTTACCCTCTCGCTTGAGGGTGTCAATGATGGCCTTCTGGACAGCAGTCAGGTCGGCAGTCTTACCCCTGATTGCGGTTTTGAGTAATGAACCAGGCTGGGAGTTTTTAAAAGCCTCAGGAATCTTTTGCAGGTGTTTAGAGTTAATTAGTTGATTCAGATGATTAGGTTAATAGCTCATTTAGAGAACCTTTTCTTGATATGTTAATTTTTTTAGATAGGAATTTGGGGTTTTCATGAGCTGTATGCCAAAATCATCAGTATTAAAACAATAAAAGACCTGAAATATTTCAGTTGGTGTGCAATGAATCTAAAATATATGAAAGTTTAATTTTTATCATTACATTATGGAAAATAATGAACTTATCACAATATGCAAATTTTTTGAGGAGGACCTGTATGTACTTTAGTTAAAAAATCATTCTACACTTTCTGTAGCATTGATTTTTTTTTTTTTTTTTTGATTTTTAGCTGGGCCCAGAATCACATCCAGTCACTTAAACAGCAGAAGATTCTGTGATACCCTCACCAACAGACACACAGGTAATAAGACAGGTTTTTTTTTTATAACCATTTAGTTTCAGAGCTGCACATTATACATTATATTATAGTAATTATTTCCCAGCAACAATGTTGATCAGAATGTGTTTGACAGAACGATGCGAGGATGGCATTATTACAGGCTTTGTCCCAACCCTTTTAGGGCATACTGGATTTTTTGCGCACATTTACGAAACGTATTTACATTTATGAATGACAAATTGTAATATAATTATATCGGTTTCTATATTTTAAACAACTTAACACAAATGATGGATACAAACGCCCTCTAAACAATCCTGAAAGTTTGGTTGGCACTTAAACCTAATAGGTAGTAATGAGTATTTATGATAGCTTTTGGGGACATTGACCTGTATTTTAACTGTCCTTATGGGGACACTTTGGCTTAGTGAGGATGGAATCCTAGTCCTCTTAAGGATAACCATTGGAACTCGTATGTAATTTCTTGCTGATACAATTTTTGTTTATTTATACAACTAAAAACTATTATGATCCTCCTACTGTTTTTTGCAAACTATAAGGTGCACCGTAGCAGTTTTCCTATATAGTTCATTGGGTACATCCGTCAGTAAAAATCATTATAAATCCTAAAATATTGTTCGTCTAATTACTTTGTCCGCTGAAATTTGGAGACCATGTATTTAAAATGGCTACCCTCATACACTGTCCATAAAAGATGGATAGAAACATTCTCTAAACAGAAGTTGCTAATAACCTCAGGTCTTTATTTTAAATCCACTGTGCTTGTGTACAGAGCAAAAACAATAAAATATGTTGGCCCTAATAATTCCAAGCAAAAGGAAAAGTGTTGTTTCCCCTTGTTTTTGTTTTGTAATACTGTTATTCAGTCTCAATAAAGTGCCTTATCTGTTTTGTAATTTCATAGCCTCAAATGATAATTATTTTTTATTACAGGTATGGTCAGAAATTGACCATGCATCTCCAACCAGCGAATGTGTACCACCACTGGAAAGAACGGAGTGTATTTGTAAGTAACAACATTAATTACTTGCCTGTCCAAAGTCTGTCCATTAGGGTTACATAAAATATCTACCTTTTTAACTCCCTATTCTTGAAAGTTTGTGGTCTGAAGATCACATTTAACTGTGACAGGGTTTAAAAGTAGTGTTGTCAAAAGACCCGGTACTTTGGTACCAAGCCGGTACAAAATTTTTAAAAATGTGACTGTACCAGGTTTCTTTAAGTATTGGTAGTACCGAGGTCTCGTTCAAACCCGGTTCAGCGCTATGATTTCCGTGAAGCAGAAAACGAGGATGGAATCTCAAAATCCAGTCATGAAAATGAAACTTACATTTTAATATGGACAGTCATGGAATTTGTCAAAGTTAGCGTAAATTAATCAAATCAAATCTCCGTATGGACCAGTATCTGTAAATGTTAAGCCGCAAAAAAATCCGTGTTCTGCGCGTCTCTGTGTGAATCAATGAATGGCAGAGACGTGCAGGTTTGTTTACTACATGGACTGAAGCGCATGACGCTTGTATTAATTTCAGCATCTGAGCTTCAGAGTTCTCTCTCCATCAAGCGATCTGAATTTTTTAGTTCATCTCAATGGACGCACAGCGCACCTGTATTTGATGCTCTGTAAACTCTGTGTGAAGGCGCACGACTCACCATCGCTTTACTGATAGCGCTGTTTCTCACACATGCAAAGAGAGAGAGCGCGAGAGTCTTACCACGCTGAATCGACACGCTATATGTAAACTATTCTTTGTTGTCTTCTCCTGTCAAAATAATGGAGTTCATTTACAATTATTCATTTTCGAACAAGCAGAAGACCTACCGGTTTCTCCGGTAGTTGGCGGAGCTAATGTGCAAATGGCAATTTCATTGGCTGACGCTCAACTAGCACCGACCCTGTTTTGATTTCAGCAAATCAGTTTGACCGAACGCAGACAACGTGATTAATATTCATGAACCCAGCAGCTCATCAATTCATAGTGCATTGTATATACATTAGTATGATAGTAAAATTATCCTTTAATAATAATTATGATCTATTACTATTTTTCTTACAGAAACCCTCAATGACCAAAAATATCTTAAGCATCACCACCAGTCTTAAGTTCAGTTAAAATGACAAATATGCATTCATTAGGCCTAAAAGTTAATTTTTACATAAAGACATTGTGCTACTAAATATTACTATTATTTAGTAAAATGTATGTGATACTGCTACTACTGTTAAAATTTTTTTAAACTTTATTTTTTTAAGAAATAAATCACTATTTCTTCCATGTTTTAATTTTAATAGCAAATCCCCTTTATTTACCAAAAATAAAATGTTTAAATTTCATAAATTAAAAGACAAATTAAATTTGGGTGAAACTTATTTACTGTTTTTCATAATTGTATAACCTGTAGAAAAATTTTAAACACAATTGTAAATAAGTATAAAGAATGGCATTGGTTTTATTTTTATTATTTTATTAATATATATATTTTTTTAATTGGCATATTTTTGTATTTTGCTTTGGTACTGAGAACCATGGATTTTCACTGGTATCGGTATCAAATACTGAAATTTGGGTACCGTGACAACACTATTTAAAAGGTATACGACTCACCAAGAAATATTTTGATTGTGTACTGCTCTGCATACAACTGTCTAATGTCTAAACGTTAAACCAATATGTCTCTAATGATCTCTCTGTAAGAGACAAAACCACAGTAAGATTATTTATCGTAATGTCATGATGAGAATTACAAGAAATTGCCCCAACTCATGCTCGGCCAACATCAAATTGTAGGCTATTATTTCTGCTGTTGTGCTCATGTGTAAATTGAGGATAGAACGAACAAGTGATGATATTTGATACCTTCTGGGGACATGCATTGACCTGTATTTTAACTGTCTTTATGGGGACACCTTGTTTAAGTGGGGATTGCATTATATGCAAAATATAATTTGTGTAGAATTCTCAAGACCTTTATATTTGTCTGATTACAGGTTGCCTTCCAAATCAACATGGACTAGGGTTAGGGTTCTTAACATGAACAACACCGAAATGGACCAACTTGCTGATTTCCTGGGACATGATATTCGTATCCACAGGAAATATTACAGATTACCCGAGGGAACACTATTAACAGGGTATGTAACCTGTTAATCGAGTTTAAACTACCTGTCAAGCGTGTCCTAGTGACTTTGGAAGAATCTGTGCATATCTCTGAATACGAAGACTATATTTCAGAGTGCGTTGAGCCTGATCCTGGGATAGAGAGTGAAACAGAACTGTCAGATCATTCTCATGACGTGACGTCAAGTGAGACAGGTAAAGATTTGTAAACACATTTTTTTAAGATGTTTGTAATTTCCATTTAGTTAAATAATAATTAAATCATGCCTTCAAGCAGGCACTTCAGGAGTGAATAGCAGCAGGCCAGTAAACATGAATGAAGGTAAGATGTATGAACAGGCAGTTAAATGTTTAAAGCAATTAGAATATCAAGAATTCCCCCCCAAACAGCCTATCAGTAATTAGTAGTTTGATTTAGAAATGTATATGATTGTGTTTCTAAAGGATCTCCAGAGAAGACACGGGAGGTCATGAAAGTAACATCAGGTAAGGAACCTGTCCTGTAATAGTTTTTATTTACTTTATTTATAAAAAGTCAACAACATCATAAAGAATACAGTAGTATAAAAATAATCCAGTCTTGCACCTACAACACATGCAGTGCAATTAATGTAATTTTCTTGTCATTAGTTCCTAGGAAGAGAAAGTGGAGTGAGGTGGAGATTGCGGCTGTAGAAGAGACAATGATGAAATTTATTCACTCGGGAGTTACTCCTGGAAAAGTCGACTGTGTTGCATGCATTACAGCAGCCCCCAAAGCCCTCGGTGAACGAGACTGGCAGGCGGTGAAGTATTATATAAAAAACAGAATCACAGCATATGAGAGAAAGACCACTAAAAAGTAAGGTTGATTTTGGTTGTTGATTCCGTTTTTGCGTTTTAGTTGAATTATAATATTTTTTTTTTGGTCTCAATACTAGGGCTGCACGATATTGGGGGAAAAAAGGACATTGCGATATCTTATTTTTCTGCGATATATATTGCGATATGATATCTAATCTAATTTTTTCTTACAAACAAAAATGGCATGAGCACACATACATTCTCATTTTAAATGATTTAAACATCAGAGTATTGTTTAAATTAGAGTAAATTATTTGTTTGTAACTTTAGGATATGGTTTGAATTGTTAACATTAACTAACATGAACTTACCATGAGCAATACTTGTGTTACTATATTTTTTAATCTTTGTTTATCTTAGTTATCTTAAACACAGCTGTTCATTGTTTGGTAATGTTACTTCACAGTAGGGATGCACCGGTTGACCGGCCATTAATCGGAACCGGCCGGTTTTTGCTTAAAATACGCAATCGCCCGTTTTTGGTGTTTTTCCGGCAGATTATTCCGGAAGTGCGCTCGCGTGCACAGACTACATTGTAATCGTTTGCTATGTAATTTGTGTGGAAGAGTATTTCGAAATCTGTGCGCAGGACACAGGCAGCCGATCAGTACCGGAAATGCAGAGCTTCATGTCTGAGGCACAGATGGCAGGAAGTGAACAGCCGCTGTTGTACTGCCGCACAAATAAGAGCCTTTCCTGCACACTGAAGCTGCGCGAGCGTATCTGTCCGTGCCCTGAACACGAGTAGACCGTGAAGAGATGTTCAGCTCAACTTCTCACGTGTTGGATGAGAAACGAAACGGACTAAACTGTGACAAAACAGAATTATTTTTTATTTATTTATTTTACTTTTTATTATTATTATTAGAACTTGCATTCATGTTTGAAAAGCCAGAAATAAACTTCAGTTCTGAATTAGGATGATTATTTTTATTTTACCCTAAAATAGACTTAATTTAATTTAAAAATCATCTGCTGTAGCACACTGAAAAAAAGTATTTCATCTAATTAAAATATTTTAGGGTAATGATTCACATCTAAATTTTTTTTACTTGAGTCAACAAGTTATTTATTTTTCACTGGCTCAAGTAAAAAAAATATAGATGTGAATCATTATCCTATTTATTTTTTTATTATTATTGGATGAATGAAACCCTTTGCATCTTTGTTTTATTCGCACAAACATTATTTGATTTTAACATTTTGGAAAATGTATTTATATAGCATACTTTTATTTAGTCTCACTGGTAAAGACCTTTTTTTTTTTACTTAAAACCAAATTTAAAAACTAAAATACTGAATGCTGATCAAGAAACATCTTTTTGAATGTGTGTTGATTGTGTTGTTTGGACTGTAGAACTATGCAGTTAATGCCTTTAATTTCACATGGTTACAGTTAATCTTTTATTTAGGGCCAGTTCTCTGTAGTTTCAACCCAATTAAAAAACAAAAGCTAAATGCTGATGTCTGTACCATCTGTGTTTGTATTGAATGTAGGCTACTTATTGTGCAGTTACTGCTATTAATTTAATAAACAAGATTTGACAACACCGAACACGTCATCACAGAATTATAATTTATTTTTTCGACATCGTTTTTTGATTTTGATAAATTTGCGCGAGGGAGAGAGCAAGACAGCGCTTGTGTTGTTTGAAGACTGTGAAGGTGGGCGTGAGCGCGTGGCTGGGCTCTCTCTCTCTCTCTCTCTCTCTCTCTCTCTCTCTCTCTCTCTCTCTCTCGTGCTCTTTCTCTCTCTCTCTCTCTCTCTCTCTCGTGCTCTTTCTCTCTCTCTGCTCGTTCTTATGCGCTCTGTTAAACTGCTAGGACTTAAACTGTGCAATTAATCCGCGAATCAAATTCGTCAAGGGCCGGGGAGCAGCTGCCCGTACAGTTAATGAATAACGGATCAACTACGACAGCCTACATCGCACATCCTGCGACGTGACTATCGCGAATTTGTACATCGCGATATCGATGCTTAAACGACACATCGTGCAGCCCTACTCAATACCGTAGTTGAAACATTATAATGTAACTTAAGTTTTGAAAGAGTTAAAACGGCTTGATGTTGGTTGTAAATTTGGTGCTTAGACTTCCTTGTTTTTAATGCTGTGTCAAGTGATAAGGAGTTGGTGTAAATGTTTTTTATAATTGCGTAGATTAGTTTTACTGTACAGTAGCCATACGACAGCGTGAGTGTCTATAGTATTCAATCCCTTTATTCAGGCCCCTTTACGTTTCACATTTTAATTGTAAATTGATTAATTTATTTTCTGATGGCACATTAGACGAAACGCATCATAAAAACTATATGTTGTAATATCTGATGGCAAGCACTGAACCCATACTGTACTGATTAAATTTGGCTGTAGATTCAATTTGTATCAAGGTCGTTTTTATTTCTCTTGGATTTCTTTTAATGATTTAAAGATTAAATTCTTAGAGCATTTCAAAACCAGACAAAAAAAAACAAAACATTCCACTGATAACGTTCATAATTTTAGACAATTTAAGAATTGTAGCTCTGATCTAACCTTTCAGAATGTGTTATTACTGGTTAACTACAGGATACTTAACTTTACCTCAAACATAATACATACTTTTAAAAGTAAGCTTACCATGTATACGTTTAATTGGTATGGTAATTTAAAAAAAAAAATTTGTGTGTATTTACTTATTGTGTGCTCTGTCAGGTTTAGGGTGGGTGTTTGTAAAAGCACTCTGTGACAACTTTATTTTAAAGGGCTTTATAATGTATATTAGATTGACTTTGATAAGAGCAGCTAAATCACATTCAATGAATGTCTCTCATGGGTCATAATAATCAGTAAATTTAGCAACTAAATTGTGTAAGAATGAGTTAAATGCAGTATATGATTGTGGTAGTCTTAGTGGACTGAAATGGCTTGCAGTTGAAGATTGCATGTTGTTCAAGTTCATTTTTGAAGTTAAGATGAACTAACTTATTAAACCACCCTATTTTTAACAAACCAATATAACTTCCAGAAATACCATTATGAATTGGCCAGCTGGCCATATTATGACCTTTCTTTGTCTGTAGATTACACTGGTTTGTCCCCAGATTGGACATCCATGTGTACTTACTCATACACTAGTTGGTCAGGGTTTTGTCCCCAGATGGGACTTCCGTTAATGCCCATATAAGGAGTTGTCCCCGTGTCCCCACATGTGTTAACCTGACCTGTCCCCAGATTATCACCTACCCTTATTTTAATGAATTAATTACATTTTAAGTGAGATATTTATTAAACTTTTTTTTTTAGATTTTTTGATGTGTTTATCTAGTCTCTAGGATGTCAGGAAAGTGGTGTCCCCAAAATGTGGTAAATAACTGGTGCCCCCACGAGGCACCCCAAACAAGTATGTGTGTGTGTGTGTGTGTGTGTGGTAATAACAGACACTGCATATTATAATTATTATCTTTGTGTATAGATATTTTTATTCTAACTGTTTTCTTAGAAAATGGTGGGATGTTTAATAATCTCAAAATCTGGGCAGTACTTTATCTGTGTTAATTTTCTCACAGCTTGGACAGAGGTCCATGCCTTCGATCATGATATCACCAAAACCAAGGTTTACTGAGGAAATTGAAATACTGTATGAGTAAAAGGACATTTAATGATTGTGTATAAATCACTTATTGAATATGAGCTTCTTTTTAACATTAGACTCGGCTTCAATATTCCCATATCCAACCTTCTCTGTGAGCCTGTTTCTCTTTCAGTTCCTCATTAACATAATAATATATGGAGGAGCCTGGATTGGAGGGATCAGAGATGGCAGAAATAATGCATTGGATAAACATTTGAGATATCACACCACTTGTTTAAAAAATTTTTTTTTAAGAAATTAGTGTTAAATATCATCTTTCCTAAGAGAGCAGAATCAGTAAACCATTTTTTGATGGTTTTTGCCACAGAAACTATGTTGTACTCTCTATATAGCTCTTTAAAACTGTACATTTCCCCAGATCCCTTTCAGTGCCTTGGTGAGAGAACTTAAAATGTCAAGTTCACCATTTGGATCAATGAACCACTGATTCATCATGTCAGCACTGAATAGGGAGCAAAGTGCCTTTATGATCTCTTCCTGTCACCTGTTATAATATCACAGGTGAAAACTGGCAGAACGTTAGATTAATAATGACCTAATAGCTAATCATTTTATGGTATCTCATTGGCAAAAAAGTATATAGAAAATAATATTAATAATAATATTTTAAGTGCATTTTTCTTATTTTACAAATGATCTGCCAATAGTGTAAGAAAAATACAGCAGTGATTACTACACTAAGTGGAACTGACATACTTTCTTAGTGATAGATCCTATTTACAGTAGGCTATGTGCACTAGATGCTATTTACAGAAAAATGTACAGTGAAAATCATGATATATTCTATTTACCATGTAAAAGTAGCAGTTCTTTGCAACAGGCTAAGTGTAAATACTAATTAGATGCTAGTTATTATACTTTATACATTGATGAATCATGATAACATTCGAACTGGCTCTAAACATTCATGTTCAAAATTATTCAACCCCCTTTGTGCAGAATCTTTTATTCTTTAAAATCACCAATAAATGCTGTCTGTAAGTGTTTAGAAGCTTCTGTCACCTCTCTACTACAGTCTTGGCCCATTCCACGCCTGAAAAAGCTTTCAGATCACTTATAATCGTTGGTTTTCACATTGCCACTGCTTTCTTCAAATTCAACCAGATATTTGAAATGAGAATTAAGCCTGGAGACTGAACAGGTCACTCAGGTACATTCTATGACTGATCCCTGAACCAAGCCTTAGTAAATTTACATGTGTACTTTGGTATGACTGGCCTGCAGGAAAGTCCATTGATCATCAGCTTCAGTCTTTGCACCAAAGGCATCACAATTCTTGTCAAAATGGCCTGATACCTCAAAGAATCCATGATGTCATTCATACAGTCATGATTTCCACTTCCTTCTACAGTAAAGAAACCCCATAACAGGACTGATCCACCTCCAAGTTTGAGGATGGAGATGGTGTTCTTCTGCTTATGAGCTTTGCCTTTTTTGCAGCAGACATACCGCTGATCTATGGGTCCAAAAAGTTCCAGTTTGGTCATATCACTCCATATAACATGTGGAGCTCCACAAGTCTACACAAATGAATTTTATCAAGTTCAAGTTGTCCTTTGTTCTTCTTGATCAAGACTGGTATTCTGCAAGATGTCTCAACATAAAGGCAATACTTGTCTAGTGATCTTCTTACACACTGCTTTGAAATGGTTTTCCTCCTTTCATCGGGTCATCTTGCAAGTCTTTGGCTTAACATTGCAGATTTTTCTCAGTTGCTCTGATTAAACATTTTATGATATTGTGCTTTATCTTCCACAGCCTCAAAGGTTTTCTGGTAAAACACACTTTAAGCTAAGGAATAAGGCTGAGAGCTGTGTCTCTAGGAACTTTCAATGTCTTGGAAATCTTCATATAGCCTTAGCCTTTCTAAAGTACTATGATATTTATTCTCTGTAAGCTTTTGTGAGATCTCTGTTGACATATTTGTTACTCGACTTCAACACATGCATGGGCTAACTGTATATGTAACAGCTCAAGCTAATCCTGTTTTTAATAGAGTTTCTAAAAGCTTAATTGTGTTTTGTGACTGTTTTATTTCCCACCATGAAAATAAGTGATTTAAAAACAGCAATGTAGAATAGGGGTTGAATAATTATGACATAGCAGTATTATTAAAAAATATTATAACTCAAAAGTATTACATTATATATTGACAATATCACTTTTAATATGCCAGTGAACTGTTATAGATGCAATTTTTATTTTATCCTGGATCTTCACAAAAGCTTGTATTTGTAAAGTACTGCAGTCTCTGGGGGGTTGAGTAATTTTGATTGCAACTGTACATACACTTATTTATCTAACACACATACTTGGCGTACACTTAAATTTTTTGCACATAATATACCTGTACATACATAAAGCTCATTGTAATATACCTGCCATACATTTTCAATTGGTATATTTTTGTTCCTTATCTACCTATTTGTATTTTTATTTTTTATTACATCTTGTGTTTTTTGTTCTTTCACTGTCATTATGTTGCACTGTGGAGCTTCTGTCACGAAAGCAAATTCCTTGTATGTGTGAACATACCTGGCAATAAAGCTCATTCTGATTCTGATTCTAAAAGGACCATTCTGCCTGCATTTGAGTCTTCGCCTCTTTCTCACCTTGACAATATAGTTTTATAAACTTCCCCAGATTTCTAATTTATTTCCCCAAATTCCCTGGTAATTTTCCAACTTGGAATATTTCCAAAACTGCCCAGAAAAATTTCCCATAAAAAAAAAAAATGTCAGAAATTGTACACCCATTTGAAACACTAGATGTGTGCTATACACATATATAAGAATATCTCCAGAATATCTGATGATGCCTTCAAACATCTGCGATATTATAAACTCAGCTTGAAATGGTCAGTGTAAATTTGGTTGTGCCACTGTTTCTTATCTTTTTCCTTTCCTCCTCTGTCCTGTCATCCTCCCTTCCTTCTTACACCCAATTTGCATCATTAAATGTGAATATTGCCACGAATCCCTTATTCTCCACTCTATGTACATGTCTAGACAATGGCTGTTCTCTTTTGTCCACACCAGTGCTTGCTTTTTCTCCATCAGCACCAGACCGACCCAAACCGGTTGAGGGCCACTCAAACAAAACTGCCCTGCTGTCTGTTACAGAAGCTCTATGGAGCATAAGAGCTTAGTCCAAATCGTCATTTCTCTTTCTGATAGATTGTCTGCAGCTGCTGACACTATTAATCATAATTCACCACATTCCACTGGTTTAAATCTTACTTCACATGTACGTTCTTGTAGGTTTCTTGGGGAAGGGAGGTATTTAAAGTGAAACCCATAAAACAAATTTTTTGAGAAGTCAACATGTGTATTGGTTCCAGATCACTGAATACAATATTAGCACTCATTTTGTTGTATTATTTAGGGGGGGCAAAATCTTTCTTTTTTCCATAGCCATTTTGTTTTTATTGTACAAAAAGCAAAGTTAAACCAATGTCACAAAAATGTAGATATATGCATTAATTTGGAGAGGTGATTGGCTGTTATGCTTGGAGAGTACGCATCTACATTATCAGTTTTCTGAGCTTTTCTCACTATTAGTAATGAGAATGAAATGATCCAATTACTTAATCCCTTTAATCGTCGATGCTAATATGCGCTTTCGTTCTGATGTATGCATCCCCGGACCTTGATTTCTATCGATGATGTCAAAACCCACCCTCACCCTCACCCTCACCCGTGTATGCCACTGGCACAGATTATAGTTCATATCTGGATCAGAGCAAGCGTGTTTCAATTTTTGTTTCAACATGAACCAGCACCGTGTATGCACATGTCAAGGTTTTTTTTTTTTTTTAATTAAATATGCACAACCAATGGTGCTGATTCTGTAGTATCATGAATGTGATGACATGATGGATTATTGTGATACACAGTAAACAAAGATATAGACCAAAAAAAAAGGGGTGAAAAAAAAGTATCTATGCCTTTATTCTTTCTGTTTTAAACTGATTTGTGTCATTTGTTCTGAGATTGTAGTGCTGGTAAACTTGAAAATATTAGAATTTTAACATTTTCTAGAATTTTTATATTATATCTCTTCTTATTTAGTACAAATAATATTTTAGCAAAACATATTTGATTAATTATTGACAGTTGTTAGCAGTCTCTTATAATACGATTTTAAAATAATCACATCAAATTCGGCCAATTATTTTAGTTTAATCCTTGATGATCAACATATCTTTAAAGATCGCGTTGCAAAAATGGCACAATCATGCAGGTTTGCACTGCAAAACATTAGGAAGATTAGACCCTTCCTAGCAGAGCATGCAACACAACTTTCTCTTCCAAGCCCTTGTCATTTCTACGATGGTTTTTTTATGGTGCTCTTCTGGAAGGACTTCGAACATGTGCTATCAAACTCCAGCAAATTAATAAAATGCAGCAACACATCTTTTCTTCAGTGACACCAAAATAACCCACGTCATATCACACCTCTGGTTAGCTCTCTGCACTGGATTCTGGTTGCAGCTTGCATCAAGTTCAATAAACTGGTGCTTCCCTCTTAGAAAATCAACAAGTTCTGCACCCTTCTACCACTACTCTCCTAGAAGTCTGTATCCCCTCCACTAGGCTGCTGTCAGTGAGTGAGTTGCATCTGAGGTTCCATCAAACAGAGCCACAAAATCTCTCTTCCTTGCTGCTGGATTGATCTTCTCAGTTCCATCCAAACAGCTGAATCCCTAACAATTTTCAAGAACAAATAAAAAAAAAAAGACGTATCTTTTCCATGAGCACTTTATTACATCTTAAAAAAAAAAATCTGTTTCTTAAATATGTCTGCACTATTATTAAACTCATTCTGTTGTAGCTTATACTGTCTGAACAATGACTGAATCTATGCATTACTGGCACTTCTCATGTCTTCTTAAGATTAATCAGTTAACAACAGTATTATCCAGCTGTAAATTGCTTTGGATTAAGGATGTGCACATGTACTCATACTCGGACGATCAATCTAGAAAAGGATGATATACATTTATTTTATTCTGATTGGTAATTCATATGGACATATGATGTATTTGTTTGAGTTTATTAATCCACTTGCAAAGCACTTCAGTTCACCAGTGTTTATTTGCGCTTCAGTTTCATCTGAAATGCAATGCTCTTTGGGTTATTTGAGATACTAATAGTCCTTTTAGATGATCCTTTTTCCAAAACATTGGTGATATTATTAATAACTCAACAGTGTTATTTTTCCTCATCATATATTTCAACAATAGGCATATGTCCTAATTAAAACCATTCTCGTCATGGTTTTGGAAGCATGCAGGTATCTGTATATCTGTAAAATCTTTAAAAAGTAGATTCAACTACAGCTTTGTGCAACATGTGCAGCGACAGTCTGCCATATAGTTCTAGTTCTAGTTCTTTTATTTATAAAGCACATTTAAAACAATCACATGACTGACCAAAGTGCTGTACAACATATTGATCATAGATAAAATAAAATATGCTACAATTAATGCTATGCAACAATTAATTAGCAAATGCTTCAGAAAACAATTGAGTTTTCAGAAGGGATTTAAAAACCGATAAAGATGGAGCAGCTCTAAGGGGTGAACAATCCTGCAGCGGATCAGGTAATGCTTTCCAGACTCCAATTCTTCATATGTGTCAATATGAGGCCATGGTTCCTCAGCTCCAGAATGTGGTTTCACCCGCTTGTATTCCACTCTGTACTGCACTCTGTCTCTAGATGAAGACTTCTGCAGTTTAAGGTACACAGCTTGGTCCCATACATTTTTCACTATTGGTGGGGGTGGCGGGGTTGGACACAGACTTGAACTGTTTTTCTGTCAGTTTCCCTTTTTCATAGAGATAGATGGAGGAGCCTGCAATGTTGGGATTGGAGATGGCAGAAATACTGAAGTGGATTCTCTTTTCATATTTATTGGCCTCTGCAAACCACCTGAATTGAGACAAGTTCTCTCTTATGTTCATTGAGACACTGTTATCATTGAACCACTTTGTGACAGATTTCACAGAAAACCCAGTATCACTCTCACTGCGTTCATTAAACCACTTTAACCCAGCATCACTCCAGCGGTGTTCATTGAACCACTTTTGAACAGATTTAACAGAAAAAGTTTTACTCTCTTCTAGCTCTTTAAACTTGTCAGATTCAATATACTCCTTCAGGCTTGAAATATATGAGTCTTTATACTTCAGACATGTGAAGGTCAAGCCCACCACTGCATCAACTTCAGGATCAAATAAGGTGGTAGTGAGATCAACTGAGTATTTGATATCGATCCCCTGTAGCATCTTGATGTAAGAACTCAAGATGAGAAGTTCAGACCTTGCATCATTTAACCACAACTTAAGCATATCAGCACTGAATGGGGAGCTCCTGTGGATCTTCAGGATGTCTTCCAGAAATTTTCCTCTTCCATTCCTCTTTGAATAACAGGCAAGACCCTGCCGACTGCTTCTATGAACATTGTCTTGTACATGCAAAATGATTTATTAAATAATTGCAGTCTCTCTTTGATGTCACTAAGGGCATTGACCAATTCACAGGTCATTGTGTGTCCTCTCTGCCTCTCCAAGCTCCTTGATTATATGATCAGCGTCAGAAATCAGACTTGTGGTCATTTTTCTATCGAGCCGAGCTGCTTTGTTCTCTAACAGATGAAGAGGATGGAGCCAGACTTTTATTGGAACCATATTCTGTGGATTCTCCTTCAGCAGAATGCGGAGCTTCTTGTATATCTCAATGGATTCCATGTATGTGGTGGGGTTCTCCTCAAGTAGGACATCCCCATGAAATATGCAGGTGATTTTCTCAGCCTTTTTCTTTTCATGTTCTTTCATACTGCCAGATGCTTCTGCATCAATTGAAAATGAAGGGATGTTCTTGAACATGATATTCAGTTCTCCCTCAATCTCCTGCTTGTTCTCGTCTTCTGAAAATGTCCGATCAAACACCATGAGGGCCTGAGCTCCATACTGTACTGCCGTGACCACATGAGTTGCAGTTTTCTTGTCAAACACCTCAGGGTAGATGAACTGGCCCAGCTGGGACATAGTGAGCTATTCATATTTTGCGGTTTCTCTGTAATACATTGTAACTCTGGACTATTGATTTGAGGATTTGGTGTCATGCAGGAACTTGCCAGATCCTCCCACATCCACAAGCCCCCCCAAGAAACTGGCCTTCAGGGAAGCACTTACACCCAGGAGGTTGGACTTACTAGAGAGAGAATCAGTGCTACTGAACAGCAGATTTGTCTGGGTCTGTTGACGAGTGTCCAAATTTTCACTCAATGATTTCTTATCCCAGAGTGTAACACCTGAAATTAAAAATGGCTTTAAGTGTTATTTTATGTATGAGGGAGTGATGTACTGTTGTAAATGTAAATGCAAATGTGCAGGTATTATAGTTTTGTTTCACAAGGACTGGTCATGATTAAACATTTGGTGAAAAGAAAAAAAGGTATAACACTTTATTTTGATTGTCCACTGTAAACATTCTAGTAACAGTAAGTAACTTTGCAACTATATGTCAACTAGCAGTCATTAGACTGTCTGCTTAATAACTTGCCATGGTATAACAGTAATACTCACTCTCTCAAGAAAGAAACTCGTAGTCTTGAACGCAAATGGAGAAAAACTAACTTGGAAGTTTTTAGAATTGCATGGAAAAACAGTATGTCCAGCTATAGACAGGCTCTAAAAACTGCTAGGGCAGAGCATATACACAAACTCATAGAAAATAACCAAAACAATCCAAGGTTTTTATTTAGCACAGTGGCTAAATTAACAAATTACCAGACGCCACCTGATTCAAATATTCCACCAACGTTAAATAGTAATGACTTTATGAATTTCTTCACTGATAAAATAGATAACATTAGAAATACAATAGCGAATGTAGATTCTACATCATCTAACACTTCAGTTTCATCCATCGCACCCAAAGATAAACTACAGTGCTTTACAACTATAGGACAGGAAGAGCTAAATAAACTTATCACTGTATCTAAACCAACAACATGTTTATTAGATCTGTACCCACTAAATTACTGAAAGAGTTGTTACCTGTAGCCGAAGAACCGCTTCTCAATATCATTAACTCGTTGTTATCTTTAGCTCACGTCCCAAAACCATTCAAGCTGGCGGTTATCAAGCCTCTTATTAAGAAACCAAAACTAGATCCTAGTGTACTGGCAAATTATAGGCCTATTTCAAATCTTCCATTTATGTCAAAAAATTTTGAAAAAGTTGTGTCTGCTCAATTGAGCACCTTCCTGCATAAAAATGATCTGTATTAAGAATTTCAGTCAGGTTTCAGGCCCCACCATAGCAAAGAAACTGCACTTGTTAAAATTACAAATGACCTGCTCCTTCTGTCAAATCAAGGCTGCATCTCATTTCTAGTCTTACTTGATCTTAGTGCTGCGTTCGACACCATAGACCATGACATACTCATAGATAGATTACAAAACTATACAGGTATTCAAGGGCAGGCTCTAAGATGGTTTAGATCCTACCTGTCCGATCGCTACCATTTTGTTTACTTAAGTGGGGTGTCATCTCATTTATCATCAGTAAAATTTGGAGTGCCACAAGGATCCGTCCTAGGTCCCCTTCTATTTTCAATATACATGTTGCCCCTTGGTAATATTATTAGAAAATACGGAATTAGCTTCCACTGATGATACTCAGCTATATATCTCAACGATTATCAATTCTCAATTATCTAAGCTAACAGAGTGTGTTAAAAATGTAAAAGATTGGATGACAAATAATTTTCTCCAATTAAATTCGGATAAGACGGAGATATTAATTATTGGACCAAAAAACACTACACAGAACTAGACGGATGTACTGTTACTTCCTCTACAGTCAGAAATCTGGGTATCATATTAGACAGCAATTTGTCTTTTGAAAATCATATTTCCAATGTTACAAAAACTGCATTCTTCCATCTTAGAAACATTGCCAAGCTACGAAACATGTTATCTGTTTCTGATGCAGAAAAGCTAGTTCATGCATTCATGACCTCTAGACTGGACTATTGTAATGCACTTCTAGGTGGTTGTCCTGCTTCTTCAACAAACAAGCTACAGGTAGTCCAAAATGCAGCACCTAGAGTCCTTACCAGGTCAAGAAAATATGATCATATTACCCCAATTTTACAGTCTCTGCACTGGCTACCTATTAAGCTCTGTATCAGTTACAAATTATCATTACTTACCTATAAGGCCCTAATTGGTTTAGCTCCTGCGTACCTAACTAGCCTTCTACCACGCTACAACCCATCACGCTCCCTAAGGTCACAAAACGCTGGACTTTTGGTAGTTCCTAGGATAGCAAAGTCCACTAAAGGAGGTAGAGCTTTTTCACATTTGGCTCCCAAACTCTGGAATAGCCTTCCTGATAATGTTCGGGGTTCAGACACACTCTCTCTGTTTAAATCTAGATTAAAAATGCATCTCTTTCGCCAAGCATTCGAATAATGTATCTCTTAAATTGTGAGTGTAGTTGCATCTGATCAAATGTGCATTTTTATTCATTAGCTTGGGTTAAACTAATTTTACTTTGTTGAATCAGCAGCTATGCTAATGATGTCTCTATTTTGTTTCTATGTTTTGCCACGGGTAGCTAGGATTTACACAAGCTTCAGTCTGGACCCAGAACACCTGAGAAGAGATGATGCTGACCCTCAGAGGACCCCAGATGATGCTAACCCTGAATCACCAAACAGAACTAACAATTATTGCTACATGTTTGACTGCATCATATAACAATTATTAATTAATATTATTAATAATGTTCATCGTCTAGCTGACTACGTCTTGTATACATTTTTTCTACAAATCCTGTCAAACGTGCACAAACTGATAGTCACCACCATAAGCTACTACTAAATATTGTAGAAACATTATTTTCTGTAAAGTTGCTTTGTAACGATTCATATTGAAAAAAGCACTATACAAATAAACTTTGAATTGAATTGAATTGAATTCTAACACTTTATTTTGATGGGTCCACAACATACAACATACTGACTATGAGAAACTTTGCAAGTATATGTCAACTTATTCTACTAACCCTAAACCTACCCTAACAGTCTACTCTGAGAGTTAGTAGACTTGTAGTTTCAAATGAATGAGAATTAGTTGATATAGATATACCACCTGGCAGTCGTAAAGCATACCAATATACAGAGGTCTTCCCAGGGCTGCCATTTCCATTGTCTTTGATTCTATGACCATAATAAAAAAGAGAAATAATGTTTTTTAAAAAACATTTTTCAATCTTAATGGTAATGACTAATGTTTAATGCTGTAGAAATCATTATAATAAAAATATCTTCTAGCTCATTGCACAACAAAATGTGTTCAGAGGGAATACAGAATCAAACAAACAATCGTCCAATAAGCACACAAAATCATATAACATTCAAGATATTTTTAATATGAAGACATAATTTTATGTTCAACAAACCATTTAGGATCATATTAAGATTCAAACACAAAAAACTCTGAAACTTAGGCTAGTACTTTCCATGCTACGCTACCAGTGTTATGTTGATAGTGTTATGTTATCTTATGGAAAGATAAACAGTTGTTTTTCTGAAGCTATTACGGTCAAAAACCTTACTCTGAATCAAATGAATGAGTGAATGATTAATTATTAATTGACATCAGCTAACATCTAATGCAATGTAGAAAATCATACACTGATAATACACACTAATGCCAAGGGGAAATTGTCTCTGGAAAGAGGTTTGGTAAAGTGATATTTAATTTTGTTTGTATGTCATACACTGGAGGGCAGGAGTTGGATTCTGTTTACACAGCACTGAACACAAAGTACTGTTCGTTTTGCACAAAACGGCGAAGTGTATGCTTGTATGTTCCTTTTCCAGTGTCAAAGTAGGAGTCCTTTTCATAATAGGAATCTCTAGTCACAGAGCTTCACTGTGACAGTCACATTAAAATAATATAGGAGTAATAATAATAATAATAATAATAATGTGAACATCCAATCCAAAAAGATCTGATCTGTGCAAATTTTGCAGTGGTGTAACTTGTAAAAAGCTTGATGGTTTTCAGTTGGACAGTGACTAATTATCATGACTAAGTATAACTGAATTTTAGGTAAAAAAAAAGGCAAAAAATCTAAATATTGCCCATGTATCTTCCCCCACTGCTGTAACAATTTGAAATGACAACTAGTTTGCATAGCAATCATCCTGAATTTTTTTTTTTTTTTTTTATTTGAACCCTATTAAGAAATGTTAAGAACATAGATAAAATAACTGCTGATAGTCAATCATATTTACAGTACAAACCTTGTCAATGAACTATGAGGGCAAAAAAAAAAAAATCGTTCATTAATCCTAATCGAGGTAAAATGATCAATTAATCGAGGTTTTGATTTTAGACCATAATCGTCCAGCCCTAGTATACCATACATACATTTTCAATGGAGGGACAGAAAGCTCTCGGACTTGATCTAAAATATCTTAAACTGTGTCCCGAAGATGAACGGAGGTCTTACGACATGAGTCATTAATGACATAATTTAAATTTTTGAGTGAACTACCCCTTTATACACGTTTAACAGCCATTTAATCAGACATTTACGAAGCATTTGTGAATCCGAAGGAGAGTTTTTGTGTAGTTCTGATTTACGCGCAAATTAGTTCCATGAATGATGCTTATATATGCTATATAAAGGAGGAAGTCATGGCCTAGTGGTTAGAAAGTTTGACTCCTAACCCTAGGGTTGTGGGTTAAAGTTTCAGACTGGCAATACTACGACTGCGGTGCCCTTGAGCAAGGCACCGAACTCCAAAATGATCCCCGGGCGCCGGAGAATAAATGGCTGCACGCTGCTCCAGGTGTGTGTTCACTGCTGTGTGTAGGGTTAGGTACCGAAACCCAGTACCAATATGGCACCGGTACCTATGGAACCGGTATGCACCAAACCGAATCAGCGCGCAGATTTTAGTGCCTCATTTCTGTGCCTCTTAAATGCCTGAGCGATCGATTGAAATATTTGTCCTGATTCTCTGAAATGTACACACGAAGCATGGGCGTCACTAGGCTTTTAGCGGGGCTTTATAAACTTTACACAAATTCACGATCGCCTCAGAGTCTGACCGCTTAAATGTTATATGAAAACAGCGTCAGACCTGACTCCTCCTCGTCTTTCAGCACGTCAGCACGTCAGCAGATAGCGCGGAGCAGCGTGAGCGGACTCAAACACAAACAGAGGACAGAAGATGTGTGTTTATCAACAGATTGCTAGAATATCTGTGTCTGTGCAGTTGTTCGTCATAAATACAGTTTACAAAAGGTCACGCAGGAGCAGTCGGTTTCTCATCTACTTTGAATTATAAATAGAGGGCCCTATGGAATCCATTTAAAAAATTTTTTTTCCAAATTCATTTACATTTAATCATTTAGCAGTGTACGAAAGACAAGAAAAGTGATAATATTCAGTTAACTTTTATATACTTAAAATAATCAAAAAGCATGTCTAAGTAATTAAGTTTTACAGTTTTATTTTTACCAAATTCTGTTGTACATTACATTTCTGCATTCCATTTTAATGGTTTCTTAAATTTTTTATAATCAAAAGCATCTCAAATTAATAGATTTTCTTAAAAAACAAAACAAAACAAAAAGATACAGGTGAATCTCAAATTAGAAAGTCATTAAAAAGATTATTTTATTTCAGTAATTCA
The DNA here is from genome assembly GCF_023724105.1 of Carassius gibelio. NCBI lineage: Eukaryota > Metazoa > Chordata > Actinopteri > Cypriniformes > Cyprinidae > Carassius > Carassius gibelio. Next base: position 35,706,547 of record NC_068398.1, on the reverse strand, counting down.
ACTCAAATTGTGAAACATGTGTATTAAATTCAATATAAACAGACTGAAGTAGTTTAAGTCTTTGGTAATTGTGATGATTTTTTTTTTTCCATCAATATGTTTATTGGTCTTTTTAGAATTTGAAATGATATACAACAGAACCTCCTCTCAGACACAAAATACAATGATATCATATATAAAATGTTATATCCATAATCAGACATGGGGACTTGTGACTTGGACTCGAGTTGACTCAAGTCGCTATTTTTAGGACTTGAGACTTGACTCGGAAGTTAAAGACTCGGGACTTGACTTGACTTGAGACACGATGACTTGAATGACTTGAGTGTTAATCACATCATGTTTTCAGTTTGAATATAAAATATATAAATTATTTTTTAAAATAAAGTTGATTACTCAGCTGGAGCGCAGGCTGAGAATAGCGTCGTGACTGGATCAGGACACTATCAGTCATGCCCTCTCTACCTTACACACACCACGCCCACTTAAATCAGATATCACATCACATCAACATGTCAGCCTGAGAGGTACCGAGGGTCATCGCTTTTGTCTTCAATAGTTCGCGCCTAAAAACGCGTGGAAAACGCTAGTCGCGCCGCTTTCTCCTTCTTTCCAAAGCGCTCGGGCAGAAGTGCTCCTGGGGCATCTGTCGTTGCTAAGCATCCATTACACGCTCTCTCTCATTGAAGACGCGGAAATTTCAGCAAAGGATAAATGGATTTGCAGCACCAAAAATCGCTCGCAGTAGCTCTGCTACTAAATTCATTTCAAAATGGAAATCCATATACAGCTATGAACAGATGTTCCTCCATCTTAGCTGAGCTTTCAACGTTTATACGGGAAAGGTTGAAGCTGATTGGTTAGTTATTGTCACATGAACTGCGGTGCGCTTGCGGCATTCTGAAAAGTTTAGATGTTTTTAACTCGATGTGGTGCGCGTCGTGAGCGCGTTGCTTCCATTATGAGCGCGCATACCGCGCGCCTACATTGGAAATAACGAACTTGCGCGCGCGAAAGACGTGATGTGAACGGCCCCTAATGATCCGCTAGCAGGCCGTCAAAAAAACGCATTCCAGGGGCGGCGCTAGGGCTGGGCTAAGGGGGCATAAGCCCCGAATATTTTGTTACCTTGTCTTTCTCATAGAGCAAAACAATTAATCAGAAAAACAAATGTAGCTGCCGCGATTACCCAATCATGAGAAGTGCATATTACACACACACACACACACACACACACACATATATATATATATATATATATATATATATATATATATATATATATATGTGTGTGTATGTATACACAGTACAGAATATAAATATGACGTATTTTAAGTTGTTTCATACTTTTTTGTTATGTACAGTACAGACCAAAAGTTTGGACACACCTTCTCATTCAAAGAGTTTTCTTTATTTTCATGACTATGAAAATTGTAGAGTCACACATTTATTCATCAAAAATACCTACAATGTGTGGTTGTTATGGCAGTGGCAATACCTATTAACACAAGTCATTCTGTTTCTTCTGTATCCATTTGGATCTTCTGGACAAAGATCTTAGCTTCCGCTGGGGAAGTGAACTTGTGGACTTTCTCCTTGTATGTCAGCACCAGCGTGGATGGGGAAAGAATGCCATGCCGCACCCTTAGTTTACGCAGCTTGTCGCGAACAACATCGAACTGCTTCCGCTGCCTGTGCACCTCCGTAGCAACATCAGCAAACAGCTTCACACGTTGATTCTTGTAGAAGATCTACTTCTTTGTTTTGGCAGCTCTTAGTACGGTTTCTTTCTGCTTGTAGTTAAGAAATCTCATGATTACCGTTCTCGGCGAGGCATCGGTGTCTCTCTTTGGCCCGACGCGGTGAGCCCTTTCCAGGACTAAAGGGTGACGCATTGGGTTTAACTCCAACGCGTCTGGCAACCAGCTCTCCAAAAACCCACACATGTCGGAGCCCTCACAATTTTCAGGGAGACCCACCAGCCTAAGATTGTTCAAACGCGATCTTGTTTCCATGTCGACCACTTTGTCCTCAAGATGTTTATTTCTTTTCTGTAAACTCTCGACCACCGCTTTCAAGTCGACCTGCCCGTCTTCCACGCTAGACAGGCGCACCTCAGCCTCGGCCATCCGCTCTGTACATTCAGACAAATCTTTTCTTGTTTCTTCTATAGCTTTCAGTATGCCATCAAATCTTCCCGCGAACTCTGTTTTCAAATTGCGTATCTCTCCCAATATCTCATCTTTAGCCATATTTAGCAGCTGTTGGTCATTGCCGGGTGGAATCATCGCGTTGTTGTTCACATCACCTTCGTTAGTTTCTTTGTAAACAGTTTTAGCATCATTCATAACGTTAGCTTCCTTGCTAGCTGGCTGCTCTATGCCATGCGATCCAAAGCCTGTTAATTTGGATTGCGTAGTTGATTTAGGCTTATCCCTACTCCCTCTTCCAATGCCAGGCATTTCTGCGCCAGTTTCACAGTTTCGGAGAGTTTTTTGGCTCAACTAAAAGGATTAGTCAGGATTGTTGTAGAGAGCAGGCTCGAACGTGACCTTCTAGCTTGCGGCCATACCAGGAAGTCCCAATTGTGATGATTTTAGCTTACATTTAACAAAAACCCACCAATTCAATGTCAGGGACATTTACCCATCCCTGATTACCCATTACCCATTTTTTAATTTGTTAAAATGTTGCTTATTTAGAGTTAAATATTTGTGAGAGATCTATGTATTCTATTCCATTACAGGTGGAAACAGCTTTAAGAAACAGACTGAAGGACCAACATTTAGATGCATGCTGCAAGGTGGATGTGGATGGGCCCCATCAGGATGAAATAGACTATTGAGAGTGAGGAGTTGTTGTCATAGTACTGAGCCCCTCCCCTCGAGATCACAGTCTCCACCATGTTGCCATTCCGCTGCAGGGAGCTCGTATGGGTCGATATTCTGGATGCCTGAGAGCTTCTCCAAAAACCTGTGTTTTGCACTTGGTGTAACCTTCCATTGTTCCTATGTGTTCCATATGTATCGTGTGAGGTACTGGAGCAGTTTTTAACACAGCAGTAACTTCCAGTCATGTTAAAACAGTGTGGAAATGTGAGAACCTCCTCTCCTCGACCCATACGAGCTCCCTGCAGCGGAATGGCACAGAGACCTGGACCATTTACCTACTTGCACACATACGGACATTGTGAACTGTCTAGTTTATGGTGTAAGTTACTACACGATTCAGGAGTTTAAAAGCCACAAGTCTTTGGAAAGTTACTAGTCTTTCTGCTGTGGCTGGGTCCATCTACAAGCCTCCAGGTGATGAAAACAGTGTTGTACTGGCCAAGGTAAGTTTCTTCACATGCGTTTTAGCATGTTGTATTTACACTGCATCTAGCAGACACTTCTTGACCAAAAGGACAAAGTAATTAACTGCGACTGTTAGGGCTGCACGATGTGTCTTTTAAGCATCGATATTGCGATGTACGAATTCACGATAGTCACATCACAGGATGTGCGATGTAGGCTGTCGTAGTTGATCCGTTATTCATTAACTATATTGGCCAGCTGCTCCCTGGCCCTTGACGAATGTGATTCGTGGATTAATTGCACAGTTTAACCATCATAGAGTGAAGGTTTATCATTTGCATGTGTTTTTAAGTCCTGTCAGTTTAACAGGGCGAATATAAGAACGAGCAGAGAGAGAGCGAGAGAGCCCCGGCTGCGAGCGCACGCTCACCTTCACCGTCTTCAAACAACACGAGCGCTGTCTTGGTCTCTCTCCCTCGCGCATAATTAATCAAAATCAATTGACAAGATGTTGTCAAACAAAAAAAATATATATATCCGGTGATGAAGTGTTTTTTGTGTGGTGTCAAATCTTGAGCGATATCCTAAACTGCAGAGATAATTACACAACGCGTGCCGTACATGTCTGATTCGCGAACTAATGATTCCTTTGAACCCATTAAATTTAATGAATGGTTTAAACAACTGACCTGGTCCAACTAGGGCTGGACGATTATGGCCTAAAGTCAAAACCTCTATTAATTTAACATTTTACCTGTATTACGATTAATGAACGATTATTTTGTTTCTGTTTTGTTTTGTTTTTTTTGCCCTCATAGTTCATTGACAAAGTTTGTACCGTAAGCAGGGCCGTAGCTGGGGTTTGCGGGGCCCCGGTGCAGGTTGTACCAGTGGGCCCTGTTTGAAAGTGTTTAATTTGTATATTCGTTCTGTTCATTTGTTTGTGCTATTTACACAGTGTTTACGTTTTTTCAAGTTTGTAAGTGTCCAGGTACAGAAACCGAATAATAAAATGTAAAATAGCACTGTAAAAATTAAACATACAGTCAAACTAAAAATTATTCAGACACCTTCAACATTTCTCACATTATTAGTTTAGTTTAGAAAATGGTAATAAAATATGTCAAGAACTCAAGAGTTTAACTGTCAGAACAAATTCATCTTGATAATATCAGATAACTTTGTAATAGGGATGTGCAACAGTGATAGAGTACTCGACAGCGACGATCGATCACGTAAACGATGATCGAAATTATTATTATTTTTTTTTTGATTGGTTATGGCAGCACATTGGGCGGCGCCCTGATCTCTGATTGGTTAGCCTTCCACTTGATGCCTCAAAAGACATAAGAAGATATAATCATGGCCTCAAAGTCACGATGGCTGGTTTGCCTTTGAGAAGAACGATGAAAAAACAGTTCAGGGTAAGCTGTGCAGTGCCAAGCTGTCACACAAATCTTCAACAAATACAATGCGCTATCATCTAAAATTTGTACATAAAATATCTGGCGATAACAGAGCGGCAACTCAGACGAGCATTGAATCACTTGACGTAAGACCTAAATGCAACGCAGGCAGAACCGAGAAGACGACAAAGCTATTCGCTGAAATGGTGGTGAAATATTTGCTGCCTATTAGTTTCAGGGACAGAGAAGGTTTACTTGTCCAGAGGTACCTGGCTGTTCCTGCAACATCTGTTCCAGCGGAGCTAATTTATTCCTCTAAATGTGAACAGGCTGCGCACTCGGTTCTCATCTGAGCACGTAGACCGCCTTATGTTTTTGAATAGACATTTGAATGTTTCACCGGTCGTGGTAAATATAATATCCATGTTTTTTAAATAATATTATTATTTTAGTTTTGAGTTTTAGCCATAGTTAAAATATCTAGGCTATTTGGTCTCTGTTTTATACCTTATTATAATAGTTGTTTGGTTAAACTTGGTGAACTTTTTTCTTTATCTTTTAAAAACTACGTTTCACCGCTGGATCAAAATATGCTGCTAAAGTTATACTGGAAGACAATGTTTTGTAAAAAATAAAATGCAGTTGAATAAAGTAGCAAAAAAGAAAAAGTATCTTTGTGTCTTAATTTTTAAATCACAGACAAATAATGAAATGTTCTTTATAAAATAAAAATACAGTGGGCGCGGGCCCACTGCGGGTTTTCTGTGGGACAGTGTGGGCAGAGCAAACCCACACTAAACCCACATGGGCCCCAACGGGACCAACAGCAGTTTTGCCCACAGGGGGCCCCAAGCGGGTTTCGTGTGGGCAAGCCGATTCTTGAAGATGGCTAAGGACTGAGCTGCTCTGATTGAGATGGGGAGGTCATTCAACCAGGAGGGAACATTTAATTTAAAAGTCTGTAAAAGTGACACGCAAGCTTCTAGAAGCACATAAGTCTGAAGTAATGCATTTAGGTAAAGGGGTGCAGAGCCAGTGTTGGTTTTGTATGCAAGCATCAATACCTTGAATTTTATGTGAGCAGCAATTTGTAGCCAGTGCAAATTGATAAACATAAACACATAATAAATGTACACAGCACACACATATATTATGTAAAAAAAAAAATAAATAAATGTATTTATTTATTTTGGATACGATTCATGATCGATCGTTTAAATATTAAATATTTCTGAAAGGAAAAAGTAATATTTAATAATATAATACATAAAATTTGCGTCAGCTCTTCAGCACGTGATTAATTCTAGCCAATGAGAGCAGGAACTGTCGGAACTCTGCATAGTTAATGAGCTGTCATTCCGACCGACTTCAACTGATACCGCCCAGCTCCGCTCAACCAGGTAAGCTTTTTAAATTTCTCAGTTAATTTCTTAATTTTCATTACAATTTGTAACATTAGACAAAATAGTTGTGAATGAATTATTTAATAGGAGTTAATTTACACATTTTAATTTTGATTAACAATGTTGCTAGTGGCGTTTTTAAATGACCAACGGTTTTAACGGCAGACTTCCGTTCGTTTTCTGAGGTAACATAATCTCTGGTAATATATCCTTTCAAATTGCACATGAATTCATTAAATTAACATTTATTTACGTCCATTGTGGTGTTAATTGGGTTTCCTTTTCTGTCTTGTTGTTTTACAGCGAGCAGTAACGTTAGGCCTAACGTACATAACGTAACATTAGTCTAATGGAGTAAGGTTAAGTCCGTATAATGTCTCTTATAAACTCCTAAATAGCAACATAAACGAAGATTAATATAGCATAATACAGTACCTCAGCTACACACGCTTATCAAATCTCGTTATCATTAATGTATGGCTGTTCATAACTGATAGATTTATATGTACATTCATTCATACAAACCTATGTAATATTTAAGTGATAATTTCTTTTTTCTCCCTTATCCATTTTCAGATATTAAACCATATACCATATTTTTTTTTTTTTTTGTTTAACTTTAGTTTTAATCCATTAACATAATGTTTGTCTTCTCTCTTTTGTGTATTGTTTGCCATAGTCCTGATCGCAGAGTTAAGGTCCTGTCTCAGTCCTGTACTGCTGAAGCAGCTGATGGAGGTCTTCAGGGTCATCACACACTTCGGAAAGGTGCGGACAGACTGGAGATAAACTCTGCAGAGATGCTGGTCCTCCAGGACATCATTGTTGAAAGTGATCAACCTAGCAGTCATCCTGCGTGTCTTCTCAATGGTGTCAAAATAAAAATACATTTTAATTTGTATTGATACATGCAATATTTCACTGATATTCATTGATGTAAAGAGTCACTAGGAACAGGTCACTGCATCTTTTGTCATGTAAGTACACTTTAATTGGTTTAAAGCTGCATATTCATGCATCAAGTTAAAGTCATTAGTTAATTTTAAAGCGCTCATTTTTCAAAAAATGAAAGGTCTGTCATTTACTTATACCTGTATTACTTACTGTATTACAATAATAAGCTATTTTTATCTGTGACTCAAATCCAGCGAACACTATTGTCTCATTTAGTCATTCACACTCTGTCACTCCCTGTGTATCTCTGCTATCAGTAAAGCATACATTAATTTATTATTAACATAAAAAAATGTTCCACAAAAAAAAACTATAAGTGCCCTGGGAGACTTCCTGAGGAGGATATTTTGACTTTGTTAAGGTTTATATATATATATATATATATATATATATATATATATATATATATATATATATATATACACACACACACACACACACACACACATATTTACATTTTAATTGTTGTTTTCTTTCTCAGGTAGATGCTGGAATGAAAAGCAGCCATGCTACAGCATCTAATATGGAGACTTCTATTAAAGTGGCTCTGTAACATAAGAGACTTGTGACGGTGGACGGAGCAGAAGATCAGAGATCAGGCAGAGCTCTACTGGTGCCTCTTAGGGGATTGATTTATCTATAATTATCTATCATATCTATTTAATGTTCTGATGAAGTTATAATTGGTCATTATTCTGTTTTATAAATGTATTAAATATATTCTAGTGTTCAATAGTTTGGGGTCAGAAAGTTTTTTTTTCTTTAAGATATTACTTGTATTCAGCAAGGGTGCATTATACTGATAAAAAGCAACAGTAAAAACTTTTACATTGTTGGACAAAAATCCTATATAAAAATAAAAATGCTGCCTTTTAAAACCTCTAAAATATATTCCCCACTGTGCCCACACCCAGCCCACACTCTCCCCACTGTGCCCACACCCAGCCCACACTGTCCCCACACTCTCCCCACTGTGCCCACACTGTCCCCACTGTGCCCACACCCAGCCCACACAGTGTACATAACTGTGGTCATGTTATGGGCACACAATTGGTCCTATTGGGGCCCACAGTGGGCTGCCCACACGGGCAAGATTTTTTGCCCGCAGTGGGCCCAGGCAGGCCCCAAAGGGGCATACACTACACTCACGAGATGCCTGAATTGGTTTATATATATATATATATATATATATATATATATATATATATATATATATACATACATATATATATATATATATATATATATATATATATATATATATATATATATATATATATAAATAAAACCTCTTACACTTTACAATAATGTTCTATTTATTAAACTATTTAATTACATTATTTATCCTTTACTATTACTAAACTGCACTTCTACAACATTGTCAATTTCAACAATAGGGCTTGGGTGTTGTGACGTCATTACTTGGCGTGGCCGCCACGTTGAATGCTTCCTTTACTGCCACTCGGACTACTGTGCAGTGTTTAGACATACTCCCTCTCATCCGTGTGTCTTAATTTGATGAATTAAAAATCTATTTTAACCATTTTCAACCGTTGCTGTATTGTGGGGTGTAATAGCGCAACACATAATAGCCATGGGGAAAATAAAATGAGAATGGATTAAGTTTACACCGCTTTCCTGCTTGGAGGCGCGACGGAGACCATAACATCTGAATGTTAATTTATATATCTTAAGTAAACATTGAAAATAAGGGAAATTTCTACATTCATCTTTTTGTTGCTATCCCTCTGCTGACAGCAAAAATTTGTAAATTTTTCTATGTAGGACTAGAAAGTGGCATTACTTCTCCAGTTGGCAAGACTCTTATCACTTCTGGGGATGGGGAGTTCAGACAGATAACCATCTAGCTGTTGAGCAGTTGAGCTTGTCATCTGCCTGACATTTGAGAAATATTTGAGAGAGTGTATTTAAATAGGGCCAGGGCATAAATAAACATTTTTAGCAAATTAAAGCAGAAATCTAGCAGAAAATCTAGCATATGGCTACAATCTGATATTATGTATGTATATATGTTTGTGTGTGTGTATAAGAACAAAATAGCCAACGTATTATTATTATTTGAGGCACTTTCTTGCAGAATTCCACTGAACATATCAGACAACGATGGTGCATGCCCCTCATCTGGTGCAGAGACCAGTCTTTTTTTCTGCGCTCTGATCTGTCTCCTATGCAGGTGCACGTGCACGTGCAGGTCGCGGTTTCTGTTTGCGTCATCACAACATTTCGGCCGTGTTGTTTCGGTGATAAAAGTCTATCGGCCGAAAACCGAAAAGGCCATTTTCGGCCAAAAATTTTCGGTGGCCGAAATTTCGGTGCATCCTCTAAACTCATGGTCATGTTCAAGAAACCAATTTGAAATAATTCGAGCTTTGTGACATGGTGCATTATCCTGCTGGAAGTAGCCATCAGAGGATGGGTACATGGTGGTCATAAAGTGATGGACACGGTCAGAAACAATGCTCAGGTAGGCTGTAGCATTTAAACGATGCCCAACTGGCACTAAGGGGCCTAAAGTGTGGCAAGAAAATTTCCCCCACACCATTACACCACCACCAGCAGCCTGCACAGTGGTAACAAGGCATGATGGATCCATGTTTTCATTCTGTTTACGCCAAATTCTGACTCTACCATCTGAATGTCTCAACAGAAATCGAGACCAGACCAGGCAACATTGTTCCAGTCTTCAACGGTCCAATTTTGGTGAGCTTGTGCAAATTGTAGCCTCTTTTTCCTATTTGTAGTGGAGACCCCATTGGGTTAGAGAGTCAGACAAGCAATCGAAGGGTTGTGAATTCGAGTCTCGGGCCGTCAGGAATTTTAGGTGGGGGCAGTGCATGTACAGTTCTCTCTCCACCCTCAATACCATGACTTAGGTACCCTTGAGCAAGGCACTGAACCCCCAACTGCTCCCCGGGCGCCACAGCATAAATGGCTGCCCACTGCTCTGGGTCTGTGTTCACAGTGTGTGTGTGTGTTCACTGCTCTGTGTGTGTGTGCACTTTGGATGGGTTAAATGCAGAGCACAAATTCTGAGTATGGGTCACCATACTTGGCTGAATATCACGTCACTTTTTTTTTTCCTTCTTTTTTTCCACTTTTTATATGGCGTCAATTGCTTGATTTTTTACCCGAAAAAAAAAAAAAACTCACCATTATTAAATACAGATATTTTATTAACATAACGAATAAAAATACCACCATGGATAGGCTGAAAAAAACAGAAAATTGGCAAACTGTGGAACCAAACAAATAGCCATAGAACGTTTATTGCCCTGCCAATATTAGAACATTTTTACCAATGATACGGTTTGTACTTCAGGGTCACACACACGCGCATCTCGTCAGTAAAGGGGCTCCTAGTATATATCCAACCCGTGCATTTAAGATCAGGATTGTCCGGTTTTCAAAACAAAACCTGCTCAATTGCTTTTCAAAACTAGCATAATCGCGTTTTGTTCCTGGCGATAAATACACTTTTTTTTGCCAGGTTTGCTTTGGTAAAATTTGAATTTTAAGCCGTGTTTCTAACTAAATAAAGTTCTGGGTAAAAAAATTCCCCTCAGAAAGTCCCTGCTGGCGAGGTAGTACTTTTTCAAAGTTCCGGAACTTTCGGGGGCGGGACTTTGGGCACCAAAACATCCTGATTGGTTGAGTTCAGCAGCATTGTGATTTCAACCAACAAAATTCACAAGCTGGATCCGGATCTGGCACCTCCAAAATCCGATCCGGCAACTCATTTTGGCGGATCCCCCCTCCTCCAGGGGCGGCGTTTCCGTATGGCAGACAGAGAATAGCCAGATATGTGCCGTGAAAAATGATCCAAAATTCTTATCTCTTTTATAATTAGTTATTATTACTTTAGAAATCAAAGGGTTTTAGAAATATTTAACCAATGATAAGTATTTAAAGGAGCTTGTAAAACATTACACCATTGGATCCTCAAGCTCTGAGCAAAACCTCGTCAGTTCACGCGCCTTCACTCAGATCGACGTGCGCGTAGCCTGGAGAAGACAGATCTTAAGAAAACAATAAATAAAAACAATAAGCAGAGTGATTATTATTAATCGCCTATGCAATTTTTTTGTTTTTGTTGACATTTCTAATCGTAAACACAGCCATGTTGAAGCCTGCAGTAAATGTTTTGCATTATGGCAATCCACTCTGCTTATTGTTTTTCGAAAATGTTGCACTCCTGTTTGTCATTGTACACATAACTTCACGCCAATAAATCATCAGAAATATTGGTCTATACATTTATCTATATTTGGTGTTATTTGCTGTATAAAACTTTAGACATGCAAAATTGATTTTACAATTGATTCAATGAACACTTGTCCCTCAAATCAAACAGGATTTTTTTTTTCACAAAAGTGACAACCCAAGAAAGCAAAGTAAACGGTCTCTCATTTGTAGGTTGCATTGATACGTAGCGGTGGATGCAAGTAAAACAGTACCTAATTTTTTTTCTTCTCACCTGAAATTCATGCAATAAACATTTTTCTGACAAAGATTTAAATTTGTTTGTGGTATATATAGCCTGCATCAAAATGAGGTTTGCAATTATGTGCCTGAAGGTGTGGGTTGAAGACCCAGTCAGTGACGTCACGATATGCTAATTTGATAATATGCTAATTTAAAATGATATGCATATCACAATCACAAAAAATTACTTTTTTTTTTACATTGAAACTTGAAAAAAAAAGACTGACCTACCGACCTTTTAAAAAAAAAAAAACGTACTGCAACATATTTTTAAAGATGGCCTAATCTAACAGCAATGTTAAATGTTTGGCATAGTCTTTTTTGAGAGGGGAAGAGCACTAACAGCATTTTTTTTTTTTAAATGGCACAAATAGTACCTGTCATTAATAATTAAGACATATTCTATTCATCAATAATAGTTTTATTATTATTAAAAAATATATATAAAAATTAAAGCTGCAAGCAGCGATGAACGGGCCCTCGCAACCTTCTCCAGGTTTCTGGTTCCTCGTGTTTTATTCTCCATGTTTCTGGTTCCTCGTGTTTTATTTCTGGTTCCTCGTCTTTTATTCTCCGGGTTTCTGGTTCCTCGTGTTTTATTCTCCAGGTTTGTGGTTCCTCGAGTTTTATTCTCCGGGTTTCTGGTTCCTCGTGTTTTATTCTCCATGTTTCTGGTTCCTCGTGTTTTATTTCTGGTTCCTCGAGTTTTATTCTCCGGGTTTCTGGTTCCTCGTGTTTTATTGTGCTGGTGTCTGGTTCACTCGTGTTCTCTTCTCTCTCTTCTTTCACAAACTGCATCTTCACAGCAGCAGATCTCAGTTCAGATGATAAACTCCTCCAGATATTCTTGCTTGCTTCAAAACACAGTGACGATTGTTAGGATGAGAATATTACAGGTGTTTACTGAACTGATTCAAAAACTAAAATTTTCTCTTAGAAACGTGTCTAACCGTTTGTGTTAAGGCAGCACACCGACATAACAACAACAGAGAGCGCGGTGAAACTGAACTTCTTCCTCTAAGGTTTAATGATGTTTGTCAAACAAACGAATGTGTTTAGCGCCTCCCGCTGGACTGGAGCGAAGCGACCAGGGGTGCGCTTCCCAAAACTATAGCTAAAAATTGCTAACCTGTTAGGAACTTTGTTGGTTGGCAATGGGAAATTGCATTGCAACCAACAACGTTGCTAACTTAGTTAGCAACTATGGTTTTGGGAAACGCACCCCAGACTAGTGATGTGTCGTTCTGAACGTTCGTGTGTCGTTCATTTGATAAAGCTAGCACTTCAATTAATTATATTGTTAATTTTTTTATTTTGTTTGTGAAGTTTTTTTTATTCACAAGCAAAAATTCTTTAAATCGCAGCCTACTTTTCCAAAATTTTTAATTGAAATTCATGCATGTCTGAAACCTCTAATGCTGTGTTCACACCAAACGCGAATAGAGCGTCTGGCGCGAATGATTTCAATGTTAAGTCAATGCAAAGGCGCGTTTACGCGCGTCTGGAGGTCTCGCGGCGCGAATGGGGCGTTAAGCGCGGCGCGGAAGACGCGAATTCGCCTCATTCGCGCGTCTAGTTCGCGCGAATGACGCGAATTGACGCGCGAATAGGGCGTTTCGCGCGAAACGCGCGTTAAGCGCGAAGGTGCTTTTTGTGCATTTAGCGTTTGACGCGAATTCGCGTCTGCCGCCCGAGTTGAAAAATTTGAACTTTGGCGTCAATTCGCGCCGCGTTAACCAATCAGGAGCCTGCTAGGAGTCACTCATTCAACAGTATGTTCCTGCAGCCTCCGGTTGTGCAGGAATACCCTTCTCCACTCATTCAACAAGGAGGAACGACTGATGTTGTCAGTGAGCAGTCAACCGGAGCTATATGACAAAAGTTCATATTTCTATAGAGACAGGAATAAAAAGGACATATATGTATATAAAAAACATATTAATAGATAAATTGAATAAAGGCCAATTGATAAGAAACGTTTCATTTTACCCCAAACAAATTATATTTTATCTTGAACCACTAAAGAGACATCAGAGTCAGCGGCAAATGTCAGAAGGTCTAGCCGAGCCGAGGCTGCTCTCGGCGGATACATGATGATGGAGCTCCCGCTGGTTGCATGGAGCTCATCTCCGAGATCGGCGAAACACATATTTTTAAATAGACGCTGTCATTATAAATAAACCGCATATCTGAGTTTAAAACAACTACATTCTCGCCTGAAATACTTTTAAAACTACATTTCATGACACAGTAACAGTAATATTTTGAAAATTATCCGAATAAAAATGGCGGTTGAAAATGCTGCGTGAACTCAGCTGGCAGAAGCCCCCCCATGACGCGAATTCGCGTCTGTGGTGAAGTTAATTCCACGCGCGAATGAAGCGAATTACTCGCGCGAATGAAGCGAATGATCTCAAAATGGTCAAGCGGCAAACTAGACGCGGTAGACGCGAATTTGACGCTCTATTCGCGTTTGGTGTGAACACAGCATAAGGTTAATTAAAAACAAGAAAAGTGACAGATTCCTGAAATATTATGACAATATTTTTGGTATTACCACTGATGCATAATGTTTCCTCTATGTATCCCTTTTTTATTATTATTATTTTTTTATATATTTATATTTTATTAGATTTGGTTTATATATGTGAAGCTTTACATATACTTGATAACATTTGATTCCTGTAGATGTTCTATTTGTTCTGTTCTTTATATGTCCTTGTTGTCTAAAGCATATTCAATAAAAAAACAAAAATATATATATATGTTTGGCCAGGTCTGGCATAGGCTACAATTTCATTTGGTTTTAAATTAGCCTGTAGCCTACTCAATTTAAACGTGAATGTGTGCTAGGTATCCTAACTAAAAACATGACAATATAGGTTCCATCATCCCTTTATCTTATGTGAAAGACGATCATGACTTTCAACCATCAATGCAACCCACAGACGTTTAACAGGACGCAGTTGTACTTTGAAAAGCCAATTCAATTGCGTGATATCTGACGCTTTCAGGGACAGTAATGTGCAGAAAATTAGCATTTGTTTTAATAACCTGTAGTATAGCCTACTTTATCAGCCTTTGGCTTTCAAACCTACTTTCCATTTCAACATCCACCCTTTGCATGTGTCAGAGATGCACCTGACCTTAAAGCAACTCCAGTGCAAACCTTTCTGCGTATTATAAGGCGCTCTGAGCAACAACAACGTGGTGTAATTGGCTTTTATTTCAATAATAATTATATATATATATTATATAATAAGGGTAAGTTTGCCTATTTAAAAACTTTCATCATAGAGCCCTGCACACTGACAACTAATTATGCTAATTTTCAGCATTGTAGCACACACTGTATATCAATGTGCTTATCAACATTCCTGGAGTTGCATTGCTGAGCCAACTGCAACAATGTGTTTGTTGTATTATTTCATTGATTATTGCTCACCTTCTAAAGTGGGCAATGTGTGTTGAAAATTACTTGCTTAGATAAATTACTTGCTACTTGATAAATTAGTAGCATTGTAGCTTACTGGGAGCACTGGCCATTAGCTACAGCTTCTCAAGTTCAGTATCACCGATTTTGGTTGTGTATTTCCTATCACACATCACTTGCTAATTGTATTTGAGTGATGGCAATTTCATGCATATACTGAGCAATATAATTCTAATTTAGAAACTGATCAAAGTGATGGTAGCCTTGGTGCAATACAGGCACGGATAGAGGAGCTGGCTGTCCTCGTCAAAGTACGCAGCCTAAACCTTTACAAGCAAACAGGTATTTCAGAATAACATATACCTATATTTAGGTTCTTATTAATTCTACTCAATTCTAAAGTTTCAGTTCCTAACCATACACACTGTGACCCTTTAGAAAATGTCCATTGTACCTATGTAGCTAATGGAGCCTTGTCCCGACAGTTTATGTATAGCAATATGCATGAAATCTGAATCAACTATAAGAAATTAATACTCTGTGACTTTTTTGTCAGATAGCAACAAGAGGCGACATAAGATACGAAGAGTCATTTAAATGACAAAAAACGCCTGGCAGCAGCTGTTGCCGAGTACAATCATCTGGCTGAACCTGGACACGTGGCCTTGGCAAAGTGAAAGTAAGTTTATTTTATTCTCTTTTTTTTTAAATAGAAAAACATTTACGTTCGGTCTCATTATGCAATATTGGTTTCCATCTCATGTAAACCTCAGACCTATGTTGCAGAAATGTAAAAATCCAATCTTTATATTGTCTATCTAATATCAATCACATTGCACAGGGCTCCCTTGAAAAGTAGATGTAATATCTCAATGGGACTCTCCTGGAAAAATGAATGATGAATAAAACATGTTCTATACATAAAAACTCCCCTTTCACCTTTAGCAGACCTTTACACCAAAAGGAAGGTATTTGATAAGTTTATGGCTGTGCAACGCCTGAAGGAGGAAGAAGTAATCCTCTGTAAGGAAATGCTGCAACACTGGACATCACTAAAGACACAATACTTGACACTGGGAGCCCTTTCTTCAAACTGTAAGCACATCTATGTCTGTGTCACTGTTTATTTAGATAGAACTGTCTGCAATATTTTACTACACTTTCACCTTAAATACAGTTTTGCTGGAGTGAGTATGTGTCACGGAGTGACTGTGACGGGGCGGAACCAAAAATGAGGAAGATTAGTTCCGCCATATACCATATATCGCAAACACCGCCGCTTCCGGGAATTCCGGTGAACCCAAATCGGCGTGTTATTGGGAACAGGTGTCTTGTTAAGCGTGGCGATCACGGATTTGGCAATTCAGTGAAGAGGAGACACATAAATAGGGCATCAGAAACACAGGAAATGGTTGGTGATTCCGAGAGAATGGTGTACTGTGGAGCTTGGGCAAAGAGAGATACACACACAGGGCTGAGTATACGAATATCTTTATTGGAGCATTGTGTTCAGATGCATTGTGTGAGGTGAAGTTAACACACATTGAAGATCTGCTAGGATTGCAGGAAGGAGGAAAGTGGAAAGATCCAGTGTTAATGAAAGGGTGAGTACACTGAAATATTAGTCGTGTCAACGGTTACTTTGCAAGTGTGGAATATCCATATACCTCTTGTGAGTTGTGACCAATGTGAGCGGCCCCACCGTAATAGGATTAGTGGGTGTGCCGGGACCAGCGAAAAAAAGGAGTCTGGTGCCTTGTCGTGGCTGTGACATTTCCTCTGCCCATCTGCTGCATCGGTGCCCCCAACGTCCAGGAACTAATCCCCGGTCCTATGTGGTTTTGACCCTAATTCACTGTGAGCTTTTGGAGTGCAGTGGGTGAGTCCTTTTCTTTGTTGTGTGTACACTTGAAGTCTGCAGTGTCGTGCTGTGTCATGTCGTCAGTAATCACCCTCTAGGCTGGGAGAGAAAACCCTGTGGGGAAGAACGTGCACCGGTGTTGTGAGACAACCGTCTTTTATATACATGCCCGCTCGTGGCTTTGGACCCCTACTCCACCGAGTGGTGACGTGTCAACAATAGCAAGTAAGGAACAGTGTGCATATTGTGGGGGACGATGACTGCGACGTGTTGGCTGCTATATGAACATCCAGCACTGTAGCCCTTGTGTATGAATACCTGTTTGTGGAGTGCTTTCCGAGGTTCGCCCCTGTCTAGATCTCTGGTCCGTTGTCTGGAAGAGAGGAGAGGGAAGCGTTCGAGTCATTCCTGAGGTACATACCCGGTGGCACAAACCTACCTGAAGCCACCCAGCGTGGTGGCACCAGCTGAGGCCGTGGAAGGCCCAACGTGCAGCAACTTCAATCTGTACTTCTATCCACTCTTGGTCAAATTCAAGAGGTGGTGAGTCTTTCTCCATATATTCACTGAAGCTAAGTAAATTTGTGAAGGAACTCTGTCTGTCTGTTACCAGTCCTACAGGTCTGAGCTTGAGGCTCTGAGCCATCATGGGAGTGTTTCCACGGTTGGAGGTGACCGGTTTGAGTGTTGGTCTGGGAAGTCTGCCCCAGTGAAGAAGACCACAGTTGTCGTGACATATACACATTCTCTAGACTCCCGAGCTGAAAAGGGCTTAAGCCTGACGTCCACCTCTTCGAGGGTCTGTGAGTTGTATCCATTCAGTATTGTCATCGAATACCCACCTGCATGCCCAAAGTCAAACTCCAGTTGCCCTTTGTATACTCTACTGTACGCCCACATTTAAGAGCCAGCATATTGTCCTTGTATACTTGCGTGTACGTCCAAAGTAAAGACCCAGTTGTCCTTCTGCATACATACTTGTACGCCCGAGTGAAATACCAGTGCATCGCCCTTGCATACTCGCCTACAAACTCCATCCGTAGGGTTTACCTGGACGAAAATCCCCGTGACAGAGTAAGAAGCGACTCGGACCTATACTCTCTGGCCTCGAGAGTGGATATTAGATTCCCTTTTCCCTTCCCTTCACACCTTTTAGATAATTTAAATAAAGTTTGTTTTATTCATACTCCCTTTCTCTCGTGTGTCTGGTCATTGGGATGTTCTTGGGACCTCCTCGAGGTGGAAACTAGGGAGGGGAGAGACTCACGACATCTGTGGTCCGCTCCGACCTGTGACATATGTTTGGTGAAGATCCCCATTTCCTAGATTGCAGTAATTAACTAGTCACTCTGGAATGCATGTGCACACTAACAAATGTAATTGACTTCATTGATTTATTGTTATGTTTTTGCAGCCTCTCTTGTTGACTTCTCTGAGGATGCACAAAAAGGACTGCAGTGTCTGGTTCATCAGAGGCTCAGCAAACTGAAAGCAAAAATGCTTTTAGTCAACATCCATTACAAATCTATCCTGAATGATAACTCTCACCTGGAGATGGAGTTGGAAGAAGACATATAACTTGATGCTATAGCCTCTGATTTCAGCTGTTCTGATGAGGACTCTGACTGAATGTCATCTGCCATCAAACATGCTTCAATTACTGTGTTGTACTGCTAAATTCAGAAAAAACAGGTGTTAATTATAGGGCCTAAAAACTCTGCTTGTAATAACCTGGAACACTGTCTAAGACTTGATGGTTGCTGTCAATTCTTCGTTATCATTTAGGAACCTAGGTCTGCTACTTGATCGCAATCTTTCCTTAGAAAGCCACGTTTCTAGCCTTTGTAAATCTGCATTTTTCCATCTCAAAAATATATCTTAGTTACGGCCTATGCTCTCAATGTCAAATGCAGAAATGTTAATCCATGCATTTATGACTTCATGGTTAGACTATTGTAATGCTTTATTGGGTGGTTGTTCTGCACGCTTAGTAAACAAACTACAGCTAGTCCAAAATTCTTACTAGAACCAGGAAGTATGACCATATTAGCCCGGTCCTGTCCACACTGCACTGGCTCCCTATCAAACACCATATAGATTTTAAAATATTGCTTATTACTTATAAAGCCCTGAATGGTTTAGCACCTCAGTATTTGAATGAGCTCCTTTTACATTATACTCCTCTATGTCCGCTACGTTCACAAAACTCAGGCAATTTGATAATACCTAGAATATCAAAATCAACTGCGGGCGGCAGATCCTTTTCCTATTTGGCGCCTAAACTCTGGAATAACCTACCTAACATTGTTCGGGAGGCAGACACACTCTTGCAGTTTAAATCTAGATTAAAGACCCATCTCTTTAACCTGGCATACACATAACATACTAATATGCTTTTAATATCCAAATCCGTTAAAGGATTTTTAGGCTGCATTAATTAGGGTGTTATGGGAAGTGTTTCCGGTTTACCTATTTACTTGCTACATCATTAGAAGAATGGCATCTACGCTAATATTTGTCTGTTTCTCTCTTGTTTCCGAGGTCACCGTGGCCACCAGAACCAGTCTGTAACCAGTTCAGAGGGTCACTGCAGTCGCCCGGATCCAGTACGTATCCAGACCAGATGGTGGATCAGCACCTAGAAAGGACCTCTACTGCCCAGAAAGACAGCGGAGTCCAGGACAACTAGAGCCCCAGATACAGATCCCCTGTAAAGACCTTGTCTCAGAGGACCACCAGGACAAGACCACAGGAAACGGATGATTCTTCTGCACAATCTGACTTTGCTGCAGCCTGAAGTTGAACTACTGGTTTCATCTGGTCAGAGGAGAACTGGCCCCCCAACTGAGCCTGGTTTCTCCCAAGGTTCTTTTTCTCCATTCTGTCACCGATGGAGTTTCGGTTATTTGCCGCTGTCGCCTCTGGCTTGCTTAGTTGGGGACACTTCATCTACAGTGATATCGTTGACTTGATTGTAAATAAATGCACAGACACTATTTAAACTGAACAGAGATGACAACTGAATTCAATGATGAACTGCCTTTAACTATCATTTTGCATTATTGAGACACTGTTTTCCAAATGAATGTTGTTCAGTGCTTTGACGCAATGTATTTTGTTTAACGCACTATATAAATAAAGGTGATTGATTGTTTGATCATAATATGGATGTGCTCTGTTTGACAGAAACTTGGCTAAAACCTGATGATTACATTATTTTAAATGAGTCCACCCCCCAAGATAAAAGGCAAAGGGGGAGGAGTTGCTTCAATTTATAACAACGTTTTCAGGATTTCTCAGAGGGCAGGCTTCAAGTATAACTCGTTTGAAGTAATGGTGCTACATATAACATTATCCAGAGAAACAAATGTTAATGATAAATCCCCTGTTATGTTTGTACTGGCTACTGTATACAGGCCACCAGGGCACCATACAGACTTTATTAAAGAGTTTGGTGATTTTACATCCGAGTTAGTTCTGGCTGCAGATAAAGTTTTAATAGTTGGTGATTTTAATATCCATGTCGATAATGAAAAAGATGCATTGGGATCAGCATTTATAGACATTCTGAACTCTATTGGTGTTAGACAACATGTTTCAGGACCTACTCCTTGTCGAAATCATACTCTAGATTTAATACTGTCACATGGAATTGATGTTGATAGTGTTGAAATTATTCAGCCAAGTGATGATATCTCAGATCATTATTTAGTTCTGTGCAAACTTCATATAGCCAAAATTGTAAATTCTACTTCTTGTTACAAGTATCGAAGAACCATCACTTCTACCACAAAGGCTGCTTTTTAAGTTATCTTCCTGATGTATCCAAATTCCTTAGCATATCCAAAACCTCAGAACAACTTGATGATGTAACAGAAACTATGGACTCCCTCTTTTCTAGCACTTTAAATACAGTTGCTCCTTTACGCTTAAGGAAGGTTAAGGAAAACAGTTTGACACCATGGTATAATGAGCATACTCGCACCCTAAAGAGAGCAGCCCGAAAAATGGAGCGCAGCTGGAGGAAAACAAAACTTGAGGTATTTCGTATTGCTTGGGGGGAAAGTAGCATATCCTACAGAAAAGCATTAAAAACTGCTAGATCTGATTACTTTTCTTCTCTTTTAGAAGAAAACAAACATAACCCCAGGTATTTATTCAATACAGTGGCTAAATTAACAAAAAATAAAGCCTCAACAAGTGTTGACATTTCCCAACACCACAAAAGTAATGACTTTATGAACTACTTTACTTCTAAAATCGATACTATTAGAGATAAAATTGCAACCATTCAGCCGTCAGCTACAGTATCACATCAGACAGTGCACTATAGACCCCCCTATAGGAACAGTTCCACTCATTCTCTACTATAGGAGAGGAAGAATTGTATAAACTTGTTAAATCATCTAAACCAACAACATGTATGTTAGACCCTATACCATCTAAGCTCCTAAAAGAGGTGCTTCCAGAAGTCATAGTTCCTCTTCTGACTATTATTAATTCCTCATTGTCATTAGGATATGTCCCCAAAACCTTCAAACTGGCTGTTATTAAGCCTCTCATAAAAAAAAAAAAAAAAAAAACACAACTTGACCCCAAAGAACTTGTTAATTATAGACCAATCTCGAATCTCCCTTTTCTGTCCAAGATACTAGAAAAGGTGGTATCCTCACAATTATATTCCTTCTTAGAGAAAAATGGTATATGGGAGGATTTCCAGTCAGGATTTAGACCGTATCATAGTACTGAGACTGCTCTCCTTAGAGTTACAAATGATCTGCTCTTATCATCTGATCGTGGGTGTATCTCTCTATTAGTTTTATTGGATCTTAGTGCTGCGTTTGACACAATTGACCACAGCATTCTTTTGCATAGACTTGAACACTTTGTTGGCATCAGTGGAAGTTCATTAGCATGGTTTAAATCGTACTTATATGACCGCCATCAGTTCGTAGTAGTGAATGAAGATGTATCATATCGATCACAAGTGCAGTATGGAGTACCTCAAGGCTCAGTACTAGGGCCGCTACTCTTCACGCTTTATATGTTACCCTTGGGAGATATCATCAGGAAACATGGTGTTAGCTTTCACTGTTATGCTGATGATACTTAGCTCTATATTTCCTCGCAGCCCGGTGAAACACACAAATTTGAAAAACTAATGGAATGCATTGTCGATATAAAAAATTGGATGACGAGTAATTTCTTACTGCTAAATTCAGAAAAAACAGGTGTTAATTATAGGGCCTAAAAACTCTGCTTGTAATAACCTAGAACACTGTCTAAGACTTGATGGTTGCTCTGTCAATTCTTCGTCATCAGTTAGGAACCTAGGTGTGCTACTTGATCGCAATCTTTCCTTAGAAAGCCACGTTTCTAGCATTTGTAAAACTGCATTTTTCCATCTCAAAAATATTTCTAAATTATGGCCTATGCTCTCAATGTCATACACATAACATACTAATAAGCTTTTAATATCCAAATCCGTTAAAGGATTTTTAGGCTGCATTAATTAGGTAAACCGGAACCGGAAACACTTCACATAACACCCTATGTACTTGCTACATCATTAGAAGAATGGCATCTATGCTTATATTTGTCTGTTTCTCTCTTGTTCCGAGGTCACCGTGGCCACCAGATCCAGTCTGTATCCAGTTCAGAGGGTCACTGCAGTCGCCCGGATCCAGTACGTATCCAGACCAGATGGTGGATCAGCACCTAGAAAGGACCTCTACTGCCCAGAAAGACAGCGGAGACCAGGACAACTAGAGCCCCAGATACAGATCCCCTGTAAAGACCTTGTCTCAGAGGACCACCAGGACAAGACCACAGGAAACAGATGATTCTTCTGCACAATCTGACTTTGCTGAAGCCTGGAATTGAACTACTGGTTTCGTCTGGTCAGAGGAGAACTGGCCCCCCAACTGAGCCTGGTTTCTCCCAAGGTTTTTTTCTCCATTCTGTCACCGAAGGAGTTTCGGTTCCTTGCCGCTGTCGCCTCTGGCTTGCTTAGTTGGGGTCACTTCATCTACAGCGATAACATTGACTTGATTGCAAATAAATGCACAGACACTATTTAACTGAACAGAAATGACATCACTGAATTCAATGATGAACTGCCTTAACTATCATTTTGCATTATTGAGACACTGTTTTCCAAATGAATGTTGTTCAGTGCTTTGACGCAATGTATTTTGTTTAAAGCACTATATAAATAAAGGTGATTGATTGATTGATCTGAAACAATGCTTAGTGAGGTGGTACATGTCAAAGTAACATCCACATGAATGGCAGGAACCAAGTTTTAGCAGGAAAACATTGAGCAAAGCATCACACAAGCTTGCCTTATGCCCATAGTGCATCCTGGTGCCATTTGTTATTAAGGTAAACGATGCACATGCACCTGGCCATCCACAGAATGTATTGCCCATTGTTGCCATTTTTGGCAGTGGACAGGTCAGCCTGGGCTGTGACCATCACCTGTGGATGTGATTTGACATGAATTGGAACATTCCCACTTCCTATTATTTTGTTCTCATGGACCTATACTGTGTTCTATTGTATATTGGTGAATCAAAATTACGGCTGATACTTTTTGATGTGTAGGCCTACCAGGAAAGCTACTTAAACAATAAGTAGCTTTCCTGGTAGTACTGGCTACGGCTAATTTAACCATAGACGGTTAAAATAGCCGCCTGCACCTAAAACCCGAGGGTCACATCAGGCCCGCTATGTCTATGATGTAATAAATTCAATAAACCTAATACTGCAAACTATCCTCAAGAAGGAAGAGGCCACAAAAACTGTCATGGAAGTGGGTATACAGTATTGTTCAAAATAATAGCAGTACAATGTGACTAACCAGAATAATCAAGGTTTTTCGTATATTTTTTTATTGCTATGTGGCAAACAAGTTACCAGTAGGTTCAGTAGATTCTCAGAAAACAAATGAGACCCAGCATTCATGATATGCACGCTCTTAAGGCTGTGCAATTGGGCAATTAGTTGAATTAGTTGAAAGGGGTGTGTTCAAAAAAATAGCAGTGTGGCATTCAATCACTGAGGTCATCAATTTTGTGAAGAAACAGGTGTGAATCAGGTGGCCCCTATTTAAGGATGAAGCCAACACTTGTTGAACATGCATTTGAAAGCTGAGGAAAATGGGTCGTTCAAGACATTGTTCAGAAGAACAGCGTACTTTGATTAAAAAGTTGATTAGAGAGGGGAAAACCTATAAAGAGGTGCAAAAAATGATAGGCTGTTCAGCTAAAATGATCTCCAATGCCTTAAAATGGAGAGCAAAACCAGAGAGACGTGGAAGAAAACGGAAGACAACCATCAAAATGGATAGAAGAATAACCAGAATGGCAAAGGCTCAGCCAATGATCACCTCCAGGATGATCAAAGACAGTCTGGAGTTACCTGTAAGTACTGTGACAGTTAGAAGACGTCTGTGTGAAGCTAATCTATTTTCAAGAATCCCCCGCAAAGTCCCTCTGTTAAAAAAAGGCATGTGCAGAAGAGGTTACAATTTGCCAAAGAACACATCAACTGGCCTAAAGAGAAATGGAGGAACATTTTGTGGACTGATGAGAGTAAAATTGTTCTTTTTGGGTCCAAGGGCCACAGGCAGTTTGTGAGACGACCCCCAAACTCTGAATTCAAGCCACAGTACACAGTGAAGACAGTGAAGCATGGAGGTGCAAGCATCATGATATGGGCATGTTTCTCCTACTATGGTGTTGGGCCTATTTATCGCATACCAGGGATCATGGATCAGTTTGCATATGTTAAAATACTTGAAGAGGTCATGTTGCCCTATGCTGAAGAGGACATGCCCTTGAAATGGTTGTTTCAACAAGACAATGACCCAAAACACACTAGTAAACGGGCAAAGTCTTGGTTCCAAACCAACAAAATTAATGTTATGGAGTGGCCAGCCCAATCTCCAGACCTTAATCCAATTGAGAACTTGTGGGGTGATATCAAAAATGCTGTTTCTGAAGCAAAACCAAGAAATGTGAATGAATTGTGGAATGTTGTTAAAGAATCATGGAGTGGAATAACAGCTGAGAGGTGCCACAAGTTGGTTGACTCCATGCCACACAGATGTCAAGCAGTTTTAAAAAACTGTGGTCATACAACTAAATATTAGTTTAGTGATTCACAGGATTGCTAAATCCCAGAAAAAAAAAATGTTTGTACAAAATAGTTTTGAGTTTGTACAGTCAAAGGTAGACACTGCTATTTTTTTTAACACACCCCTTTCAACGAATTGCCCAATTGCACAGCCTTAAGAGCGTGCATATCATGAATGCTGGGTCTTGTTTGTTTTCTGACAATCTACTGAACCTACTGGTAACTTGTTTGCCACGTAGCAATAAAAAATATACTAAAAACCTTGATTATTCTGTTTAGTCACATTGTACTGCTATTATTTTGAACAATACTGTAGTAAACTAGAAATGACAAGGAATTACAAGTACATGAAAATGCAACCTATGATGTAAAATATAATCCAGAGTAAAAACATAATGCAGAGATAGTGACAATGGTTTTGCCTGGGTACATATGGTGGTTACAATGGCAAAAAAAGCAGTTTGGATTGATTGATTGAATTGATTGAATATCTTTCATATCCCCAAGGGGCAATTTGGTTCACAACAAGGAGACAACACATACACATTCGCACAAAACACATAAAACCATAAGATAAAAGATAAAAACATAAATACACATGTACCTATCGTTTGTTGAGAAACCCAACAGCTAGTGCGACAAATGATCTCAAATATCTGTTGGACCTGGCACGTATGCTACTCTATGCTAGTTGCTAGGATAATCATGTTGGTTACTATGGTGGTTGCTAGGTTGACATGGTTTAATTGATGTTGATAGACAGAGTCTTATGAATGTTGATAGAAGAATACTCTTCTGTATTGTCAATGTGGTGAGTAATTAATAGTTTCTGTGTGCTTCAGCAGGTTGTATGGTGTCGTCAGACTCATCCTTCTTTGTTTTGGCTCTGTTTGTCTTTTTTTATTGATTGAATTTTCATTGTATTTGTGTATGATGACTTAGTGGTTACAGATAGTTGTGTATATATTTATTTTCTTCGAGGTTTTGAAGGCAACATTAGGTGTATGTGTGCAGGTCTATTGAGGCCTGCCCAAATGCCCAACTCCCCAGCCTAGTCGATACCAACTATTGAGACCTGGGTTCTCAGAGTATATTGACTGGCAGGCGTGTAGATGTAGATGTTTTTGTGTAGATGTTTATCATTTACTCAGTTTCTGTGTAAAAATCCTATATGTTGTAATGTATTTGTAATATACACTTTAGGTGGGCTATTTAAAAAGTGTTAGTACTATTTACAGTTCAATTATATTTTTAAAACATACACGCTGAGTGTGACGTCATATTGTGTGCTTACAAAGAAAATTGTCCACAGCTAAACCTTTCTTATATTTATGAAAGAACTTGAAAAATACCTCTTCTCAATAAAGTTGTCTGAAAACAAAAAAGCCTTAAAAACATTATCTGTTTGTAACTCCATTCCTTTTTTCAGTGTCATGTAATTCTCATAATTTGTTAATGTTTAATTTATATTATTTCTCCCATTGTTTTTTTTTTATTATTCTGATGTTATCTGTTATTATCTGTGTATTGTTTTAAGCATAATATATATATATATATATATATATATATATATATATATATATATATATATATATATATATATTGTCCACAGCTTCTATACTCCTGAGACTCACTGTCAGTGTTGTGTAAGTACAGGCTATAGGCAGGTTTTTTTTTTTGTTCATTTCTATTTCCTGTCTCTGTGCAGGCTCTTTATTGTATGACGGAGAACAGCGAAATAACCCCTTAATTTTAAGGCTTAATTTATGTCCCGTAGATCGGTCCGTTGCATTACGAATGAAAGCGGTATCAATAATGTCAAATATGTGATGTGCGGTCAAGTTCGGGTGTGTGTATACTGTTTTAAAAAGTATTCTCACCGATACACTTGTGATTCATGGAGTTTTAATGAGTTTATAGACATTCTTATTCACAATTGCACAATTTGCCCATTTCACCTTGACTTCCTCTTTTTCCTGAAAATACATGAAACAAGGAAAATATCACTTTAAACATATTTGCAAGAGCACAACATGCAGAACATGCAAGTGGACAGGAGTGCATTCAAAAGTGGTCACTTTAGTCTAACACATAGGGTAAAAAACACAAACATAGATAATGTTTGTGGAGTTGTCAGTTAATTCATTCAGATGAGTTCATTCATCTCTTTCGGAATTTCTTTCCAATTAATACTTACACCAGACAAGGAAAGAAGAATACCCTTACAATTAGTCCTTGAAAAAGTACTCAGGTCAGATGTGGAACAATATTGAGATTGTGAATGTTACTGTAATATCATCTGACACATTCCATTTGCTCAACACCACTGTTGGTCGGCTTTAACCAAACCTTTCATTAATTAACTTCAGCCTGTGCATCTTGCTTCACTCTGGCCACAGTTCACATGCACTGTCATCAAAATATGCTTGCACCCTACATGTTTTATGAATAGTATGTTACTTTAGTCTCTGAACTTAAATGAGAAATCCGGAACATTTTCGCACAGATCGAGGTCAGAAATGTTAAGAAAAAAAAATAGAAACAATATGTTTTGCCTATCTCGAGTTGCTACACCCAGCGCTACATCGAGAGCACTACACTCTGTGAACATGTACATGGGGGCTCATGGACATGCCCCCAGAGTGTAGCGCTGTGCTTGGTTGGATTAGCTGCTGGCTGTAGTAACTTGAGCTAGGTAAAACCAATTTTCCCTTGTTCTCAAGTTTCCCTTTTTTTCATACGGACAGTACTCGGTGACCACGAGAAATAGAGATCTATGTGAAAACTTGACAGATTTGTCCTTTAAAGCAACCCATAACAATTGTTTGACCTTAACATAACATTTTCAAAATCATTTTAATGGCAACCTCATAACATGACAAACGGCACTTTTGGCATTTTCAGAGCAGCCAAAATCAAAACAGAACTGAAGCAAGATGTTTACCACATTTAATTAGTTTTAGCTGAAATCTAACCTTTCATTTTACGCTTAGAGCTGCGTTTTGCAGCTGGAGGGAGAGAGAGAGGAGGACCCAGGTGTTGGAGGGAGAGAGGTGTAATGATGAGACAGAGACGTTCGGATCCATGTGCAGAACTTTAATGAAGAATGGTCAGACAGGCAATGATCAGTAACGGCGTCAGGTATGTAGGGATAATCAGAGTCGAAACCAGAAACAAGCAGATGTCTCATGGGCACTCCATCTAATGATCGTGACATAGACGACCACCATAGTTGAACAGACATGACAGAGGCCCACCAGGGTGGAGCAGAGGACCCCCACAGTGGAGTTGATGGCACAGGAAAGCAAGTCTGGTCAGGTGGGACTGAAACAGTGAACATAAACAGGTTAATAGCGGCCTCCATGGCCGTGATGAGATGGTAGCTGGCCTCCGTGGCCATGACAGGACAGACAGAGAGTTGGTGTATGGTCTCCGTAGCCCTGACCGGAATGAATGACAGCTCATTGACGGCCTCCCTGGCCGTGACAGGATAGGACGAGAGCTCTGAGATGTGACGAGGCTCTGGTAGATCTGTGGTGATTTGACTGGGTTCATGAAGATCAACTGTGACTTGACTTGGTTCACGGAGGTTAATGGTGACTTGCCTTTGCTCATGAAGATCATTGATGACTTGACTTTGCTCATGAAAATCGTTGGTGACTTGATTTGGTTCCTGAGGATCAACTGTGACTTGACTTAGTTCACGGAGGTTAATGGTGACTTGACTTTGCTCATGAAGATCATTGGTGACCTGACTTTGCTCATGAAGATCATTGGTGACCTGACTTTGCCCATGAAGATCATTGGTGACTTGACTTGGTTCCTGAGGATCAACTGTGACTTGACTTAGTTCACGGAGGTTAAGGGTGACTTGACTTTGCTCATGAAGATCGTTGGTGACTTGACTTGGTTCCTGAGGATCAACTGTGACTTGTCTTGGCTCATGAAGTTTAACTGTTGTTTTACTTGACTCTTGGGTGTTAGAGGTGACTTGACCCATCTCTGGATGGTCAACGGTGACCTGACTAGACTCCGGGAAATCGACGGGGACCTGATCAACGGTGACCTGACTTGACTCTGGAAAGTCGACGGGGACCTGATCAACGGTGACCTGACTAGGTTCAGTGAAATCAACGGGGACCTGATCAACGGTGACCTGACTAGGTTCTTGGAAATCAACGGGGACCTGATCAACGGTGACCTGGCTAGGTTCTGGGAAATCAACGGGGACCTGATCAACGGTGACCTGACTTGACTCTGGAAAGTCGACGGTGACTTGCCCTGACTCTGGAGGGTCATCGGTGACTAGCCCTGACTCTGGAGCGTCATCGGTGACTAGCCCTGACTCTGGAGGGTCATCGGTGACTAGCCCTGACTCTGGAGGGTCAACGAACACTTGACTCGACTCTGGAGGGTCATCGGTGACTAGCCCTGACTCTGGAGGGTCAACGAACACCTGACTCGACTCTGGAGGGTCCACTGGGAACTGAATTTGAGTTTGATTCCACCACCTCCTCTTCAGATGCTGGATGATCCCCCACCTCCTGCTCTGCTTGGTTTTCCTCCTCTTGCTCTACTCGGTTTTCTTCCTCTTGCAATGGATTTGGGTCCACCTCCTCAGGGACATCCTTTTCTTGAGCGACTAGTTCTGCTAAATTTTTATATTAAATGTTAATGACAATGTTGTAGAATCAGTGTAACCTATGGACTCGAGTCGCTTATTGCTTTTCTAAAACTGTTACTATAAATACCTGGCAAAGATTCATAAAGTAAGGCACAGCAACTAGAAATATAACGAGTTGTTCCTAGATAATCATTTTTCTGCCAATAAATATATTTCCTCTATCTGAATGGTTGCCAAGCAATGTCGTGACGCAGCTACTTTAACATTTGTATCAAGTTATAGTAGCCCAGTAATTTAGAACAAAATGCAGTCAAGGTGTATGTTTATGCTGCATTTTACAATGGCATTGAGTGCAATTCAGTCAATCACAATCAAGGACTGGAACTATCAGTTTTAGAAGTTGTACATATATAACATGACCGATACAGGTGCATCTCAGAAAATTAGAACAAAACAGTCCATTGTCCTAACCCAGATTGGATGATTAAATACTCAAAAAACCATTGCCAGTGTGTTTATCTAGTTAGCTGATTAGAGCTCTTCTCAGGTCGACATTTGACAATTTACAGCTCATGGAAATTAAAAACTCCACCATCTCAAAATATTCCAATAAAATACAATATACACTGTATAAAATCATCAAGATTAAAACAATCAAGAGCAAAAAAAAAAAAAAAAAAAAGCTTGGAAGATTCTACTGTACGTGTAATAAATGTAGAATATAAAGTTTCAAGTTTTGAAGTACATAGACTTACATTGATCTATAATGTTCCTTATAAATGTGTAAACATTGTCACTTTTGGGAGATACAGTAGGTTAGTTTGTTTTGCCACCTCAATGAGCTATACTAACATAAAGGTGGGTCTGACTGAGAAGGGTATGTATAATCTTATCTTACTTTAAAGATTTTAGGGTCACGCTGTACTTGGATAGTTTGCCCACACACTATCTATAGATGCTCAGATCACCTCACTATCTGTGGACAGTGTCTATATTTATGTTGAACATAAGTATGCATTACTGTGTTCATGTTGAAAATTTTAGGAAATCTTACTTCGTAGTAGGTGCTCATAAAGACTTTGCATCTTTTTAATAATTTTGGAAATCTCAGGATTCCCTGGGTTTCCAAGGCAATGTAATAGGTCAGCTGCCATTCCCCCTGTCCTGTTCTTATGTCCCAGGAATAAAATTGGATAATACTCCAATACGCTGAGTTTGTTAACCTGCAATAGCGATGAAATCAGGACACATATTTGGATTATAAACAATTATGCAGTTAGTGCCACTGTAGTAATACAATGACTAGACAATGAGATTATACAGACAATGTACTTATATAATGTTACGAATTACAGATCAATGTGATTGGTAAGGCTAGATCAATGAGTTTAAAGTTAATGGTGATTGTTTGTTTATCCTGGACCAATTAATTACAAGTGTATGTTCACTAAAATGGTACAATTGGAAACATTTTCAAATAGAGTGTACCCAGACCCTATCCACAAAGGGACACACCAAGTTTCCTGGCACAAGGGAGTGTTGTGTTTATTATTTTGTATTTATGTTTTGATTTGCTTGCTTCCTGGTTAATGAAGAGTTAGTATTGAACATTTTAAGTATGCTCCTTGATTTTCTACAAGGCTCCAGATTTGGGGAGGCAAATGTTGACATTAAATTTCATCATGTTCACTCTCTGGTTTTAGATGACAACCACAGGTGGAAAAACAGAAGGGCGAACCTGAGGAACCAAATGGAAACACATTGTTTTTTCCTAATACAACAATTTCTGACATCTTACCAGTGTGATACTCTCTACTTACTAAATCATGACATTCCTGCACATAAATTCCTTAACAATGTATAAGGAACAAGGCCTACTTTGTGATTATGTGATTGGAAGTTCATATAACAGTCTTATATTATAGGCATAGGCCTATGTGGTTTAACTGGATATGTAGGGCTAGACAGTAGAAAGAGAGTAAATCCAAAGTATAGAAGTTGGATACATTTTTCATGAAACCACATCATCTGCAAATGTTGCAAGTTAAACATTACTGTTATTATATACACAAACATGAGGTCATATATTGTATAGGCCCTACTAGTTGCTGTGCTTGTCTTGTTGGCTATAGTTTCATGGCTATAGTTTCTGTTTTGAGGGTAAGCTGCTTAATAAGCCTAATTCTGATGTTGGGGTAGTTCAGAAGTGGTAACAAAGATTAATCAGAAAGCCACTGTCCATGGTTCTGATCATAGACTAGTAGAGCTATGTTGTTGAGTTATTGTAATGTAGCATAATCATATTATATTTAAAAGCTTGGATTCTTGGGAATAGATACAAGACAATCTTCATCATATACAATATGCATACTGCTTTGCGTTATCAAAAATACCCTCCAGCCCTTGCGTATATGGAATCCCAAGGAATATGTGGATGCAAAGTATTGGTTCTTAAAATATCCACAAGAATCCATACAAATAGATTATCCAATATAAGTTGTGACTTTGTGTAGTCCATCTTATACAAACCCATTGAAACAGCCATGCCATGGCAAACATAGGCTCCCGATTTCTGTTTAATTATTAATGATTTAGTGTTGTGAATCTAGGCTATATGAGAACCTCTGAAATGCAATTCTAATACTGTACATGAACTGTTTTACCCATCATTTGAGAGGATTATACTTCTTACAGAAGGTTTCTTGAGCAGTGAGCCTTTTATTGCCAGTAAGCACTTTGGGAAACCTAAGTTCCTACTTGGAGTCTTGATAAGGACCTTGAGCAAAGTGCATGGGCATACTTTTACAAATAATTGTGTAAATTACTATTTTTTTATATATTTTTTATAAACAGCTTCACAAGACCTGTTGTCAGGCTGCAATTGTGTTTTTGAGACACTTCAAGTGATCTACATTGCAAAATATGGCTAGTTCAGAGATATCTAACATGTAGAAAGAAAAGGCAATAGAAACTACTTGGCCTTAGCTTTCCAAAAAGGTCAAGCTTTTATGTCATACTAACAATAGTCTATGTGGGAATGACTTACAGACAACTGAGCAGCCCTCAGTATTCTGCTCACATTTCTGTTTTTTTCTCACAGATTCAGTCCAGTTGGCGGGAACCTTTCTTTGGGGCTTTAGTGGGAAAAGACAGGCTTTACACGTGTTTTGCGGTAGGCGATTTGAGACCTGGCAGTTGGGGCACTTCAGAGTCTGTGGTTTTGTCATGTCTGCAAATGAAAATGACACATATATTATTGTAATAATTGTACAATAACTATATATATATATATATATGTATATATATATATATATATATATACAGTACTTACAGACATTATGCATATTGTATATGAAGAAGATTGTCATGTATCTATTCCCAAGAGTCCAAGCTTTTAAATGGTATATAATACGATTATGCTACATTACAACAACTCAACCACTCACAACATTATAACAGGTACCAGTATATATATATATATATATATATATATATATATATATATATATATATATATATATAGTACAGACCAAAGGTTTGGACACACCTTCTCATTCAAAGAGTTTTCTTTATTTTCATGACTATGAAAATTGTAGAGTCACACTGAAGGCATCAAAACTATCAATTAACACATGTGGAATTATATATGGAATTGTATACATAACAAAAAAAGTATGAAACAACTGAAAATGTCATATTCTAGGTTCTTCAAAGTAGCCACCATTTGCTTTGATTACTGATTTGCACACTCTTGACATTCTCTTGATGAGATTTAAGAGGTAGTCACCTGAAATGGTTTTCACTTCACAGGTGTGCCCTGTCAGGTTTAATAAGTGTGATTTCTCGCCTTATAAATGGGGTTGGGACCATCAGTTGTGTTGTGCAGAAGTCAGGTGGACACACAGCTGATAGTCCTACTGAATAGACTGTTAGAATTTGTATTATGGCAAGAAAAAAGCAGCTAAGTACAAGAAAACGAAATGAAGGTCAGTCAGTCCGAAAAATTGGGAAAACTTTGAAAGTGTCCCCAAGTGCAGTCACAAAAACCATCAAGCGCTACAAAGAAACTGGCTCACATGCGGACCGCCCCAGGAAAGGAAGACCAAGAGTCACCTCTGCTGCGGAGGATAAGTTCATCCGAGTCACCAGCCTCAGAAATCGCAGGTTAACAGCAGCTCAGATTAGAGACCAGGGCCCGGTTCCCCAAAACGTTCTTATCGCTAAGTAGTTCTTAACCTATTCCTTAACCTCTCCCTTAATCTTATGGCACGATTCCCGACACGTTCGTACGCTAAGTATATCTTCTGTAATTCACACTTTCATAAGGTTGGTCTGGACCATTCGTAAGCTCTCTCTTAGTTTTGTTTGAGCTCAAGACGCTACTGTACAGCAGTCTTTAGAAATCAGCTCAGTGCAGTACAAGTCAAATTTATGGTATGACAACAATGATTTTATGTTATGGACATTTTAACAATGGATACAATGGACAATGGATACAGGCCTATTTATGAAGTTGACTTTATTTGGTATCAGAACTAATATGGTGGTAATTAGCCTAGGCTATTTCGTAATGTAAAAGCGTTTAAATTGGCAATCACTTTTGATAATTAAAATCTGGCAAACAATTAGGCTCTAAATGGCAGCCAACTATGGCAGCAATCCAACGTGTCCTTTTATTGAATCAAAGATTGCGCCGGCCACGGAGCCGTTTAGTCCATGTAAAATAAAATGTATTCTGCAAAACTTCAGCCCTTTTGACATTTCGCCTGACGTGGCTATATTTAAAAAGTTTCGCCTCCCAAGACAACAAATTTTGGAGCTACTGGACCTTCTCAGACCTGCGCTTGCCAGGCTAATGCGGCGGAATTTCGCTTTATGCCCTGAAGTCCAGCTGCTTGCAACACCTTTTGCTAAAGGTAGCTTCATCGAGGTTGTGGGAGAGGGCTACGGACTAAGCAGGACCTCTGTGTGGAGGTGCGTCCACACTGTCACCAACGCCATTCTGCGCCATGCCGGGGATTACATCCGGCTGCTGGCAACACGCCAGGAGATCCAGGAGGTGCACCAGGGCTGTCATGCCATTGCTGGCATTCCCAGAGTCTTGGGCCTGGTGGATGGCACACTCAGCCCTATCGCCAATCCATCAGTGCTTGATACGGCGTACATATCGCAAAAGGAATACGCGGCCATAAACGTCCAGGTTATAGTGGACCATAGGGCTGTGATCTCCGACCTGTTGGCAAGGTGGCCAGGCAGCACCCATGACAGTTTTGTCTGGGCCAATTCTGCCTTGGGTGAACAAGCAGAGAGAGAGGGGTTTGGTCAGAGCCTGTTCTTCGGGGATAGTGGATACCCTCTGAGAACATACTTATTCACACCACTGTCCAACCCACAGACTCGGGCTGAAAGAGCCTACAATGCTGCACACGTTCGCACACTCAATATTTTTGAGTGTGCATTTTTCATCTGGAAGCTGCGCTTTCGGTGCCTGCACAAGTCGGCAGGA
Organism: Carassius gibelio; assembly: GCF_023724105.1. Taxonomy (NCBI): domain Eukaryota; kingdom Metazoa; phylum Chordata; class Actinopteri; order Cypriniformes; family Cyprinidae; genus Carassius; species Carassius gibelio. The sequence goes on along the minus strand of NC_068398.1, from coordinate 35,671,422 downwards.
GGACTGCGACTGAAGCCTCACAGCTCTTGCGCAGTTACGGTGGCAACGGCAATACTCCATAACATGGCTGTGCGTGGAGGCGTACCTATTCCGGAGGAGGAGGAAGAAGTGGAAGCGGTTGAGGAGGAAGATGAAGAGGGAGAAGTTGAGGTCCTTTATCCTCCACAGATGGCTGCCCTGCACGCTGCCGGGGGTTGAAGCAAGGCAGCTTTTGATTGCAAATGTTTTTGGTTGACTTGTATTTACTTTTTGGATTAACTTGCTGAGCTATCATTAGCCATCATCCATGATTGAATGGATTTTTCTTTTGATTCGTATTATAATGGAATTTTTAGTTTTCAGAAAAAATGGGAGTTTCAAACCTTGCATCCATTAAATGTTCTGTGTGTGATTTGAATTATTTACTCTTATCACGTTAGAATTTCTGAGTCAAAAGTTGACATATGCCATATCTTCATTCATTTATTGGGCATTGAACGCAGGTCACATGGTTGTCAGAGGATTCCCTTTCGCTGCTTTGCCTCATGCATAGCTACACGTCGTCAAACACAGATAATGTACATTACAAACTAATGTCTTTACCAGCCTCTTCAAACGAGTCTTTATATCTGAATTTACACTTAGATTGACACTGTTTAATTTTACTTGTGGATAAATAATGTATCTCATAGATAAAGCAAGATTTGATGCATAGGTTTCCAATGGCAATAAAGAATCAGTTGTTGACTCATTAAGGATGACAGAATGACATAACATCTTGTTGATGATCAATTATTTTTAATGAAAATGCACATACAAACAGGGACACGGTCACTGGTGTGACTGTTGCTCAGCATCTTTTAAAGACAAACTCTGTGAGGAAAGGATAGGAACATCAAAATCTATAAACCAAGAACAACTGGCTCACCTTCAGCTGGCAGCAAGATTGGCACGGAGATTGAGGGCCTGTTGAATTGGGCCTCTGCTAGGGCATGCTGCTGCTTGGCCAGTTCCAGCTTGGCTCTCTTCAGCTCCAGAGACTGGCGAGTGAGCACATTTGCTTCGGTAAACTGGCGCCGAATGTCCTGCAACATGACCAACTTCTCCTTTTCAAGGTTCACCAACTCTTCGCTACACCGACATGGTGAGATTATGGAGCAACGTCGTGGTGTAGTGTAGCGAAGTCCTGGCGAAGACATGTGTATGGGAGGTGGTGGCGTAGTGCACCCTTCCGGCCTGGTGCTGCCAGGTGAGGAGAGTGCTGCTAGTGGCTTGGTGTCTGGGGAGCATGGCACATTGGGGGGGTGGCGATGATCTGGAACATGAGGCCTGTTCAGCGTCATCTCTTCTAACTTCAATCCCCCCAGGGATTCCATGTGAGGCTGTGTCTCCCATGATCGCCAGTGCCTTCTCCTCATGTGCTGTTAATGGTTGCAAGGAACTCGCTCGGTCTCTACGGACAGCAGAACCTCTCACCTTCACCTGGCTTGAAAAATCATGCCAATTTTTCCTGACGTCCTGCCAGGACCTTTGGTGTGCCTGATCCGCAAGCAGCCATCTTCCTTGCTATGTCACTCAATAGCTCTTTTTTGTTGCGGTTGCACAAGTTACTCAGAAAGCTGGAAAACAGTGTCACCTTGTGCAAGCTCACCTCATCCAGCAAAACATCAAGCTCCTCTGACGAGAAGCTTGGTGCCCTTTTTTTTACGTTGCTTCCCCACCATATTCTGTATCTAACTCTCTCTCTCTGTTCATTGTAGATAGGTTGCTTTTTATTGAAAAAAAAATAACCAATGGCAATCAATACCGCATTAAACAGAAGTAACTGCAGCTGCTTGCCAATCAATTCTGATTGTAAAGTACCTTGCCATTAATATAAAAGTGTATTACATAATCTTTATAAGTCGTTAAACCCATATCAAGAAGCGGCACAAGTGGCACAACGGGATAAGGAGGGTGAATGATTAGCGAGTGATACCCGGTTCGTCTACCCATCACAACATATCGTGTGAACATATTACTGACCATTTGATAATTTAGTTTATAGTCCATATTTTACTGATAACTTAAACTATATTAAAATAAATGTACTGTAATAATTTCAGGAATGTTTCATTTTCATAGAGCGTGTTGTCTTTCTTAACGCTGTATTGCACCTTCGCGTGAAGTGGAAAATCGATTCCTGAGCAATCAATGCCAACTAATTCAGCACCCTCACTTTGGACGGCACTCTTGTAACATCGGATGTAAGAGGCAGCATGCTAAGAAGCTTCCTAAGGGACACTTCGGGGAACACACTTAGGAACAAACAACTTTGGTAAGATATATCTTTTGAGGTCTTCTTAGCGCGCTAAGAGTGAGCGTTATCGGGAAACCGGGCCCAGGTCAATGGCACACGGAGTTCTAGCAGCAGACACATCTCTAGAACAACTGTTAAGAGGAGACTGTGTAAATCAGGCCTTAATGGTAGAATATCTGCTAGGAAACCTCTGCTAAAGAAAGGCAACAAGCAGAAGAGACTTGTTTGGGCTAAAGAACACAAGGAATGGACATTAGACCAGTGGAAATCTGTGCTTTGGTCTGATGAGTCCAAATTTGAGCTCTTTTGTTCCAACTACCATGTCTTTGTACAATGCAGAAAACGTGAACGGATGGACTCTACATGCCTGGTTCCCATCGTGAAGCATGGAGGAGGAGGTGAGATAGTGTGGGGGTGCTTTGCTGGTGACACTGTTGGGGATTTATTTAAAACTGAAGGCATACTGAACCAGCATGGCTACCACAGCATCTTGCAGCGGCATGCTATTCCATCCGGTTTGTGTTTAGTTGGACCATCATTTATTTTTCAACAGGACAATGACCCCAAACACACCTCCAGGCTGTGTAAGGGCTATTTGACCAAGAAGGAGAGTGATGGGGTGCTGCGCCAGATGACCTGGCCTCCACAGTCACCGGACCTGAACCCAATCGAGATGGTTTAGGGGTGAGCTGGATCGCAGACAGAAGGCAGAAGGGCCAACAAGTGCTAAGCATCTCTGGGAACTCCTTCAAGACTGTTGGAAAACCATTTCAGGTGACTACCTCTTGAAGCTCATCAAGAGAATGCCAAGAGTGTGAAAAGCAGTAATCAAAGCAAAAGGTGGCTACTTTGAAGAACCTAGAATATGACATATTTTCAGTTGTTTCACACTTTTTGTTATGTATGTAATTCCACATGTTTTAATTCATAGTTTTGATGCCTTCTGTAATGGGGCTGTTCTAGGTGGGGATTGAACCCGGGTCTGTTTGGTCCAAAGTCACTGAATTAATGGATTGAGCTAACTCCCCACTAAATGAATCCAAGAGCAGGGATGGTCAAATGGCCAGGAGTCGTGGGTCTTCAACAAGACAAAACTTTACTAATAAAAAGTGCAACAAAACAAGAGAAGCTGTGCTTCCAAAAAACAGTACAAAGAAAAATAGACACAAGTGTCCAAAGACTAAAACTTAAACTTTGACAGACTTAGCTTGCAACAGGTAACATAGGCTCAAGACTGAACAATAAGGCATGGCACAAACACACTTAAATAGGGCAAGACACAGGTGTGAGGCATCAGGCATAATGAGTGGTAGTGTTCAGCAGGAGTCTGGTGAGGGTCGCCACCTGCCGACCAGGAGGAAAATAGCAGTCCTGTTAAGGATTCCTTACAGGAGTCCCCCCTCTAAGAACGGCTCCTGACATTCACTTGGTGGAGTCTTTGGGTGCGACGAAAATCCGTGATGAGCGTAGGGTCCAGAATGTCTCGAGCAGGCACCCATGAGCGCTCCTCTGGGCCGTAACCCTCCCAGTCGACCAGATACTGTACTTTCACTCTGACCTGATGAGAATCCACCAACCTATGCACAGTCTAAGCTGGTTGTCCATCGACAATCCGGGCAGCTGGGGCAGTCTTGTGAGCTGGGGACAGAGAAGAACCAACAACAGGCTTTAGCCGAGAGACATGAAACGTTGGGTGAATCCTTATGGACCTTGGCAGCTGTAAAAAGGATCTTAAAAGGACCAATATAACGTGGAGCCAGTTTGCGAGATTCCACCCGCAGAGGCAGATCTCTGGTTGCAAGCCACACCCTCTGACCCAGACGAAGCACTGGTCCCAACCTCCGATGCCGGTTCGCCTGCCTCCGCTCTTGTTGAGTTGCCTTCAGTAAAGCTGTCCAAGCCTTTTTCCAAGCCTGTTGACAAAGGCGAACTAGTTGAGCAGCAGCAGGGACACATACCTCTGGCTCCTGTCCAGGGAACAAAATGGGAGGGAAACCGTACTGGCACTCAAAAGGGGACATGCCTAAGGAAGAATGGTAGAGAGTATTATGTGCAAACTCTGCCCAGATTAATCGAGAGCTCCAAGTGGTCTGATTGTCTGCTGCCAAACATCTCTAAGTTTTCTCGATCTCCTGATTCACCCTCTCTGTTTGCCCATTAGACTGGGGTGAAAACCAGATGACAGACTGATGTCAGATCCAATGAGACGACCAAAAGCCTTCCAGAACCGGGAGGTGAACTGGGAACCTCTATCAGAGACAATATCCTGGGGGAATCCATGAATCCTGAACACATGCTGCATTAGGAGCTCTGCAGTCTGGCTAGCTGTGGGAAGTTTGGGTAATGGCAGGAGGTGACAGGCTTTAGAAAATCTATCCACCACCACAAGAATGACAGTATTACCTTGGGATTCAGGCAGACCTGTGACATAGTCCAGAGATATATGCGACCAAGGATGTTTAGGGATAGGTAGAGGATGCAGTAGTCCTTGAGGGTGGGTTCTGAGCTCCTTGTTCTGGGCACACACAGTGCAAGCGGCGACAAAATCATGGACATCCCTTTGCAACTTTGGCCACCAAAATCTCCTCTGGATGAGCTTGCAAGTTCTAGAGGACCCAGGGTTACCAGAGGGGAGGGATGCATTTGCCCACTGCAACACATCAGAACGTAAGCGTGCTTGGCGGGAATTCAGTCTCTTGGCCTCCCGAATGTAGGTTAGGTTTCTGTGGTCTGTCCAGATGAGGAACGGGTGCTTGGCCCCTTCCAACCAATGCCTCCACTCCTCCAATGCCACCTTTACTGCCAACAGCTCTCGGTTTCCAATATCATAATTCTTCTCTGCCGCAGTTAGTCGTCGAGACAGATAAGCGCATGGTTGAAGTCTGTTGTCGACCCTGGCTCTCTGGGACAAGACTGCCCCTACCCCTACATCAGAAGCGTCAACCTCCACCACAAAGGGCAACTCTGGGTCTGGAAGGGTTAAGATAGGGGCAGATGTAAAGAGTTTCTTGAGCTTGTTAAAAGCTTGATTGGCCTTCTCAGTCCACATGAATGATCGGGCAGACTTCTTGGTGAGTGTGGAGAGAGATTTTGCAACAGAGCTGAAGTTTCTAATAAATCTTATATAAAAGTTTGCAAACCCAAGAAAACGTTGTACCTGCTTCACGGAATTAGGTTGAGGCCATTCCTGCACTGCTCGCACCTTGCCAGGGTCCATCTGGATGTTGTCCTTGGAAATGATGAAGCCAAGAAATGGGGTTGAAGACACATGAAATTCACTCTTTTCAAACTTGACGATGAGGCTGTGTTTAAGTAACTGGGAAAGGACCTGTCGAACATGTTGAATGTGTTCTTGGTAGTTGCGTGAGAAAATAAGGATATCGTCAAGGTAGACAAAAACAAACTTGTTCAGCATCTCCCGCAAGACATCATTAATCAGCGCCTGGAAGACATTGGGGCATTGATCAGGCCAAAGGGCATTACTTTGTACTCATAGTGGCCCGTCGGGGTGTTGAAAGCGGTCTTCCACTCATCCCCTTCTCGAATCCTGACCAGATGGTAGGCATTTCGGAGATCTAATTTGGTGAATATGGTGGCACCTTGTAGGATCTCAAGTGCAGAGGTCATCAGGGGCAGGGGGTAGCGATTCTTAATGGTGATGCGGTTGAGACCCCTGTAGTCGATGCAAGGCCTGAGGTCACCATCCTTCTTCTCAACAAAGAAAAACCCTGCTCCAGCAGGTGAGGTTGAAGTACAAATAAAACCATTATCCAAGGCTTCCTTGAGGTACTTCTCCATAGCGGTCCTCTCAGGGGCAGAGAGAGAGTAAAGCCTACCCCGCGGTGGGCATGCTCCAGGAACCAAGTCTATAGCACAGTCATATGGTCTGTGAGGGGGAAGGGAGGTGGCTCGGGACTTGCTGAAGACTTCCTTGAGGTCAGCATACTCTGGAGGAACTCTGGACAGATCAGGGAGACACACAGGAGGCATAATACTCTGGGTTTTCGAAATGGGAAGCTGCAGTGCATCCGTGGCCTGGGGAACTTGAGGCGACTCAGGGTGAAATGCTGGGCACTTCGCAAGGGCAGATTTAAACTGAGATACAGGTAGCTCTTGAGTATCAGACCTGTCTGTTTTGAGATTGGCAGGGCACCTGGATAGTGTCGACATTGGCTCTGGGTATACCTCCAGTTTCTCAGTAGAACGGCAAAAAGAAAGAGCAGAAACACAACAATTAGTTCCCCAACCTTTAACTACGCCTCTAGACCAGTCAATATTTGGGTTGTGACAAGTTAGCCATGGAAATCCAAGAACTAAAGGGAGTTCTGGTAACTGGATAAGAAAAAACTGTATTAGCTCCTTGTGACCCCCAACTTCAGACTGAATAAACGAAGTGCAGTGACTAACCTGTCCCGACCCCAGAGGTCTGCCGTCGAGAGCTGTGATGGTTAGAGGTTTCTGGAGGAGCATGGAAGGAATGCCCAAACGTCTGGCTACATCAAGATCTAAAAAGTTCCCAGCAGCCCCATAGTCAATGAAAGCACCAAGCTGGTGATTCTGGTTGTTATGGAAGATGGTGGCTTGGATAGTAACTCCAGAGGTTGTAGGATGAGGGAAGATATTTACTCTCGTTCCAGTTCCCCCTTTCCTGGACGAGAACTGGCTTTTCCCGACAATTCAGGACAGTTGGAGCGGAAATGGCCAGACCTTCCACAGTACAGACAGCGTCGCTCCCTCATCCGTCGATCCCTTTCAGTCTGGGTTAATCTTGTTCGACCCAGCTGCATGGGTTCCTCCAGATCACTGGGTTTCCCGAGTGGTTCAAAAGTATTGGAAAATTCCTGAGGACGATACACACTGGTTTCCCGACGTCGTTCCTGTTGTCGTTCTCGGAGACCATGATCTATTCGGATAGCCACCTCAATTAAAGATTTCAAATCCGGAGAGGGGTCTCTAAAAGCCAACTCATCCTTAAGTTCCGGAGACGAGGCCTGGTGGAATGTGGCCCTTAAAGCTCGCTGGTCCCAGCCACTCTCTGAAGCTAGGGTACGAAACTCAATGGCAAACTCTGCCACACTTCGAGTGCCTTGAAAGAGTCGAAGCAAACAGTAATCCACATCACCTGTGCTGGCTGGATGGTGGAAGACTTTCTTCATTTCAGCAATTAAGCTGCTACTGTTTGCAGTGAGTGGTCCCTGTTGGTCCCACAAAGCAGAGGCCCAGTCTAAAGCCTTGCCAGTAAGAAGGGTTATGATGTAAGCAACTTTGCTACTCTCTGTGGGGAAGCTGCCAGGTTGTAACTGAAATACTAGGGTGCATTGAGTGACGAACCCACGACACTTCTCGGGACTATCATCAAATCGTTCTGGTGCTGGTAATTTAGGTTCTGACAGGGCGGCTACCACTGCTTGAGAAGGATTACCATGTGACAGCTGAGGCTCTTGTGAAGAAGAAGCTGGAGCTTGAAGATTTAAACTTTGAAGAATCTCAGTAAGGATCTGCTCATGTTGCTGAATGGCAGCAGCTTGGCCTGATATGGCAGACAGAATGCGATCCACATTAGATGGTGGTGGACTCTCCTCCGCTGGATTCATGTTTTCTGGTTCAGTCTTGCTGTAATGGGGCTGTTCTAGGTGGGGATTGAACCCGGGTCTGTTTGGTCCAAAGTCATTGAATTAATGGATTGAGCTAACTCCCCACTAAATGAATCCAAGAGCAGGGATGATCAAATGGCCAGGAGTCGTGGGTCTTCAACAAGACAAAACTTTACTAATAAAAAGTGCAACAAAACAAGAGAAGTTGTGCTTCCAAAAAACAGTACAAAGAAAAATAGACACAAGGGTCCAAAGACTTAAACTTAAACTTTGACAGACTTAGCTTGCAACAGGTAACATAGGCTCAAGACTGAACAATAAGGCATGGCACAAACACACTTAAATAGGGCAAGACACAGGTGTGAGGCATCAGGCATAATGAGTGGTAGTGTTCAGCAGGAGTCTGGTGAGGGTCACCACCTGCCGACCAGGAGGAAAATAGCAGTCCTGTTAAGGATTCCTTAAACCTTCAGTGTGAATCTACAATTTTCATAGTCATGAAAATAAACAAAACTCTTTGAATGAGAAGGTGTGTCCAAATTTTTGGTCTGTACTGTACATATATAACCCTAATTACAAAGTCAAAATGCTCTCTGATGTGGCTCTTAAAAGACAAGCAAAAGAGTCAAAAGAAGAAGAATGGGGACCAAGTAGGAGTGAGATATGTCTGTACAAATGAAAATATTTTCAGTTTTTTTCAGTGATTATTGATGAATTCGTATGTTATGATGAAACTGGCAAATCAGAGATGCAGGTTGGTACTGTTTTCATGGTAAAGATTTTCTAATTTATAAAGGCTATGATGAATGTGTATTAATATCTGATAATGCAAGATGCGAAGAATGCAGAGCAATGTATTTGATGAGACCTTGCAGCCCACAAACAAATAAGCCACAATAAAAGATGCATGTTCATTCTTGAAGTATAACATTTTTATTATTATCGTCGTTGTCAATACAAATTAGAACCTCAGGAAGGTTTCTTTTTCTTAAAACGCAGCATAGAATGCCTTCTCCAACATGTTGCAAGTAAATGAAACAGTTTGCCAACTTGCTACTGTAAATGTAAGCTTGCAAAACTTCCTCCACCTCCGAATTCTTCTAATTGGGCAAATGCTGTAGACATTGATGAGCAGCACTTAGGGCTGTTCTTTTCCACAATCTTTGGAATCGCTTCCAATTCCAATTCCTGGTCCCGGATTTGATGGGTAATGTGTCCCCTCACTGTTGTTTTCGATTCTTTTCCAATTCTATATATTTTTTTTTTGATTGAAGGAACCAAATTTCAGCATGATGACTGCAGGATAGGTCGTATAATGTATCCTTCCTATAATATGAAGCTTTGTTTGTAAAAAATACAATAAAATAAAGAAATAAATAAAAATGACATGAACATTTTAATTTTGTCAGCTTTGACCATGAAATTTAATGACTGATAGTACTGAGCCCTACTTAGTACTGACCAACTACTTTGCCAAGGGACCAAACTTTATTTGGCATTTGGACTCGTACGATAAATTGAAACCATATGGCCTTTGTATTAATGGCTGCGTTGATGGCTTTTCGCATAAGATTATTTGGCTTAATGCATAGACAACCAGTAGCGATCCAAAACTAATCGGTGGTTACTATATTGAAGCAGTGGAGCATTTAGGAGGATGCCCTAGAGTTGTTAGGGGGGATCTTGGAACTGAAAATGGTCATGTAAGCGACTTTCAACGTTTTCTTAACATCAGTCACGAAGATGAAATCCTTGACAGCTATTTGGAAGGTCCAAGTACTGCCAACCAAAGGATCGAGTACTGGTGGAGGTTTCTGCGCAAAGAGTGCATGGAATTCTGGATTTCCCTGTTTGCTGACCTCAGAGACAATGGATTCTTCAACGGAGGATTCTTGGACAAAAGTTTGCTCCAGTTCTGCTGCATGGGACTCATCTAAGTGAGTTTATCTGAAATTATGTTTTGATGCTTCCCTGTGTGTGTGTGTGTGTGTGTGTGTGTGTGTGCATGTTTTTGTGACATATCAGGACACAACTCTGTATAATGACATGGCTATGACACAGGTATTACAAGGAGAGGGTGACTTATGAGGACATTACCCATGTCCCCATTTTTCAAAACGCTTATAAATCATACAGAATGAGGTTTTTTTGAGAAAGTAAAAATGCAAGTTTCATGTGAAGGTTAGGGTTAGGGGTAGGGTGGTGAATGGCGATAGAATATACAGTTTCTATATTATAAAAACCATTACGCCTATGGGATGTCCCCACTTTTCACAAAAAACAAACGTGTGTGTGTGTGAAAGAGAGGGAGAGAACGTAGATGACGGGGATGGGATAGAAGATGGAGGAGGGGGTGAAGAGGAGGAAGAGAATGGAAATGTTGTCATTACCCCATTGTTCCAAATGGTTTGTTTTGTGGGTGGGGCACAAAATTAGACATTCAGAGCAGTATCCATCATGCTTTTGTTTTCACAAATGTCTGGATGTTTGAAACAATAAAACACTTAGAATTTAGTTTTGAGTACTCCACTTCTAAGTTTTGCCCAATTTTATTTTTATTGTTTTACAGGATGAGCTGGATGACACTGCACAGATTTGGAATGCACACACCATTAGGCCATCAAAGAACATCAGTAGCCCCTGTGGTCGGCCCAGTGTAATGTATGCACTGCCTGAGCTTTACCACACCAGAGACTTCCTTACCGCAGCCGACACTTACTCTAAGTAAGAAGGCAAGGTAATTTTTATCTGAAATGTTTACATAATCGTTAGACAATCCTGTTCCCAGGGGAAACCTGCAACATTGTTGGAAAGTTTTTAAAAGAATTACAATTTAACAGACTACAGTCTTGACACATAGAAGTCATTAAAAATGAAAACACTTTTGCAAAATTGTTTATTTTGTTTTCAAAGTTCTTTATAACTGGAAATAAATACTATAGAGGAAATTTGCATTTCCAAATTTGAACCTGAATCAACATGTAAACTGTGTTAAAACATGAAATAAAAAAATACAATTTCTGAAAACTTTATGAAAAAAATAAATAAAATAAAAATAAATAAAAATTTGAATAATAAGATTTATGTTATGACAGTTAAATGTAAATCAAAGTAATAATGTAGGGGCTATTTAAATGGATAGTTATCCAAAAAAAGCTGCTGTTTGTAGTGTGCTGTTCTTTTTGAAAAGGTACATAAAAATACCTTCATACAGATTGTTACCAACAAGTTTATAACTACAGACAATCAAGTTCCATAAAAGTGACTTAGATGACTTTTAACTATTCCTAAGCAGCATCAAATTCACAGGATGTCCATTTTAAAGTAATCACTAGAGAGAATGTTGTCAAACTCTGTGCGGAGGTCTGGGTAAGAACTGTAATTATAAGATAAATCAAGAGTAGCTCCACAGGTATGAGCTACTGGTCTTCTGCTGAGGCCAGATTCTGCATTGAAGCTTACCTTGATTTGATCAACACATAAAACAGAAGAACCAGTGCAGAACCGTAAAAATTTTTCCACTTTGCTTTAGTCAGCACTGTTCTTTCTGAGAGCAAATCACCTGTGTTGTTTGAAGTAGCTGTGCCACTTTTTTGCCAGTGGCCTTCTTTGTGTCATACAGAGACACTAGACTTTCCTGGTCTGGTACTTTCAGCAGTGCAAATTGCATGGCTCTGGAGAAACAATCTATTACATATTTGGGCTCTTGAAGAATTGCTTTGTGAGCTACTTTTTGGATAGCAACTTTCATGGTGTTTTTTTGAGGGATGCAATGGGAGCCCATTCTTGTGAAGAGGTCAAGCAAATCATCTTCATCACTTTCCTCCAGTGTGCCTTGGCAAGCCTTTGCAACGGCAGCTCGTTCAGGTAGTTGTGGAAAGATGACATCAGGAAATCATCATTGACTGAGTCAATTCCATGCTAAAATGAAAGCACTGGAAAGCCTTACTGGGAGTACACCAAGGTCAAGTAATCCTTTTACCCAGATCCTTCCTACTGCCCCCCATTCAGCTTCAGAGAAGTCTGGTCTCAGTGTAGGAACCCGCTCATCTTCCCCTTCACACTGTTCAAGGAACTGATCCCAGAATGCAGTGTAAACTTCTCTGGACACTTCAGCATCATCTACAGCGTTCTCATTTACAAATTCCATCCTCAGAGTAGATTGAATTATGCTGCTATCCATGAACACAGCCAAAAGATCTTCTACAACCTTAACCCTGTGTATTAAAGCATTCACAACTTTTGCATTCTCTTTCCATATGAAGTTATAAGAGGAAGATGGTTTCCTGTATGGGATGGTGAATCTTCTGGTGGTGAAGGCATTTCACTACCCATCTAGAAAAGGCAAGGTAAAAACATTTCATACTATTATTCTGAAATTTCTTTACAATGTGTATTCTTTTTCCTCTAGTCAGTTAAATAATTTTTCAAAAATAGTTTTCCCACCCTTATATTGTTCTAAACAGGCTTTTCTTTAGTGTCATTGTAAAACTGCACTGTGCAATTAAGTCACTGTAAACCCTAATGCTGCCTTGACTTAAAAAAATCAAGTAATGTTGACTAAACATTACTTACAATTTAGCATTTTGGCCCTGTCACTTAAAAATATGAGTTAATTTAACTAATTTACCTTCAAAATGCATAAACTTAAGATTTCAAGTGTGTGAGCTCAAAATCATGAGTAATCCTTTGGAAAAACTCAATGTCACTCTGTTCTTCCTTTAATGTGATTGGCCTTGGGAGGAATTCTGCCTAGCAACAAGAGAACAAAAGCACTGATGGGTGGATTACAAAATTCATCCTTTTGGTTGCTGAACTAAATTTCAAGAGGAAGTTTTTCTTCGTGTACTATGTTCGGTGACTAAAATTATGTAGATATAAAGTTGTTTTGCATGATTTCTACATGCATGAAATATGTTAATTTAAATCCTTGTGGTATGTGATTTTGAGATGATTATTGAAACGACAACTTAAGTATTTGTTGAAGTGGCCCAATCGTTTTCCTTTGAGAGAAAGAACATGGCAGCTAAAGTTACTGCTTAACTCGTTAGACCAATACACTGAAAAACCTAATAAGTTGACTGAACTAAATTGACTGAGTAAACTCGTTGCCTCAGTTTAATTGAGTAATGGAGTCTCCCAAAACTTACATATTTAAGTTTATTTAACTTGACGGTTTTGTAGATTGTACTTAAATCACTCAGTTCACCAAACTTGATGCTTATTTAATGTACTTAAATGATTATGTTCACTTAACTTGGTATTAATTTCAAGTGTACTTATATATTTAAGTTAACTCAACATGTAAATCGAACTGAAAATGATAAACAGCATATTTCAACTTTGACCTTTTGACAAAATTTCACAATATTTATGAAAATACAGTAAACCCTATACTGCAATGTAAAAAAAAGTTTTGCAGACGTTGAAAAGACCTCCACTGAGGAGAGAGAATGTTTTTATTATGTATTTTTTTAAATGTTTTGTATGTCTTCTGTATGTCCGATATAGACGTTCATAGACTTTATTTCTGTCAGACATCTAGAGAAGCTCTTACTGAGAATTAACAGAGGTTTAAATGTTGATACTTGATTCATTTGAAGTAACCATTGTGGTGGAAACTGTTTGGTTTAGTTGGCGGGGGTGTTGCAACAATATATAGTGATATTCTCAATGTTACCCAGAAAACAGGATACAGGTTTAACTCTTTTGAAATACTTCTGCTAAATGTTACTCTGTCAGACATGCAAAAGAAATCTAATGTATCTTTTGCTCTGGCTACTGTGTATAGACCACCAGGGCCGTATACAGAATTCCTAAAATGAAAAAAGTTAGAGAAAAACGTACTGTACCATGGTATAACAGTAATACTCACTCTCTCAAGAAATTAACTCGTAGTCTTCAACGCAAATGGAGAAAAACTAACTTAGAAGTTTTTAGAATTGCATGGAAAAACAGTATGTCCAGCTATAGACAGGCTCTAAAAACTGCTAGGGCAGAGCATATCCACAAACTCATAGAAAATAACCAAAACAATCCAAGGTTTTTATTTAGCACAGTGGCTAAGTTAACAAATTACCAGATGCCACCTGATTCAAATATTCCACCAACGTTAAATAGTAATGACTTTATGAATTTCTTCACTGATAAAATAGATAACATTAGAAATACAATAGCGAATGTAGATTCTACAACATCTAACACTTCAGTTTCATCCATCGCACCCAAAGATAAACTGCAGTGTTTTACAACCATAGGACAGGAAGAGCTAAATAAACTTATCACTGTATCTAAACCAACAACATGTTTATTAGATCCTGTACCCTCTAAATTACTGAAAGAGCTGTTACCTGTAGCCGAAGAACCGCTTCTCAATATCATTAACTCGTCGTTATCTTTAGGACACGTCCCAAAACCATTCAAGCTGGCGGTTATCAAGCCTCTTATTAAGAAACCAAAACTAGATCCTAGTGTACTGGCAAATTATAGGCCTATTTCAAATCTTCCATTTATGTCTAAAATTTTAGAGAAAGTTGTGTCTGCTCAATTGAGCACCTTCCTGCATAAAAATGATCTGTATGAAGAATTTCAGTCAGGTTTTAGGCCCCACCATAGCACAGAAACTGCACTTGTTAAAATTACAAATGACCTGCTCCTTGCGTCAGACCAAGGCTGCATCTCATTTCTAGTCTTACTTGATCTTAGTGCTGCGTTCGACACCATAGATCATGACATACTCATAGATCGATTACAAAACTATACAGGTATTCAAGGGCAGGCTCTAAGATTGTTTAGATCCTACCTGTCCGATCGCTACCATTTTGTTTACTTAAATGGGGAGTCATCTCATTTATCATCAGTAAAATATGGAGTGCCACAAGGATCCATCCTAGGTCCCCTTCTATTTTCAATATATATGTTGCCCCTTGGTAATATTATTAGAAAATACGGAATTAGCTTCCACTGTTATGCTGATGATACTCAGCTATATATCTCAACGAGACCAGATGAAACTTCCCAATTATCTAAGCTAACAGAGTGTGTTAAAAATGTAAAAGATTGGATGACACACAATTTTCTCCAATTAAATTCGGATAAGACAGAGATACTAATTATTGGACCAAAAAACACTACACAGAATCTTGTAGATTACAATCTGCAACTAGACGGATGTACTGTTACTTCCTCTACAGTCAGAAATCTGGGTGTTATATTAGACAGCAATTTGTCTTTTGAAAATCATATTTCCAATGTTACAAAAACTGCATTCTTCCATCTTAGAAACATTGCCAAGCTACGAAACATGTTATCGGTTTCTGATGCAGAAAAGCTAGTTCATGCATTCATGACCTCTAGACTGGACTATTGTAATGCACTTCTAGGTGGTTGTCCTGCTTCGTCAATAAACAAGCTACAGGTAGTCCAAAATGCAGCAGCTAGAGTCCTTACCAGGTCAAGAAAATATGATCATATTACCCCAATTTTACAGTCTCTGCACTGGCTACTTATTAAGTTCCGTATCAGTTACAAATTATCATTACTTACCTATAAGGCCCTAAATGGTGTAGCTCCAGCGTACCTAACTAGCCTTCTACCACGTTACAACCCATCACGCATCCTAAGGTCACAAAACGCTGGACTTTTGGTCGTTCCTAGGATAGCAAAGTCCACTAAAGGAGGTAGAGCTTTCTCACATTTGGCTCCCAAACTCTGGAATAGCCTTCCTGATAATGTTCGGGGTTCAGACACACTCTCTCTGTTTAAATCTAGATTAAAAACACATCTCTTTCGCCAAGCATTCGAATAATGTATCTTTTTAATTGTGAGTGTAGTTGCATCTGTTCAAAGGTGCATTTTTATTCATTAGCTTGGGTTAAACTAATTTTACTTTGTTGGATCAGCAGCTATGCTAATGATGTCTGTATTTTGTTTCTATGTTTCGCCACGGGATTTACATCCTGTGGTAACTAGGATTTACACAAGCTCCAGTCTGGATCCAGAACACCTGAGAAGAGATGATGCTGACCCTCAGAGGACCCCAGATGATGCTAACCTTGAATCAACAAACAGAACTAACAATTATTGCTAAATGTGTGACTGAATCATATAATAACTTAATTAATAATATTGATAGTTCATCGTCTAGCTGACTACGTCTTGTATTATTATTTTTATTTTTATTTTTTCTAAAATCCTGTCAAATGTGCACAAACTACTAGCTACTACTAAATATTGTAGAAACATAATTTTCTGTAAAG